>NW_019154088.1:2761583-3140645 GCF_002288905.1 Enhydra lutris kenyoni
ATTTATTTATTTGACAGAGAGATCACAAGTAGGGAGAGAGGCAGGCAGAGAGAGAGAGGAGGAAGCAGGCTCCCTGCCGAGCAGAGAGCCCGATGCGGGGCTCGATCCCAGGACTCTGAGATCATGACCTGAGCCGAAGGTAGCGGCTTAACCCACTGAGCCAGCCAGGCGCCCCATGTGATTGTTTTAACATCAAACTCTGAAAAATACTTTTTAAAAAAAAGATTATAGTTAGTTATTTGACACACATACACAGAGTATAAGCAGGGGAGCAGCAGAGGGAGAGGGAGAAGCAGGCTGCTTGCTGAGCAAGGAGCCTGATGTGGGGCTTGATTTCAGGACCCCAGGATCATGACCTGAGCCAAAGGCAGACAGTTCATCAACTGACCCACCCAGGGCCCATGAAAAGTACTCTAAAGGCTTTAGAATAATGTCAGTCCTTTCTATAGTCCTTGTAATTTAGGCTCAACATTTGATGATTGGCAATAGATGATTGGTTTTTAGAGGTAGTTAATTAATCAGGTAGAATTTCTAACGTTAATTTTTTTTGTTTGCTCATTCAACATTGTAGTAAAAATTTATTATAGTAGAAAGCAAATGTGAGCTTTCAGTCAGTCAGTCACAATACTTGGCAATCACCTTTTCAGTTTCATTTAACTCCTGTGGTCCTATGGCGAATTATCTTCCCCAAATTGGTTCAGGGAGCTCAGCCTGCATTCTAGATGAATTAAGTGACATTTTTGGGAGAGCCTTGGCATGATGAATATTTTGGGGGCACAGAATATGGGTGGAGTAGCATCATAACTTCTATTTACTATTTGGTGAATAGATTTACAATAAATATCACTAAGCATTTGCTAGCTGCCAGTGACTATGTTAAAACACTGTATGTGCACAGCTTGTTTACACCTTACAACCCTGTGAAGCTAGTAACTATTATTCTCCCCATTTGACAAAAAGGAAGTGGAGGCATAGAAAGTTCAAGCCACTTTCTTAAAGACCAACAGCCTCTAAATAGTGGGGCCAGGATTCAAACACAGATAGTCTGACTTCAGAGCCTGATCATTTAACTACAAGCACAGTGTGTTATACTTAGATTTACCAAAATAAATCTCCCAAATTAAAACCCCCAGTTTTGTTCCAGTGGCTCACTGTACTTATTTCCTCATTCTCTCTCTCTCTCTGGGGATCTGACCTGGTGTATCCTCCAGGCTGTCTAGTTACCTTTACCCTTGTCACCAGGGTGGGCATCATATGATCATTGGATCTGACATTCTTGAGCCAGATAGAGTTTTCTACATGTAACCAGTTAGCTGGTGCTAGCTAATTGCTAGATAATGAAAGCACTTTCCCGGGCTGTCTGCTCTGACCCCTGGGGAGTCTTGCTTGGGCACTGGGTGGTAGGAGCGGTTGAGAGCGAGCTCTGGGCTTTGGTTCATTATCTTGGGTCTTACT
Source organism: Enhydra lutris kenyoni (assembly GCF_002288905.1). Classification (NCBI taxonomy): domain Eukaryota; kingdom Metazoa; phylum Chordata; class Mammalia; order Carnivora; family Mustelidae; genus Enhydra; species Enhydra lutris. Next base: position 2,763,039 of record NW_019154088.1, read on the forward strand.
ATGATCATGTGGCTTTTTGTGCCACACACCTGTTGCGTTTCACAGCCCTTGAGAAGTGGGGCTGCTCTGAGAACTTTAGAAAATCTAAATGGGAGTGCTCTCCCTTTACTTGATGACCCTCTGCCATTTTATTCTGGAATCCATTTCCTCCACGTAGGTGATAAGTGTATCGTTTGGTGTAGTTCATGATTATTTGTTGCCTTTTTTTAAAAAAAGATTATTTATGGGCGCCTGGGTGGCTCAGTGGGTTAAGCCTCTGCCTTCAGCTCAGGTCATGATCTCAGGGTCCTGGGATCGAGTCCCGCATCGGGCTCTCTGCTCAGCGGAGAACCTGCTTCCTCCTCTCTCTCTCTCTCTGCCTGCCTTTCTGCCTCCTTGTGATCTCTCTCTCTCTGAAATAAATAAATAAAATCTTTAAAAAATAAATAAATAAAAAGATTATTTATTTATTTATTTGACAGACAAGTAGGCAGAGAGGCAGGCAGAAAGAGAAGAGGAGGCAGGCTCCCCGCTGAGCAGAGAGCCCTATGCGAGGCTTGATTCCAGGCTTGATCCCAGGACCCTGGGATCATGACCTGAGCTGAAGGCAGAGACTTTAACCCACTGAGCCACCCAGGTGCCCCTGATTATTCGTTGCTTAAGTGTCACACTATGAAGCCGATCTTTTATGGTCTTTGTGCCTTTAGGGGATCAGAGCCCCAGCAACCAAACCAAGAAGAGGGAAAAATTAACCATGTATTATACAGGTTATCAAAAAAATTTTAAAGTTTCAAAAAACAATATAAACTATATAATCCAAACTTTCTCTAGAGACCTTGAAAGACTACATCTATAAATAGGATTATCAGCTTTTAAATGTCACATATAACTGTTTAAAAAAAATCTACTTCTCATTTGGCAGCGGGATGGACCGCTTCCAAAAGAAACCAAAGGAAAGCAATGCCAGCATTTATTACATTTGAACAGCTTTAAATATGTAATGGGCTTAGAAACATTGACATTTCAAATAGCTATTTTTTTCTCATTCACCACTAGAAAAGAGAAAATCTTAACATCTTCTCCTGAGAAGGGGTGATAAAAATTGAAATTTTATTTTGTAACAAAATACCACCTCACAATTCAATTACAATTCTGACATAAAGACCATTTTAACAATATATTATATATATACGACATATATATATATAACGATATAATATAACAATATTACGTCTTCACAGTGATAGGTATAAAAAAATGAGCCTAATATATATCATTCACTAAAATTTAACTTGAGAACACAAGTACAGTTCACTGGACATGGGCTTGTGGGGCCACAGAAGAGAGTTTAGGTTCTCTTCCCATAGTGCTGGATGCCCAGCATTAGTGAGAGGAAAGACTTTGCCATAGTCATCAGAGGAAATGAAAGGACCAAGGCTGTAGACTTTGGGTTGATGTTTATACTGGGGTGGGGACCCACGTGTGGTAGATGCATGAACCCTTTCTTTTCCTTCAGCATGTGAACTCTGCAGGGACAAGGGTCATTCCATAAGCCCACAAAGCAGCCAGCCCAGGGCATTGTAATTCCCCCTTTAGAAATCTCTAATTATGCGCTGCTTTTTGAAATTTCCTAGAACAGAATTCTGGATTTACCTTGGGCATAAATCTGCTTCTCTGTATTCCATCTCAAAATCACAGAGATGGGAAAGTGGCATGGAAAGTGACTTCTTTTACTTGCTACTCTTTTTCCTTAGAGAACAAAATGGGTTCAAATTTGGACATAAGTAGGGATGCCTGGGCGGCTCAGTTGGTTAAACATCTGCCTTTAGCTCAGGTCATGATCCCAGGATCCTGCAATGGAACCCTGGGTCAGGCTCCCTGCTCAATGGGGAGCCTGCCTCTCCCTTCTCCCTCTGCCCCTCCCCACCACTTGTTCTATCTCTCCCTCTCAAAAAATAAATAAAATCTTTAAAAAAACAAAACAAAACTGGATACAAGTATACAATCATTTCATTCAGTGATCGTGATCTAACCTGTTCTCATCTGAGTAAAATTTGTCAGTTAACATCTTGGATTTTATATGATGTAATTTTTGATGACAGTACAGGTTGTACATTATCAGTCATTAAAAAAAACTTTCTTCTGGGGACGCCTGGGTGGCTCAGTTGGTTGGACGACTGCCTTCGGCTCAGGTCATGATCCCGGAGTCCCGGGATCGAGTCCCGCATCGGGCTCCCAGCTCCACGGTGAGTCTGCTTCTCCCTCTGACCTTCTCCTCGCTCATGCTCTCTCTCACTGTCTCTCTCTCAAATAAATAAATAAAATCTTTAAAAAAAAAAAAAACTTTCTTCTGTTATAACTTACTTATTTTAATTTCACTACCAAATTATGTTACTGATGAGCAATTTTAGGATCTGCTCATTTCCTAAAAATTTCAGGCAAAAAGTAGGTCTGGGATACTTTCCTCCTGTCCAGATAACCAGAAAAGCCAACATTACACATTTATCCAAAATTGGATTCTGTCCTTTTAAATTTCAACTGATTTTTCTGGGGCCCTGAGTGGCTCAGTCAATTAAACATCTGCCTTCAGGTCAAGTCATGATCCTGGCGTCCTGGGATTGAGCCCATGCATCCTGCTCCCTGCTTAGTGGGAAATCTTCTTATCCCTCTCCCTCTGCCCTCCCCACCAACCTGGCTCTGCTCTCTCTCAAATAAATAAATAAAATAGTTAAAAATTTTAAATAAATTTCAATTAAGTTCCTGATGTTAAAAAGCCCTGCATCAGGCCCCTGCTCAATGGGGAGTCTGCTTACCCCTCTCCATCTGCCCCTCCCCTGCTCTGCACACACATGCACACTCTAAAATTACTAAAATCTTTAAAAAAATTTTAAATAAATTTCAACTTTCTGATGTTAAAAGCATCCTTCCAAATAAATGGATTTCAATCTAGTCAAGCCTCTAGTTCTAACTACCAATTTATAGGAAATATAAGGAATAAAAGAACAAATTAGATAACATGAGAGTACAAATCAGTAAACTCCAGGAAGTTTAAAAAAAAACACAACAAAACCTGACAGGTCAAATGATCTGATTTCTTCAACAAATAAATTATGAATGCTAAAGATCTTTAAGAGACATTGTGGGGAATTTATTTAGATTATGATTTGAATACACTGGTACATCAACTATAAAAGATAATCTTGCTGTTTCCCCCCTGTTCCACACCACCAGAGAAACCCAACCATTTTATGGAGATATTTAAACATTATCTGCATATTTGATAGTATTAATTTATTGTTTAATTACTGCCATTTTACATATGGCAATGCTATTATTATTAACAAGAGACCTTATACTTTTGAGGTATATACAAAGAAAGAAAAAGGCATGTTATCTGGCTAATACCAGGAAAACTCCAGAGGGGGCTAAATTTGCATATGTGAGTGTTTAAAATAAATTAGGCCCTTAACTTGCTGAATTCTCCCCAGTGGCATCTCCTGGAAACACAGTAAACATGAAACGGAACAAAGCTGTTTACTTATGTCAAAATGATGGCCAAAATTTATCAGTATGGAATCTGGCAAACAGATTCCATTGGTACCTTCCTTGCTTGGCCAAAGTTTCTCATATAGTTATAGTAAAAAAATGTAGAAGATAATTCTTCCTTTAAGAAAGCAAAAACAAAAAAAAAATTAAAAAAAAAAAAAAAAAGAAAGCAAAAACATACCCAATGTTTATTACCCTCATTCTCCTAAAACATGAGAGAGATACTGATGATTTAGAGATACTCTTCTGATTGTTCACTTGTATAAATTCTACCCTGAGCTTTGAAACTTTGAAAAACTTTTGCTACTTTTGTTAATACCTATGAAAAGCAAAATGTTTGAGTATACAGTACAACACAGACTGTCCTCAGACCGGAAATACTGGAGAGTCAGCATCCAAACCACAGATGTTTCTTTATAGATAACCTCCTGATGTTCCTACCGTTTAACAATAGATTCTGAAAAGCCTTAAGTCAAACTTTTGGAAATTCAGTCACATTTTAAGTATGTCAGGGGATCTCAGTACAGGTTTCCCCTGCTATCTGAACATGGACTGTTCCTATGAAAGATCTCTCAAGCCAAAATGACTTAAAGTGAAGAGTATCTCTGCTTTCTTGAGGTTTGCTTTATGCCATTTCACTTCTTTGAATGACCTACATTTGTACCTGTTTTCCTTAACTGAAAGAAATCAGAAGAGAATTTTTGCCTTTACAAAAAAAAAAAAGCGGTTGCCATACTAACCTAGGTCTTTTGCAAATGTGCAGTGGCATAGTGTGAACTTTTGGGAAGTGGAGAATACTTGTATTTATGTGAGCTCATGAATCCTTTGCTATAATCCATAAATTATTCAACTTAGTAAGTTACCGTGTCTTATGACATCAGATTTTTAAAGATTTTATTTATTTGAGAGGGTACAGAGAAAGAGCATTAGCATGGGGCAGTCTGGGGGGTGGGTGGGAGCAGACGGAGAGGGAGTGGTAGACTCCCCACTGAGCAGGGAGCCCAATGCGGGGCTCGATCCTAGGACCCTAGGATCATGACCTGAGCCCAAGGCAGATGCTTAACTGACTGAGCCACCCAGGGGCCCCCAGATTTTTTTTTTTTTTTTTTAGCTCAACACTCTGTCGTCTTGATGTAGAATGAAAACTTTAAAAAATCCAAGTATACTGTAAGATAGCTGTAAATAATGAGAATCAACATCCTCACTACCAACAGCCTTAAAACAGATCTACCAAATACAAGACAACTTGTGGCTTTCCAATAAAAGCAGTATGTATCATTTATACAAATAACATGAGGGCCCAAAAAGTGCCCATCAAGACGTGTTCAGTAATAGCAAACATTAAGTCTTCCGAATGTAGTGTTTGCATATTTCTGCTTTGTTGTGCTGCATTTAAGTGTTGAATGCTCCTAAACTATCATCAAAATACATATGAATGGGGGTGGCTGGGTCGCTCAGTTGGTGAAGCATCCGACTCTCGGCATCCTGGGTTCAAGCCCTGGGTCAGGCTCCACGCTCAGTGTGGAGTCTGCTTGAGGTTCTCTCCATCTCCTTCTGTCCCTCCCCACACTCACACATGCGCTCTCTCTCTCTCTCTCAAATAAATAAATAAATCTGTAAAAAAAGAAAATAAATACTAACATTTCCGTGAAGAAAAAAACAGTCATGAAAAGGAAAGCAAAATAAAATGGCAGGCCTGGAAGTGCCGGAAGTTACACGTGGTCCGAACATAGGCCAAGGTTCATATTTAGGGATTACTTCCAGAAAGGTGCTGTTCAAAATAACTGTGGCCTTAAATAGCTCAAGTCTGGGAGGCAGGGTTCATTACAGTGCCAGCTACCAGAGTTAGAATCTGTGGGCAACTGAGTTAGAACAGAGAACCAAGAGGCTGAACAAACCTAGAATGGATTCACTGTTACTCGGTGAAGGGTATACTTTTGTAGTTTTGTTTTGTTTTGCTTAGAATTATTATTTTTATGATTACTTCACCCCTGGTTCATTCTATCTCTGTTTCTTCTCCTTCTGTCACTGACTGTTTGAAGTTCTGTCACTCTTAAGATTGGAGATTTGGGGTATTAATTAGAAACAAGGGGCACATTCATAGGTATGGGGATTTGTCTGTGTTCATACATTTTGTAAAGGCCCCACAGAATTTTTCTCTGAGCTAATTACTAGTCAGGGTAGCTTCTCCAATTCCTCAACTTCATGTTTGGGTTCCAGGTTCTCAAGAATGGCTTGGAAAGATGCCCTGTAGCCATGGCAGTGTTAATTAGAATGAGCTATTACCCTGTGTGGACAGAGAGAACTTTTGTACCATCTACCCTCTGTGTTTGGAAGGTGACAGTTTGGCCCTGCTATTTCTAAAAATAATTTTTATTCTTTTGTGTTGTCACAATCTGTAAAAAGTTTAAGGCTATCCATCACTTGAGAGTCAGTGTGTGTTTGCATACTCATGTAAAATGTGTTTTACAGGTAAGTAGGACTAATTGAGTTCCACTAAGCCTGGTTATTATTGTGGAATACAGTGTTGAGCAGTGGAACTTGCTAATTGGTTGAAAATGTTGAGTCACATGAAGAATATGACCCAACTTCTCTTCAGTCACGTCTTGCCTCTTCACCGCTCACCACACATCAGCCATACTGGCCTGCCTTCTGCTCTTTGAATGACCAAACTCCATTCCGTCTTGAGGCCTCTGCTTGTGTTGTTTCTCTGGGGACATGTTGCCCTACAAGACTCATTCTAGATGTTCCCCAAAACCAGAATTAAGAAAGTTTAAAAAAGAAAACCAAGAGGAAGATGAAGTGAAAACTAACATTCACAGGTTCTGTGTTGCCTGCATGAATTCACCTCAGTAAAAGTGGTTGGCTCCAGATTTTTTCTCTTGAGCTTGGGTATTACTAGTGCTTGCAAGAGCTGCTTAGTTGGAGATTTTTATGGAGAATATGGCATTTATGAGAAATGAATTCTGTTAGGAAAATCCTTATGTAAGAGGCTCTATAGAATTTTATGAATGAGAGTAGAAGCTGGAAGGAGAGCTGTCAGCAGTTAAAGGTATGAATTTAGATTTTATACAGAGATATGAATTAGTTCCAGAGAGATGGCGTGAGAAAGCAAACTACACAGTAAAACAGCTGTAAATAATGGGAATCAACACCCTCATTACCGACAGCCTCACTGAACTGAGGAGCAGTGAGAAAATCATCAGACAAGTCAAAGGTCAGACCTTTTAACTCTTACCTTATGGGACTCTGGAATACATTTAACAGGTAAACAACAAATTGAAAGCAACCTCTTATTCTTGATAGAAAGGGGTTCAGACATTTTCTCCAGCAAACCCCATAATAGCCTCTGAGGGGATGCGTTGGGCCTTCTGTTTCATTGGGGGATGATGGCAGTGTTTGGGGATAATTATTTAACATTAACCTTGATGGAGAACTTTTAATTGCAAGAAGAAAACTTGGGCAGATTAAGGTAGAAAATACCAGGTTTGAGAGACATTTGTAATAATAAGGTAGATTGACTTTCAAAAAAATAAAGTCTTCATTGTAGACAAGAAAATGAAATAATGTGCAATGGATGACAGGCCTTGAAATTGAGGCAAAGTCTGGCCCTGCCATGAGACCACATTACTGAGTTTCAAAGTGATCTTTCAAAGGAGAATATCATTGTTCTAGTGGGATTGTGCATCTCTCTGTATTACTGTACTAGTGTGGGTGTGTGCACATGTGTGTGTCAATCTGAGCATCATTCTACAGATGTCAGGGTGTTTTCTAGATCGTGACAGTTTGGCATTGGTCTAGCTTTCCTGCCTCATCTCTTCCCTCTGGAAGTGAATTATGTGTCATTGTGAGATTGCTGATGGCGTTAGAGGACAGTCTACTCAGGTATTAGACCTGGAAACTTTGGTGGTTTGTGTGACGGTTTTCACCAGCGTTTGGATGTCAGGCTACAAATAAAATACAAATAAGCTGTTAGGTGAACTCTTTTTTTTTTTTTTTTAATTCATTTATTTATTTGATAGAGAAATCACAAGTGGGCAGAGAGGCAGGCAAGGGCGGAGGGGAAGCAGGCTCCCTGCTGAGCAGAGAGCCCGATGCTGGGATCTATCCCAGGACCCTGGGGTCATGATCTGAGCCGAAGGCAGAGACTTAACCCACTGAGCCACCCAGGCACCCGAACTGACTCTTTTTTAAGTAAGTCAACACCATGAGCATACCACAGATGTATATACGCACAAAACAAGAAAGGGAGAGAGCAAACCCTTCTAAAGGTTTGGGGAGGGAATTTAAATTTCCTTTAAATTTTATGTTTTTCTGTTTCTTGTAGTCCCCTCTTGATTTGTTCAACTTGGAATCTGAGAGCAAGGACAACAGGGAGTGTGTCTTATCTCTTTATAGTATTAGCACTCGGTAGTGTTGGGCACATAGTTGTGCTGAAAAATGTATGAAAGAATGAAAAAAAAATCACTAAATAAATGAATTGTTACTCTTGAAGTTATTGTTTAACTTCACATACATATGCCCACTTTCCCTGAGAAAGGTCGTAGACAGTAAGTATGTATTTATTAACAGTATTTGTTTTGAAAAGTTCTTGCATTATGCTGGAAACTAGAAATTTATCCCACACTTGCCTCGCCTCCTCTCAGGATTGGAGAAACAAACTGAAAGGCAGGTATTTTCTAAAGTTAATTTTAACTACAATTAGAGAAGTTTGGATATTACACATATTGCATTGAAACGATTGGAGACAACTTACACCTCAGTGAGCACAATCACTACACTAGAAACTGACCCTTTATTAACTAACTACCCCTTCAGCAGAACCTTCTGGTAATTTGTCAGGGAGAGTACCGTTGACCTTTGAGCAACTCAGGGTTAGGAGTGCCAACCCCCACTCAGTTGACGGTCCCTGTGTAACTTTCCATTTCCCCCCAAGTTAAACTACTAATAGGTTACTGTTGACTGGAAACCTTACTGATGACATAAACTGGTGATTAATACATATTTTGTATGTTCTGTGTATTATATACTGTATACTAATAGTACAGTAAGCTAGAGAAAAGAAAATATTAAAATCCTAAGAGAAAATACAGTTATGGTATTATATTTATCGAAAACAATCTGTATGTAAGTGAACCTGTACAGTTCAAAACCATGTTTTTCGGGGTTCAACAGTCCTTGCTTCCCCACCCCATATTCTCTTTCCTTTCAGACCCCTGATTCTTGTCTAGGCACATGGCCACCTGGGAGGAAATTAATTATACCACATTCCTTGTAGCTTGATAAAGCAAAATGATACTGTTATGGGCCAAAGAGAAATAAGTGGAAAAGTTCTGTGGTGGTTTCTGGAAAAACGTAGCAGAAAGAGGATGCATGCCTTTTGCCCCTTCAAGTCTTCTTCCATCTTGCTGTCTGGGATTTTGCTTTGGTCATCACCCTGAAGCATGACAAGAAGGGTCTTCATAGGAATGGCAGAGCAATGAGCTGGAAAGAGCCCCCAGACCAGCTTTGACCCCCCAAGTCTCAACTTCATTTGGTTGATGGAGATATAATCTCTTCTCTTGTTTAAGCCATAAATTCTCAGGTCTTCATTACACGCAGCCAGACCTGATCATAACGGGCACACTATTTTACTACAGATCAGTTCTAAAATCTCATGATTCCATGGTCTACCTGAGGATTGGTCTTTCTATTCTCTTGTTTATTTTGCCGTGTCTAATCATTTACTCTCATCATGGAATTCTGTGTCAGGGCCTCGATGTTGGCATTGTTTCAGAAAATAATTGATCTGAGCGGTTTTACTAGATAGTCTACAGTGGTACAGGGTTAACAGAATTTTCACCACCCATCTGGGGGGAAAGCAGCTAGATTCTAAATTCTAGAACGGCAGCATCATCCTTGTCTCATAAAGCGTAGAACCCTCTTGTGGTACTTGAGTGTATTTGGCTTTTCCTTCAACACAACCCATGCAGATGGGGAAGCCACATTTTAGGGGCATTGGAAAGATAGGCACATCTTATTATGTAGTGCTCAATGTGGATATTTGATGCTCAGGGGCTTTTGGGGCCCCACATCTGGTGAGAAAGCTAATTATAGATCACTGTTGAGCAGGAGGAGAGATTTTTCTCATCTCTTGTTCTTTTGGCTCAACCTGACTTTTTTATTAATCACTGTAGTGGCTTGTATAACCTTCCTCCCAAAGACAAAGTGTTGGCTGTTGCTTTGTTTTAGGGTAAATATCAAAGTGCTTGATATCAACATCTAGAAATGTTCATCCATGGAAGCTAGAAATTGGGTAACAAAGATTCTTTATGTCAGCTGAACTACGGGTTGTCTTTGGTTTGATCTGTGTCAGCCTATGGACCTAGGATCCACCTTGACCTTCCAAATATGTCCTCTCTCATAGATGAGAACAGAGAAATTCAGGGAGAAAAAAAGGTACATTTCATTTTCTATAGCAGCTGTTGTGGTGATTGTTGGGACATACTCTCTTTCTATGAAGATTGTGAACTTGTCAGCCTATGAAGTTCATTTGTGATTTCCCAGAGACATGTGTCCTGGTTGAGGGCATATTCTAAGTGCTGTGGGACAAATAAAGAAGAGCCAGGAAAATTGAGCTTAAAATGAAGTATTCATCCAGAACTAGTGATCCACTCCTCTTGCTTTCTAGAGTTGGTTTCTTGGAAGGACACACCACAGAGGTCTGGGCCAGTTTTTAAGAGAAAAAGCTCCAAATACCTAGGACAGATGTCACTGATGGGAATTGCCACTACTGAATTATTAGAAGGAGTGTTATTAGGCTTGGGCACATTTTCTATCTCTTACACTCACTCTTCATGTACACCTGATGCGTATTGTTCACTCTTTTGCTGGTGGGCTAGAGGGGTAAGCTTCAAATTCAAAGCTATGTTACCTAGGAGTAGATGGTAAGTTTTTGAAAGCATATTGGTACTGTAGAATCCTAACAAGTGTAGTGTTAGATTCCAGGACCTGCGTGAGGCCAATCTGAGGAGTCAGGCAGAGTGAGAATCCTAGGTATTACAAATACAGTGACAGAGTTGGTGCGTCACCTTTATTTCTCCAACGCCTTCATTAACAGAGTACTTAGAGTTCTATAAAACTCAGTTGTTGTTGTTGTTTTTTAAGAAGCCATATACTAGTTATTCAAAGGAATCCCTGAAGTAATTGCTTTCCTAAAATGAAGAATTCTTTGAGTTTGGACTTTCATGTCTTCAAACATGTCAGTGTATTAAACATTAGTATATCAGGTGTCATCAATATTTGTTATTTGTTTTTGTCTTAGGGAACTCAGATAGCCAAGAAGCCTAGTGGAAATAACTTCATTAATTGCAGGTATAATAATAAATGATAGGAGCCAAGAGGTCTTGGTGTCCAGCCATTCACTGGCCATGTGGCCTTGGTCAGGCCACTGAGTCTCTCTAGACCCAAGAGTCTCTATGTTCTATCAGGTGAGGGTTAGAATACCTCCGGTTCCAGCCTATGAGATCTATGCATGTTTTGTCTTAAATGCACTCTGAGAAGGTCCTTGCCCTCAAGAAATTTCAGCTTTTTTTCTGGATTTCCTTACTTCTTTTTGGCTTGGCTCCAAAAGTAATATGCACTTGTTGTTTATGAAGGATAATTCAACTAGAAAATGTATTATGCAGAAAGGAAGTCTCCTTCAATCCCACCCTCTGAGAGAGAATCATTCTTAAAATAGGTATATAATGATCTTGGTTTATTTCTATGCATATATTAGTATTCTTGTGACAGATACACACATATATGTATGTGTATATATAGTATATGTATTTATGTGTATGCATATATCTATATATCTTATTTATACTGCACTAAAACTTGGTATTCCCAACATGTAACAGTTGAGATAATCTTTCCATGTCAGTATGTCTAAAGCTACCTTATTTTTTTAATTGAGATATAATTGACATATAACACCATATTAATTTCAAGTGTACAACATAATGACTCAATATTTGTAAATATTGTAAAACGATCCCCACAAGTCTACTTAACATCTGTTATCATACATAGTTACACATTTTTTTTCTTGTGATGAGAACTTTTAAGATCTCTTAGCAACTTTGAATTGTGCAATATGGTATTAGAAATTATAGTCACCATGCTGTACATTACATAAGCTACCTTATTTCTAAATGCCTCATAGAACGTCACTGATTGAATATTGGAGGCATACTAAGTATACATTTTGGCCAAATGGTCAAGTGTTTAGTCATATTTAGCTGAAACTAAAAGTAACTATCAGTCATAGACTGGATGTCTGGAATACAAAAAAATTTTTTAAATTTCAATAGAACTTGACATTTTTTAACAAAAGCTTTTAGTAGTCAGCTTTAATTTTGACAGCATATAGGCCTTTTCCTTTCACCCCCCCCTGCCTGCTGTTAGATTGATCCTGTGCTCGCTATACTCTACTACAGAGTCTGGTACTGCTGATAGTAAGCTGTCCCTTGACAATTAATCTTGCCCTTTCCAATAATAACTAGGTAAAGACTAGGTTAAGAATAGGTAAAGATCTTTCTCCTCATTAACCACTGGCCTTGGAGATTTGCGTGATGATCATGAGTTTGACTGAAGGAATCCCAGAAATGGAAGCATTGGGTGCTGCTTGAAACATCCTTTCTAAATATTTTCAGAAGCATGCTGAAGATTGCTGCCAATGCATATATCTAACTTTCTAACATTTTTACTGCCTCACACAATTAGTCGATTGAAAAAAATTCTCTCACTACTTTTGGGTCTAGAACTGTGGCAGCCATGTCATTGACTTTCAAGATGTAACAGAAATTGTTTCAGTTCTACTTGTGTCTTCACTTTCATTCGTGCACACCAACTTCAGCATTGTTTCTGGAATAGAAGGATAGGAGACTTTTTATAGGTAAGAAAAATGTGAATGCTCGAAGTCTTACCAGCTTTGTTTAAATGTGCCTCCCCTTATTTAGCAAATTTTAGTGGATAAATTACATTCTTAATAAGCAATCATTGGATTTAGCTGGTCTGCTATTTTGGTATGCTTATCTGCAAAGTAGACTATCCTGGGATTTTTGTTGATGTTGCTGTTCATACGGCCTGTATAGCAGGAACTAGCTCTTCCTCCATCTTGTTTGAGGGTATCGTGTGAGTATACAGGGCAGTTCCACAACGTCTTGTAACTCATGAAATTAGTCTTTGAAGAAGGAAGAAAGTACAGTACTCCTTTTATGGTTTCTCGTTCTGTTTGTTACACTGCCCCATAATTACCTTGTGAACACAGAGCTGGTGAGTGTGACTCCTAAGACACCCTTCCCATGTTTGTTCCATTGTCTACCACAGTCGGCAGTCACTGTTCCCTGGTTTCCATTCTGTACTTCTTCATGTGGACTCACCATGTTTGTGTGAGAGACTGGGAGCTCTTGAGCGAGAGAGTAAAGCAGGAGCAGGATTGCATGCACTGTTAATGTACTGTGCTGTTGTATTTAAAGGAGGTCTGCATGTTCAGATGTCTGACACACAGGATAGAGGAGGAGCACCATTGTTTTTGTGCATGTTTCAGTATAATTCAGGAAGAATTCTGATAACTTGTTTCGCAGAAGCACTCTTGATGCCAGGACTCATCATTTGGACAAGTCTGAATACTCTTTCATCTTCAGTAAAGGATTAGAGACATTGGCATTCTGTAGCCGTCTAAAATTTTAGCAAGCTTATTTTTCCAAGTTAGCCTCTATATGATTTATTTATTAGAATTTTAAAACTGTATTTTGAAGTTTGGTTACTGTAAACAAAATGTGTTTTCGGTATCTCATTTTCCTCAATCATTTTCTTCTTTGTATTATGTATATATTTTGTATGAATCAAAGAGAAGTTCATGGATGTCATTGTGATTTTAGAGATTTTCCTATTCTTGAAATTTTTACATTGCTCAATTACAAAAGCCATGTCTGATAACTCTACTATCTTAATCTCTGTGGATCTTTTTATAGTTTTTTTTTTCCTCTCCTTAGTTTTCTGTTACCTTGGTCTCATCTCCTGATGATTTTTAATGAATTTTAGACACTGGTTATAAAAAATAGTAGAGATAATTTTAGGCTAGATAATGTCCTTTCCCTCCAAAAAGGGTATACTTTTGCTTCTCATTGGCAGAATCAGAGGTTAAAATGATTTACAGCTTTGCCTCAGGCTGTGTGGGGGCTGGCTTTGTCCTACTTGGTCCCCACTTCGAAGGTGGAGTCAAAAGGGGTCCCACCTGAAAGCCTCGATTTTCCACAACTCTTCCTCATCCTTGGGCCCTGACCAGCAATTTTTGTCTGCTCTGTGCCGTAAAACTAGCAGAGGCTTCTGTATCTTCACAACCTCCTCAGTTCTTACTTTGTGCTCAGATTTTCAGTTTCTCAATAGTGCCTTTGGGAATGAACAAATGCCCCGGAGGGAAAAAGCAGTTTTAAATATTGTTTTAAATATTGTTAGCATCTCTTCTTTCTGGGACCTTTCTCACTCGTGTTCTCACCTGGTAACTCTTTTCAGCCTAGTGTCCCTAAGTTGTTCCTCAGGAAGAGGATTGGTTGGCAACAAGCTATTTAGCCATTGTTGGAATCTTACCTATATTTGAAAGTGAATATTCAAATATTAAAAATAAATACATGTAGCATTACTGTTAATCTTGTGCTGATTATATATTATAGTGGCCTATGCAGTCATAGCACCATTTATAATCTAGAAGTTCAGGAATGCCATGGGGCGCCTGTGTGTCTCAATAGGATAAGCATCCAGCTCTTGATCTCAACTCAGATCTTGTTCTCAGGGTCATGAGTTCAAGTCCTGTATTGGGGCCAAAAGAAAGTTCAGGGATGCTAAAAATAACACTGAATAAGGTATTCAGGTATTTGGCCAAGTTTTAAAAATCTACCAGATTGATTTCTAATTTATTCATTTATTACTTATTTCGTATATAGATATTAGCAAATGGTATTTCTTATTTTCAGTCCTTTTCCTCTTTTTCTATTGGGTGGTTTTATTCTGGTTGATTTGCAGAAGCTTTTTGTACTTAGGAGATATTAACCCTTTGCTTATTAGTGGTATAAATGTTTATCACCAGCAAATATGGTTTGTATGACTGCTACATTTTAGGATTTATTGAGTTTTTTTCTATGGCCTTTTTATAGCTCTTTTAAAAAACAAATATTGTGGGGCATCTAGGAGGCACAGATTGTTAAGTTTCTGCCTTTGGCTCAGGTCATGATCCCACTGTCCTGGCATCGAACCCCGCATCGGGCTCCCTGGAGGGGAGCCTGCTTTTCCCGCTCCCTCTGCCTGCTGCTCTCCCTGCTTGTGCTCTCTTGCTCTGTCAAATAAATAAATAAAATCCAAAAAAAAAAAAAAAAAGGAAAAATGAATATTGCACAGATATTTATAAAGAAATATTATAAAGAAATACAGTTATAATCACGATACATACTTGCACATATATACTTCTGTATTCCGTGCACATATAAGGCCTTATTAATCAGATCCTTTATGTCATAATTTTTGAGGGATCAAATTGATTCACCAATGACTAAGAGTGTTAATTTTACCCCTTTTCCTGATAGTACTGTTCTTGGTCCCTTTCACCTTGAATTTGATCTTGCCAAATGTTCATATTGTGATCCATGTGTTTTGGAAATGAGGGGGGTGGTATAGATTCTAATTTTATCTTTGTCTCTTGAAATTTGAATTCTTCACTTCTTTGTCCCTCTCTTAATTTAGAAGAATGGATTCTATGGTTAAATCCCCTGAGAGATATCACAAAGGAGGAAGCGTCCCTGAACCGAGTCTTGGAGCATAACTACAATAAGAAATGGGTAGACGAGTGTGGGTCTTCCGGACAAGCGGGAAGGACTGAGAAAGAGGAGAGGCTAGGATGGAATAGGAAGTATGTTTGGAATGTGATAGGAGGCTGGCTCAGGCAGAAGGTCGGAAGAAATAGGAATTAAACTGGGGTTATTGAGGTTGGGACCACATTTGGGGAATCCTGAAGCTAGGCAGAGAAATAATTCTTTATCAATTAGGTGTTCTTAAGACAAATAACCAAGTAAGTATGCATTTACTAAATGAGCATTGGGTCGAAGCTTGCTGTCCAGGGTCGTCTTTCATGATTGTTTATGCTGATCTTACAGGTTCGTTTTCCTTTATTCCAAGAGCTCAGAACAGTGTACCTAATCTCATGCATATTCTTTGAGTTTTATTTTACATTTGACATTCTAACCAGGCGACTTTAGGGGTGATGTTTGAGGTTGATAATCTCACTTCAAAGAGATAGTTTAAGCCTGTTCTAATGTGGGTCAGCCTAGACCTTCTTTCCTTCTGTTCTTCTGCCTTTTCAGCTGTGCCCACTGCCCACATCATAAATATCTGTTTCCTTGCATACACTAAGCAGATGAGATGAAAATGTACTAAATATGAGTAGATGGCCATGTCTACAAGCCTCTTGAGTCATCTCTCTAGAAGCATGTAGATGGTGGCTTACAGAGAATTGTGTGAAGCCAACAGAATTTTCAGGTGCCCACCAGGCCCAGATTGCTGTGTAAAGAAGTGGAAGCCAGGAACTTCTATTAAATGCTACCACTGAATTTGGGGCTTTGCTCCTCAGAAATGGCACTTTTATTCCCAAGCAGAAATTTAGAGAACTGAGTGTTTTTCTTTGGCTTTTGTGTAAAAATATATATTTTTTTCTATACCTAGGGGACTCCTTCTCACAGTTCCGGTTTGTTGAAGAGAAAGAGTGGGATGGTGAAGCTTCATGTCCAAAACAGGTAAGATGGTTTGTCTTGACTGTGGATTGGCTCTTCTCAAGGCTGAAGACAAATGCCTTTATGTTACTGTTGAGATAAAGTCTTGGGGTAGAAAAGAGTAGTGATTCATGTACAGTTTAGTCTCAGTCACCTCAATTGTTAAGACCATTTTCAGGAGCTTAAATTATACAGGTCTTTGGAGCTAGAATTCACCTGTGTAACTGGCCACCTATGTGAATTACTCATAGTGTATAGTCATGATTTTGAGTGGACTACTTTGCCATTTGGCCTGCCTTCCTTTTTCCTTTCTGTGAAGAGTTTCCCTTAGGGTTGAAAATTAGTTTTCCCCCCTCACACTGTTTTTGGTATTAGGTGAAAAAAATCCTTAATTTTATACCTTTAAATAACTCTTCCTCTATAGTTAAGAGAATAAAGCGATAAAGTAAGAATACCACAGAAGTCTTTCAGTGACGCCATAAAGCCCAGCTACCTCATTTGCTTTGTGTTCATGCTATATTTTTTCCCCAAGGGGTTTCGATTATTTTCCAACTGTGATTTGACGGATTCTTTCCATAGGAGAGATGACAGGTATTCTAACCTTTTTAAAAAGCACTGAGAATCAGTGATGGCTTGTCATCTGCTCCCCAGCTCCACAGCTAGCACTTGCTGACTCATACAATAATCTGACAATCTGTCCACAGTTTCAGACACGTGACCGAGTAGCAGACCTGAAGCCCAAAGGTAGGGCGTCCTCTTCCCCATTCTGCTACCCGCTCAGTACACACACCATAAGTGGTTCCTTTTCTCTCTGGGGTGGTCTTCTATGTACTCATTTGGGATGGACATTGGCTTACCATACAGACCAAGGGGGTGGGAAATTACTTGTGAAATGACTATGTCACTTTGCTTAGAGTGTGTATTACAACATGGAAAAAATGGGGCATTAAAAATACTTGTCTTTCTTCAGTCTGTGTGGTCATATGCCTGAAGTACAGTTTAGAATTCTAAGACAAATTGCAAGCAAACAGAAGTCATCAAGGAATACAGCAAAAGCCAGACAACTCACATTTCAACTCCTTTTGAACCACATTGACTATTAGAGAATATTTCAGTTATCCTGAGAGTTTCAGATAGTTCTAAAGTTCTTCACGCATCAGAATACGGAGAACTTATTTACTAGGTATTTTATTAGTTGGAACTTACTCAAAGGTGAATAAGACAGAGACTGTGCTTGTTCATTGCCCTTAGCATGGTCACTGACATATAGTAGGTGACCAGTAAATATTTACATAATAAATGAAAAAGAGTGTGACATAAAATAAGTGGTGTCATAAATGAATTAAGATACTACTGTGGGGGCCACTTTGGGCTGGAAGGGATTGAGATCAGTACCACGGGAAAGACAGAGAGTCTGAATGGGCCTTGGTGGGTCAGTGTGATGCTGGAGGTCCTGTTAAGTGAAGAGAGCTGAAAGACCAGGCATGCTCGGAGTCAGGATATAGTTGGAGTGCAGTGTTCCCAGAGAAGGAGGCTTCAGGGGTAAGTCTGGGCTGGATAATACCAGCAGTCTGATCTTCTTCTAGGGGGATGTTTAGCATGTGGGTGAGAGCATAGATCTTGGAGAGACAAGCCTGACTGTGAATCTGAGTTCTGTGACTTGGGTGAACTTCTTTCCTTTTCTTGTGTTCTCATCTGTAAAATAGAACTAATAATAAGATATAAAGATATAACTTGGGGTTATAATGAGGATTACATTAAATAATAAATAAAAGCTCTTTTATGCAGTTCCTGACACATATGAAACACTCAGAAGTAGCTCTTATTCCTACTCTTATTTTTTCATTAAAGTTTTGTTTGGACAGAAAATGGAAATGGCTAGATTTGACCTGAGCAGTACTGGGAAAGAGGGATTGAAGAGGGAAGAGGCAGGAGGCAGGGAAACCAGTTAGGAGGATATGATTTTGGGTGAACACGAAGGGATGAGGGCCTGGGAGCATGGGGAAGTGGGAGTGGAGGATGGTTCATTGATAGATGGATTTCAGCAGAGGACGAACTAGACTGTGTCACATGTGAGACATGCGGACAAGAAAGGTGTGTGGTGGCGCAAAGCTTTCTAGCTTGATGATTAGGTGGGTGGTGATGCCATTGATGGGCTACAGAGAGGGCAAGTTTACTCTGAATATTTTGAGTTGATGTGTGGGTAGGACCCATCCAAAACTAAAATTCATCACTTGCCCATCAAAACCTGTTCATGTCCCACTTAACTCCTCATTAGGTTCTGGTTTTGCTTACTTGAGAGACAGAAAGGTGATAAAAATTTTGGAAGGTATAATGGTCTGATCAAAGGCTATTTTTTCTTCAGCTGCACAGTGCACTTTCTAGCAGGTTCTTTGTCTGACACAGACACTGAGACTCAGAGTCTAGTAAGTAGTAAGTTTCCTGGACAGAGGGGATAGGTTTTCACTACCCACAGTTCTGTGCACACTGACCTCAGAGAATGGGGTGGGACTTTGTTCTAACAGTCAAGGCTGGCTTCCCACAGCTGGCGTGAGTATGCAGGGGGAAGGCATCGGGGTCAGGCTGTGAGCTCCAACTGTGAGTGACCGTCAGAGTTGGCCTGGTGGATATGGGGACTAGCCTCTCCAGGCAAAAAACAAAATAACCTCTCCGTTATTTTAAGACACAGCAAAAAGCTAATTTGTGGTTGTTATTCCAATGAAGCCTATTTTTAAATTCACACTTTACTATTACAAGCATTTCACCTCCACTCCTTTTATGTTAGATCTTAGCTTTAGCCCTTTGTGGGAAAGACTGGTGCTGAGAAAAGGAGTCCTCTTCCAAAGTGGCATTTGGTGGCAGGTTCTAGGCTCCAGGACTCCTGCACCTCCCCTGCTGGTTTGAAGTGTCTCTACAGCATCGTGGAGGCTGTGCAGTGTCTGCAGGGCCTTGGTTGGTGGGTGGGAATTAGAAAGGTGGGGGAAAGAGACCTTCCAGGAGCAGACACCGCTAGATGTCCATCATCTGGCACGTGGCTCAGAAGCACAGCGTGGCCAGTCCCTTTTTATTTGACACAGAGAGAGAAAGAGCACGCACAAGTAGGCAGAGCGGCAGGCAGAGGGAGAGGGAGAAGCAGGCTTCCTGCCAAGCAGAGAGCCTGGTAGGGACCTCGATCCCAGGACCCTGGGATCACGATCTGAGCTGAAGGCAGACACTTAACCAACTGAACCCCACCCCCGGCACCCCTACTTTTCATTGTTGTGGCTATACCATGTAGTCATGTTGCACATGGTGCTAAAGAGGGCAGAGGAAGCGTGGCCACTTTTAGCCAGACCCCCTGTATGCCTCCACGGTTCTCCTGTCTGGGGCGCTAAGAGAGCAGCCGGTGAATGGTTGGCACGCATGGCAGGGGTGAAGTTCCTGCTCTTTCATCGGCTGAAAGGCGGGGGTCTGCTTGTATGCAGCTCTGTGGGCGTTGGGGAGGGTGAGATTTCCAGTGTGTGATGTGACGACATACCCATGGGTTAAGCATTTGGGATCACACTTTCTACCAGCTGGAGAGAGTTTCTCCAAACTTGAAAATGAAGACTTGGCCACACTGGTCTGACCACAGCCCTTAAGGTGCTAATAAGTGCAGGGCTGAGGAAAGGCCTGGAATGCACACTGAATTTCCGGTTTTCTTGTCAGGGCTTTACCAGCCTCTATCCTGCTCCCTAAATACACTGTGTGTTTTAGAAGGGAGTTCCTTTTTAACAGAACCAGGGCCTATCTGGTGCTGCCAACATGGCGTAGCTAAGAGCCAGCCATCTTGGGACTGTTTCTGAAGGGCAGGTGAACAGCCACACCATCTCTTGCAGCCCGTGCGAGGACACAGCAGTGGCTGCTGTGGGCATCAGGGGTTACAGTGGGTCTGGATGAGGGTCAGGCTCTTCTTGAGCTCACCGTCCCCACCCACAGTGAACGCATTACCCAGGATGTCCCAGACACCGCTGCGGTGGAATCCAGACCGACTAGGTGGGCCCTGACTTCTCTTCTAACTTGAAGCCAGGGACGGTGCAGTGAGCTGTTTCCAGCTGGGCCTGGGAGGCTCTGGTAGACGAGGTGGTTAGCAGTATCTGCCTCTTTGGGTTATTTGTTCTCTTGGGTGGCCTGGGCCCCAGAAAGTAGCCATCAGACTGTTGTCAAGCCATGAAATAATCGGGAATGTTTCCTCAGCTACTGTCAATTTGGGAGGTCATGGCCAGGATAGGTCTCGACTTCCATGAACGGGAGAGGAGTCAAGGGAAGCTTTCGGTGTTGTCCCCACAGAGCGGTGCTAGCTAGCGGGCAAGTCTGCCTCCTGCTTTCTGGTTAGAACAGAAGCCTATACCACAGGCTCCTTCGGCTGAGCCGATCAGCCCCGTCTCCCTGCTTAGAAGGCTCTCCTCTCCTCTCCTCTCCTGAAGGCTGGCTGTCTGAATTAGAGGGAGGGGTCCACTTTGATCCCCTTAAATGCTTATTTTTCAATTTGCCTGTAATTCTAGAAGCATCTGTAGTTTCCAGGTTATTGTGCAGTCTCAGGGTGAGGGTTATCACTGCCCTGTTCCTGCTCTCACAGTGTGAACTGTCGCTCCAGAACATGGCTTCGGTTTTGCTCATCTTAACGCCATGATAGAAAATAGCAACCATATCAAGTGGGACCTATGATAGGACTTACTCTCCACTGAATGTAATGTCAGTGGATGGTTTATTTCCTTCCGTGATCATCTGCTCTTTTATCTCTGAATGGTCCTTTGTACTGGTCACCTGACAATGCATATAATTTTTTGTTAATAGAATTCAGCATTTTATGTGGACTGTGAGTCACTGGTTCGAGCCCTTCAAGAGCTGCCTCTCTCACTCCGACTCAATGTTGCTGCCGAATTGGTCCAGGTAAAAACCCCAACAGCATCTGCCTGCGGGTGCGGGTTAGAGCACATGAAGAAGAGTGAAAACTGTCACTGTGCAGGATGGTTCACAACACCTCTTCCTTCCCCAAAGCTGAGGCTTTTGTGTCAGGGTAGCATTTTTCAGAGTTTTAAGGGGGA
Source organism: Enhydra lutris kenyoni (assembly GCF_002288905.1). Taxonomy (NCBI): domain Eukaryota; kingdom Metazoa; phylum Chordata; class Mammalia; order Carnivora; family Mustelidae; genus Enhydra; species Enhydra lutris. Next base: position 2,784,415 of record NW_019154088.1, read on the forward strand.
AATGAAATAATTTTTAGTCTTTTTTTTTTTTTACATTTTACATGTGAAACGTTTTGAAGGATTGAATGAAATGTGAAAGAATGAAGTCTGGCTGTTTTTTTGCTCAAAAATTGATGTGCCAGGCTCTGCGTTAGCACTAAGTAGTCAGTGGTGATCAGACATTGTTCTTGATCTCCCAGAGCTTAATCTATTGGGAAATAGGAGTATTGATCAAGTTCTCCAATTGTGGCAAGTCCCATGAAGGAGTGTACTGCTCTGTGAGAATCTATAATAATGAACCTGATCTATTCTGGTGTGATTAGGAATGGCTTTCCTGAAGGACTGTCAGATGAGCCGAGATCCAGAGTATAAAAGCACATGAATGAGAATTTAGAGAAGAGTGACCCAATCAGCTCTGCCTTAACACTACTGCTCATGATGATGATACGCAGGACCATTCTGGCTGCAGAATGGAGTTGGCAGAATGTGTGTTGGCAAATGTACACAGGCGTGTACACACCAGTGGAGAGTGGGTCAGGGCGAGCAAACTAGGAGGCTGCTGCTGCAGGCCTGGGTGATGGTGTAGGTAGGACTGGGATGGAGATGGCAGAGAATTGGACTTGACCAAGATGTACTTCAAAAGGAAAATAAGCAGGGCTTGGGAAATACTGGAAATGGAGAGCGGCAAGTAAAGTATTGTTCTCGGCCTTGCAGCTTGTGCAAGTCAGCGATGGGGGTATCAGGAAAGGAAAGGTTTGGACGTGATGGGTCTGTGCCTCTGAGATATCGAAGTGGAAGTAGGAGTTGGATAGATGAGAAGGAAGGGCTAGAAGCATAAATGTAGGAGACCTCAGTGTAAGATAGCAACTGATGAATGAGCAGAGAGGGGGAGGCCCAACAGACCATATGACAGGCACCTCACAATGTAGTTGTGGCTCGATTGCATTTTTAAAAAAGTAAAACCCTGAGCCGTACTAATTGTAAAGAGAATCCCGGCAACTGAAGCGGTCAGCTTCGTTCTGCAACTGAATGTGTCACACATTTGAGCAGCCACATGAATTGGTTACCTACCCAGCTCTTGTTTCTGTGGCCCTGACTGACCCCCCGGTTTACGGCAGCAAGCAGAATTCAGGGCTGGGCTTAATGGCAGGGCAGGGAAGTAGAGAGGATGGCATTTGTCTCTGATTGAGTCACCACGGAGCTCCATGCATGTTTGGGCTGTTTGGGGTTTTATTAGTGATGGGGAGAGCGCTGCTGTCCCCGCTGGGTGGCCAGGACACGTGCGGCTGGGGTGCATTCCCCGCAGAATGGGGCTGGGTTAGCCCAGTACAGCACAATGAAGGTGAGGGGGCCTCAGGGAGAAAACTGAGGATGTCCTGTCAATGGTAGGCCTGAGAACAAAAGTACAGATCAATTTTAGTAACTTTGAAAACCTGGCTAGTTTTAACCCACCTCCTTCCCCTTATTTTACTCAAATGTTACTACGGGTCATTCTAGACGACTTTATTATCAGTGCATTTAAGTACAGTGAATGATCTGATTTGCTAATTACTTCTGGGTGCCTTTTACAGATGTTTATCTCCTCACAGATGTACACCTGTGTACATTCAAATAGACCTGGGGTACTGCCAGTTCCCACGGCAGTTACAGAAAGACATGCTCTTGTGGTGTCTACTCTGCCGTTGTGCAGAGAGGCGGGGGTGGGCAGAGGGGGAGGCACAGCCCTGTGGTGTTTCAGTGAGGTCTCCCCCATTTACCCCAGCTCAATAAGGAAGGGTTCTAGGGCAGGGCCTGAACTGGGGACCCTTTGTGACCTTCCTCTCTGAACTGAATTTCCTCTTCCACCAAGTTTGGCTTCTGTCGTTCTTGTTTCTGTGTAAGCCAATAGGGCAGGACTCAGATTTTTACCTGCATTATATTGCTTCTCTTTCAGACCACCCTTCCTTTAGAGCTTCCTCAGGTGAAACCAAAGAGAGATGATGAAGGCAAGGGACTGGGGATGCAGTTAAAAGGGCCCTTGGGACCCAGAGGAAAGGGCTCCACCTCCGAGCTGAAATCTGCTGGCTGCCCCATGTACCTGGGTAAAGATGGCCCTAGCCCGGCTCCCTCCACGGGACCTCAGAAACCCACCGCCCCCCTGCAGGCGGCAGCAGACCACTTGGAGGAAGAATTAGATCTGCTGCTTAGTTTAGATGCACCTGTAAGAGAGGGAGAGAACACTGCAGCAGTCCAGACCGTGCAGGCCCAAGAATCTGAGAAAGATGGGGAGGTGGCCCAAGAAGAACAAGGTATGGCTTTCATTTTATTCCTTATCCATCTTCTCACCTTTTGTGCCAACAGCCCCACTGGCATCCCGTCCCTACCCCTCTCCAGCAGCGTCTGCCATTGATCTGGTGTTGTCTGCCGACATCTATTTCTGGGCTCACATCGCCGCTTCCCCCTGAGCTGACCTTTCTGACATTCCTCACTCAATACAGCAGGCTCGCAGGGTGCTCCCTGCCCGACTGCGATATTAAACCCAGGGTGGCAGATGGACCCGGCGCCGGAGAGAGGCGTGCAGATCCTCGTTGCCCTCAGCTGTGCTGCAGCAGACCTTTTAATCGACTGTCTGAGCAGGACCGTTAACCAGCTCTCCAGACTTGTGGCTTGCTATTTCCGTCTTACTTTTGTACAAAAGAGCACTTCGCCCTTTGTGCGTGCTCTGTGAGACCTGGGCCAGCTGCTATGGAGAGGCCAAGGCGGACGTGTGCCCCGTCCACACCTGCATTTGAGAACCTGTAAGGACTTTCCAGGAGTGCTACAATAGTAAAAAGAAAACTAATCTGTTGGTCTTTTTAGAAAACTTAGTGAACTGGGACATTCAACTTCAGAATAAACAGAGGAGCAAGTCTCCCCCCCCCCCAATTATTAATTTGTTTAGCTATTACTGTATCTTCTTGAAGAGTTGAAGCCGTAATAGAATGTTTCCTGTTATGTAATCAGAGCTGAATTCCATCATGGAACAAACCCCAAGGAAGCCTTAACCCTCAGTTCTGGGACTAATGTGAAGTCGCTAACGCTGCTTTTATCTCCCCAGGTCCTGCCGAGCTATCTGTGATGGGAGAAAAGAACGTGCAGTCTGAGCAACCAAATACATCGAAAACTGTTACCGAGGAGGAGCTTGAAGACTGGTTGGACAGCATGATTTCCTAACCTAAAAGGAAAAGAAAAAAGAAAAAAGAAAACGAAGAAAAAAAAAAAAAAAAGTGCCTGACGCAAATTTTGGTTGCCTTGTCAGTAAGGGTGGGCCCCCGGCTGTCCTTCCAGAACAGCTGCTTGCTGAGCCAGTGTGTTCCATCACGCTTGCCGCAGGGAACGCCTACCTCTATGTTCCACGGCATCCGGGACTACCCATCTACGAGGCTCGCTGCATCCGCTCCCTGGCTTAGCAATCTCCCAGAGTCCTTGAGGGCAGGGGATGTTACGGCTCTTGTTTCCAGCCTCCTTCCTTTCAGTGTTTACAGGAGAGCAGGTGCTGCTGATAGATAGCAACAAGGCATGCATTTGGCCAAAATAAATGAACTCTGCTCTACAGCATTCCTTTCTTTCTTGGGGGTGGGGGGGGTAAGGCTCTTTGTCCCATGCCCCTTTTCCAGTAATTACAGGACGGCCGTGGAATCATCCAGAAGAGGTACATCACCAGAGGCCGACACCACAGATTGGTACGTGGTACTTTATTGCAGTGGGCACTTCCTTTGACGTAAGGAGATTCACCTATACACAGCAGCTCCACTACTTACAAGGGAACCATAAAGCAGTACTCAGTTTGGCATAAGAATGACATTTTTCTGAATTTTCAATACAGTACTTCTAATAACAGCAGTTGACAAGCTGTTACTGAAAAAAAAAATAGGAATAACCTTCAAGTGCAGTTTCATAAAGACAGAAGATCAACACAACCCATTAATGGAACTGTCCGTCTGAAACAGAAACATAAAAAATTTGCATAGCTATATCTAAAGAGATTTTAAGGCACTTAATCGATAGTTCAGTGTCGACAAAGTGTTGGTTGTTTTTTTTTTTTTTTCTGTTTCTTTTAACTGCTTAAAGCTTTTCAAGCTGATTCTGAATACATTTACTAGCAAGTACCATGGGAGAAATTTGCAGTTAAAATGATTTTTTTTTGTAGTTCAGACCATGAGTCACTAGTGGATACTGTCATGTGACATTCAAGTGTGTAAAATTTCAGGTATTGTGCATTGAAGACTTCATACTTCTAGTTCTTTCCTCAATGACACCATTTTCCATTATGCTGAAAACTTGAAGGTATTCTCAAGTACAGTTTCCTTGATTCTTTGCCATCTTTTAACATTTTGATAGGTTGTCTCCCCTAGGACTACATCCATTAGGCACAAAAAGCCAAATCAATTCCAAAATATCACATATTTCTAACACTTTCTCGTAAGGGAGGCATTTAGAATATGTCACATTTCAAATATTTTGCAGAACTATAAAAAGGATTTATTTCACTGGAAGTAGACCATCTAGAATTGTGCAGTTTCTTTCATTCTGATTTACCCAAGCTGATCTTCGTATTGTTTCCGAAAGCAGTCACCAGCCGGGAAGAAATCCCAACACCTTTCTTGGTACATCTTCCAGACATAAGATTCCTGAAATAAAGGAAACAAAGGGTACTTCTTTTTAAACTGCAGTAAGCTAAAACCCAGGTGGTGTTTACTTAGTAGGTCTCCCTTGGAGAATGGTGGCGGTGCCCAACCTTGTACCTTCTTCCTTGCTCTGCTCCCAGTCCAAGCTAGTTTAGGAGCAAAAAGTCATTCCCCACCCCCACTCCATTTCCCTCCCCCCAAAACTCAAAACACTGAACACAATGCAATGACTGTGAGTAAAAATGCTGAAAGATATACTAGGAGGCTGATTCTATGCCATGTGTAATTGGTAGAATGCAGAAGAACACACAATGAAGGGATAGTGGGGGCAGATGCCTGGAGCACTGAAGGGAGATCTAGAACCAGTTGCCTCTCAAGTGTCTGAGCTGTGAAGTTTTCCTACAAATCTGATAATGTTTGAGTATTAGATAACCTACCTTTTCTTCCCCTTGTTCTCTTGTCTTGGCATTTGTTTCTCAAACTTAGTCACAAAATCCCTTTTGACACATACTTTCACTCATACTACCCACACCTCCACATTCCCTGTGTCACCCACACATGAGGTGGTTATCTTTCTCCGGCTGTCTCTCACGCCATTTTACTCTCTTTGTTAGAGCCACCCACTCAGCTCCTCCTTGTCTTTTTGTCTGTAATGTTCTCCCCACCTCCAGCTATTCTACTCTAAAGCAGTAACCATAAGGGTTTAGAAAATGTCAGCGTTGTTGGGACAGATAAGCAAAGTCTTTAGGAAGAGACTAGAGGTGCCTGAAGATATTGGCTTCTTAGGTCACAAAGGGATGGCAGAATTAGGCAGAGGAAGAATGTACACTGGAAATGAATGAAGTCATCTATCTACTTCAGACATCCTATGTTCTGTTAAGTCTGAAGACTTCTAAAAGGGGTACGAGTCTTAAGACATTTTCTCACCTGACCCGTGTGTTCGGTCTCATCTTTATTAATCAGGTACATCAGGAAGAACCTGGAAAAAGATTTGAGTAAAAGACAATATTACTTTGGTTAGTCTTTTTGTGAGGAGAAATTTTACCATTACTTGTGAGAAGAATTTTGGCTGCCTTTTTTAAAAATCCTAACTGGGGGCACCTGGGTGGCTCAGTCAGTTGAATGTCTGACTGGGTTTGGGTTCAAGTCATGATCTCAGGGACCTAGGATCAAACCTCATGTGGGGCTCGGCACTGGGCACGGAGCCAGTTTAACACCCCCTGCCCCGCCCTTCTGCCCTATCCCCCACCACCATGTGCTCTTTCTCTCTCCAAAAAAATAAAAATCCTAAACAATGAAAGGGTAACCAAAACTCTTACCATATGATTTTTAATGGCTGAATGGAGAACTAAAATTGTGTGTTTCTCAAGGATAGGTCATGGAAAAGGTAGAAAGCATGTAACCTCATTAAGCTGTTCTCTTCTAGAAAGAGTTTTTTATTGTAGACCTCTGAGAAATGCCAGTGTAGGGTCACTTGTGCTAACGGTGGTGTGGCTAGGGTTCGAGTCTGTTCATCTGGTTCACCCAAGTATCCACGGAAGCCGGGGCTGGTCTTTCAGCTCACACTGCAGGATCTCAGAGACCACTTTCAAAGGAGCCCGTCTTGTGCCCTCAAAGACAGGACTGGGGACGGGGAGAGCCTGAGCTCCAGACTTCAAATTCTCTCAGGGTCTCCTTAGATCTGCAGCTTCAGCAGTGATAAAAAGATTTCATTTCTTCCTTCCTTTTCCTTTTAGCAGACTAAGAAGGCCGCACGCCCAATAGCTTTCCTTTTAGCAGACTAAGAAGGCCGCAGGCTCAATAGCTTTATCATGTTAGAGACTCGGGGATGGAAGACTTTAGTTCCTGGCACATTTATTTGACAAAAGCACCATTTTTAGGGGGAGTTTTAAATATGAACAAGATGGGTTCTCTCTCCTCCAGCATGCTGCTAACAGTGCAGAGAGCCAGAAGGGAGATTATTATAATACGTAGTGCCAAGGGAGGATGTCGAAGGGGGACAGCATCACAATACCCTTTCACATTTCTCTACTCACAGGTCCTGACAAAGGACCAGGTGCTCACCTTTTCTAGAAGGACATCCATTCTGATTGCCTCCATTAACATGGAAACTCTCTTCATGAGAGTTTTCAATTAGCAATAATCGCGCCTTATGATAAGATAAAGATAAACCTTAAGATAAACCTCATTGGCTACGATACTGCCACTGCGCAAAGCTGTCTCTTCATGAGAGTTAACAACGATGAATACTCACGACTTGAGGAAGGATATATTAAAGTTTTTTTTTTTAATTTGTGTTTTTGTCTTCTAGTATATAAGGTATTCTAGCAAAATGATAGGTCTTTGGTACTTCTTTTTGACAATAATAACTTTCCCAAAGGCTAGGCCTGTTCTATCCTAAAGATTGGTTTTTCCTGAATAATAAAATGTAGACCCAGAAGGGAAGACATGGGCTGGGGAGCAGCTTTTCCCTTTTCTTGAAAATGATCACTTACAGAGAATATAGATTACCTGCCCCTTCAGAGTCTCTTTAAGATAGAAGCTTCATAGGGTACAAAATGGGCTCTGAATAACTTGGTTCTGAGTGACGGCTTGACCTCAGAACAAGTGAAATGCTTATTAGCACCTTCTGGGGGCCAAGGACTTCTCCCCCATGTGCTAGGATACAGCGGTATGAAACACCCGTGTCCCACAACTATCCCGCTCTCCTGGAGCTTCTATGTTCCCAGGAGAGGACAGGCGGGGTGAGGCCTGCAAAGTGACCACAGCACCCTGCAACAGGCAGCTCGTGGACCACCTCAATAGGAGCAAGTGTGACGTGGTGGGGAGGGGCCTGACTGGGCTGGGTTCAAAGGAGAATGGGAAGAGAAGAATCAAAGACAGTAAGCACAGACACTTTAAGTTTTACTGGAAGGGAAAGAAAGCAGGGCAAGAGCTGGAAGTAGAAATGGGGCAGCAGGCTCTGTTCTTTGTTTAGGATAAAAAAAATAACACTTGTATGGTGACAGGATAAATCTGGTAGAGAAAGAAATTGCTGTAGTTATGGGACGTGAGGAAGGCATGGGGTCTCATCGCAGGTGCACGGGCTGACCTTTGTGAGGTGCAGGGAAAGCCCATAGCACATGTCTGTCAAAACCCGGAAAGGCAGGGAATATGGACAAAGAGGCAAGCTCATCGAGACTCCTTGAAGTTTCTTCCTAACTGCCTCTACTTTTTCAGAGAAACAGGCAGAAATGGCATGTACAGGAGGGAACCCTATGACATAACTGTGTATTTTACTCTGCAGCTCCTTCCCCCAGCCACTGTCCCCTCTGTTGACCACGGATACTCACAAATAGTTGGCTAAGTTGTGCTCCTGCAAGGTATGTGTTTCAAAGCCATGAGGAGTCGTGTCAAAATAGTCATTGCCAATCCCACAGATGAAACATTTAGTCTAAGATGAATAAGAGAAGCAGTAAAGGCATTAGTACACATGACATTATAGGCAGGAGGGAAAGGGCTGCTGATCTCTGAATGGACAGATGATGAAAAATATGTCTCTCTCTAACGCTTTTGGCTATTAGTCCTCTCCACAGTGTCCCATCGTCAACTCCCAGCTAGCAGAGCAGGGTGGCAGGCGGGGAAGCGGGGCAGTGCAGGGCAGAGGGGTGAGGCAGAAGCAGTGCCCGGAGCTGGCAGACAGGCACAGAGGACAGGCAGGACAAGCAAACTTTGTCGGTCATTTGCCTAAGACTGGCCCTACAAAATAGCAGACCTGATTACTTAAACCCATTTTCCATAAGATACAGAAATAAGCATTGGAGCTAGTCAAACATTACCTCCATATCTTCTCGCACTTGTTCCTGCTGGTCTCTTAGCTCTCCAAAAGCATCAATAATAAGACCTGGTATTTTAAATACAAAGACAGATAAAGGGTTTAAAGTAATCTGTTCAGGGGCTTGGGGCAACAGTAGAAGCTACTGTTGCTTTGTAAACAAACAAACAAACAAACAAAAAAAACCCCAAAAAACTAGGAAGCGGAGTGAGAAGGAGATAACCAGCTAAGAGTGGGGGATAAAAGGAGGTGAGGGGTGGTCCTCCATTCCAATTCTCAAGGTTCTTGTGTCAGTGTCTGGGTGTATCTCTGGCTTTATGCCTAGCCACATGCATGTATAGTAGATGCTCAATAAATTGTTGAGTTACCTAGTAAGTGAATGTATAAACCTCTCTATATAATGTTATAGACAGAAAGATAAAGAACCGAGTTCTTTATCTATGACATTATATAGAGGTAGGTATAAGGCCCACTCATACTTAACATAACTGGCCACCGTACCTTGAATGATGGCCAGCAAGATGACAATGACGAAGAAGAAGAAGGTAATGTCAAAGACAATGCGGTACATCTCATAAGGGTCACCAGCAGGGTCTTCAATTTCGTCACCAATGCCCCCTCCAGCTCTCACTCCCACATACATGTGGAACAGGTAACACTAGAGAAGAAAAATAATGGCAGTTCAGGTCAAAATCACAGAGTTTTGTTTTGAGCATGATGGTTGTTCGCTCTTTCACACAGCCGGGTCCCAGCATGACGGCGCTCCCTGGTGATGTCCGTCCTCGCGCTGCTAGCTGCTGGCCTGGACGCCCACTGGTCAGCATGGGGTCTCGGAAGGTGGCAAGACTTGTTACATGTAGTCTTTAAAAAAATATTCTTCGCTCATTAAAAGAGAGAATTTGGGTAGGGCATGTATAAGTTAAACCATCTCTGGGCCCTGAGGAACATGTGTTCGCCAGACAGTAGTTTGCCTTCATTTAAAGTGCCACTTCTGGAAAAGGCCTCCTCTACTTCTGCATCCTCTATGCACCCGGGAGGGCAGGGATTCCTGCCGTGTCTGCGAGGAGACTTTTTCTCCTCTGGGGCTACCTGTGAGAACCAGTGCAGGCATCCAGGAGCTGGCTCCCAGAGCAGGGTGCCATCCTACTTGGAGGGGCATCCTACTTGGAGGGGCGAGGTGCAAAGGAAAGGCAGTGATCGTGGAAAGCCAGGGGAAGTGTGGAATGCATGCTGGTTGCACTGGTCCTCTCCCTCTGCCAGCTCACCTGGAGCTCTGCCCTTTTTGCCCACGAGCGAGCGGCTGGCTGGACATCAAGATCTCCTCCCCTCCCCTCCAGCCTGCTGCTCGGACGTTTTTTTTCAGATGATTGTAGTTCTTCTGAAAGAACCCCATCAGGCCTGTTGGAATAAACTGAGCACCAGTTTCCTGGGAATAGATCCCTCTCAGATCTCAGAGAACCAAAGTTGGACTTCCAAGAAGTTTAGCTTCAGGTCCATTCACATTCAGATAAAGGTAACTAGCATCTTTAACACAAGCACAGACTGACGAGAACAGCCCTCCCCCCACCCCTGCAGTGTGGTCTTTCCACCTGGGCTTCTGCAACCTGGCTCCTTCCCTCTCTCGGGGACACTTCCCCCTTTTGGAGGAGACCTGTATTCTGCTCTAGTCTCTGTCGGTGATGGGCTCTCACCGTCATCATGTCATCACACTTCATATCGGGCTCATCGTCGTCTTCACTTTTGTTGTAGAACTTGCGGAAGAAGTTGAAGGCCACCACGGTGTAGAGGTAAACCACCACGGCCAGGAGACCGACAGTCAGAACCAGCTGGGGGCAGGAGGGAGACAGGAGAAAGGAGGTGGGTCTTCTCCAGAGCTTCTCAGGAGACTCCAAGGCAACAAGAAAGGTGAGGTAGAAAGGGGACAGAGGAGGGAGTGGCAGTGAAGGCTGTCTTGCAGGTGGACAAAACAGGCTCTGGGGAGAAGACTGTAATTGTGGACTAAATTCTATCTCCCCCAAATTCATAAGCTCTAGCATCTCAGAATGTGACTGGATTTGGAGATCGGGCCTTTAAGGAGGTAAATTGGAATGATGGCTTTAGAACGGGCCCTGCTCTAGTCTACCTGGAGTTCTTCCAAGAGGAGATTAGGACACAAAGAGATACGGGAAGCTGCAGGCACTGAGGGAAGATCAAGTGAAAAAGCAAGAGGGTGGCCAGGTCTAAACCAAGGAGAGAGGCCTCTGAAGGAAACCAGGTCTACCTCCACCCTGATCTTAGACTCTCAGTCTCCAGAACTGAGAGGAAATAAATGTCTGTTGTTTACACCACCAGCATGGTATTCTGTGACGGCAGCCCTAGCAGACACATGCCAGGGGCCTGGGCTGGACCTCAGCAATGTAAGGAGGGATTTAAGGACTGAGCAGTGACAGAGCTAGGAGGAGAGTGCCCTTGCTTTTCTGCAGAGATGGTGGCGAGTGGGGGCTTCACAATATGGCTTCCACTCTAACGCCGCTTCTAAAGAAAGTTTCTTTGGACTGGTGGGTGTCCCTACATTACATGTTTTCATAAATAACCATTCATGGATAATTGTCACAGCTTCGAAACTGCCATAAGAATTATTTATGATGGTTCAGTGAAGTGACATTTTTCATAATCAAGAAATCTGCCTAGAACCTTTGCAGGAGTCATAGGGCAAGCTTGTTTCTTGGCTGGAGGAAGTACTCTAAATAGCATGATGTGGGATCTGCTCAATGGCCCATCGGAGGGATTGGGGCTGAGCTGGAGAGGTGGAGATCGCAGTCATTACGGAGATAAGAGCTTTGCTCTCGAGTTTTGAGTTGCTACACAAAAGGGGTAGGCATGAGTACTGAGATAAATACCAGAAGAAAAATATTCAAAGGCTTCTTTGATGAATAATAACTTACCAAACCTCAGACAGCGGACCTCAGAGAATGCAGTTGGTTTTAGAAACCAAGAACCTGGGCTTTGCACCAAGGAAGAAATGGGCTAGTTCTGTCACTTAGCGGCTGTGTGGTCTTGGGTGAGACACTTAGCCTCTCTGAGCTTCAGTTCTCTTATCTGTCAAGTGAGCATAACGTCTACCTTACAAAGTAAGTTGTGCCTGTCACAGTACCTGGCCCATGGCACAAACTGGGCACAGTTGCTAGTATTGTTTTGTTTTTCACAATCTTGCCAGAGTTTATTTAGCAAGCCCGTATAAAAAATTCATTGTTTAAGCTTTCCATTTAAGGTACAGTTTTGTGTAATGCCACTAAGCCAAATCAATAAAAACTGAAGTTTCAATATCTGAGTAAAGGGAAAGGAAATGATTCTAAAAGACTGAACTGTAGAACTGTTGTTCCACAGATCACACTTTGGGAAACACTGACTTTATAGGATCAAAGTTCCCAAGACACACATGTAAAAATACACAAGGGCCTTTCTCCCAGGAACCTGTAAGGAAGCATTTAACACTCTAGGCAAACATCTAGATCACGGGTTCTGTTATTACCTCCCTAGACTTGAGCGGCTTGTATGTGGCAGCAAATCTGTATTTCTGGCTTTTCTCCATTCTTTTTATCATCAACCAAACAAGAAACAATGACTGTGGAGGAAATAAACCACCCTAACGCCTGATGATCCAGAACCTTTTATCTTTTAGAAATTCTAGTATAGTGGACAATGTTACATTAGTTCCAGGTGCTCAATGTGGTGATTCAGCATCTCTGTATGTTACACTGTGCTCAGCAGAGGTGCGGTTCCCGTCTGTCACCACACACAACGCTACCACAGTACCAAGGACTATCTTCCCTGCGCTGAGCCTTGTATTACCACGGCTTATTCATCCCCTCACTGGCAGCCTGTGCCTCCCACTCCCTTCCCCCATTCTGCCCAATCCATCAACCCCCTTCCCTCTGGCAACCATCGTTTCTCTGTATTTACAGATCTGATTCTGACACATTTCATTTTAGAACAATTAAAGGTCAATTTTGACTTTTTTTCTAGTTGGAATCCCTATTTTTTAAGGTGTACAAAGTAATGATTTAATATATGTATACATTGTCAAATGGTGCCACAATCAAGGTAATTAAAATATCTGTCACCTCACACAGTTTACTGGGTTGGGGGGGGCGCTGCCGTGAGAACACCAGATCTACTGTCTTAGCAAATTTCAAGTACACGAAACAGTATTTTTAACTACAAGTACCCTGCTTTACATTAGATCCCCAGAATTTATTCATCTCATAGCTGAAAGTTTGTATTCTCTGACTGACGTGCCCCCATTCCCCTATCCCCTGGCAACCATCATTTTACTCTTTGGTTCTAGTTCAATTTCTCTAGATTCCAAATATAAGTGAGATCATACAGTATTTGTATTTCTCTGTCTAGCTTATCTCCCTTAACATTAATTGTTCCTCTATGTTGCTGTGATTTCCATTTTTTATGGCTAATTAATATTCCATTGTATGTGCATATGACATTTTCTTCCATTCATCCATTGATGGACACTTAGGTTTTTTCCATATCTTAACTATTATGAATAATGCTTCACTGAACATGGGAATGCAGGTATCTCTTTGATATAGTGATCTCATTGGCTTTGACATATACACATAAATGGGACTGCTAGATCATGTGGCAGTCCTAGATTTAATTTTTTGAGGAAACTCCATACGGTTTTCCATAATGGCTGTACAAAGCTGGGCCCATATTAACTTCTTTATTTTCCCCCTCTCCTACAAGAAGGTTTACAGATGGGAGGGAACTCATGTATTATTTATGAAGTTGCGCTTAATGAGGAATGAAATGCTAAGGAGTTTGAATTTGTTGACAAAAGGAGCCATCAGAGGATTTTAACCAAGGGATTGCCCCTGACAACACTGCAGAAAACAGAATGGATATTGATGAGGCTGGACAGAACCATGTCTACATAGACAGATAGAGGTACAGACGTGTGTGTGTGTGTCTAAGTGATTGCTTCTTAATCAGAACCATGTATCAGAGCACCCGAGGAGCTTCGAAATTGCATAGCCTGCTTACCAACCCCCAGGGAATGTATCAGATTCGTGGAGGAAAGAGTAAACCAGAAAAAGTCTCCAGAGCAATTCTGATATGTCCATCACCTCCTCCCCCCGCCCCCCCTGCCTTTCTCCCGGCTGATCTAAGTGCTGAGGGTTTCTACACCAAGGTCTTACATCTCTTCAGTGATGGCTGCAGTTCTGCAGTAACAATCTACCAGTTCACGTGTTTGGCCAAGAAGCGTGGACCACACACCATGACACACACCTTCCTGGCATACACCAGTGTATCACCTGCTGTTGACTTTCTTTCCCCCGACCCACATCTAGGCCTCTCCTGTTCTGCCCAGTATAGACCCCAGTACCTGCTTGCCGTTGTGAGTTACAGATGACAGAATAGTCCTCAGCGTCTTGAAGCCCATCGCGATGTCCAGCAGATGAGCAGCAAAGAAGAAGTTGTTGTAGTGGCCCAGGACTGACATGGTGGTATACCAGGCCAGGTAGAGAAAGGACTGTGCAGAAAGGACCGAGAGGCAATTGAGCAACCTTTCAAGCATTCGTGCCTCCTGATGGCCCATGAAACCATTTTTGTTCCTAGATGCTGAGGTGCTGTGACTGGCCGGAGAACTGCCCAGTGAAAGCCCACCTGCCTTCCGCACTACTGTTCCCCCAGCACCAGGAAGGGCATCCATCTTTGACAAGCAAGCGCTGAGTCTTCTTGGCACCCACCCTAGCATGTGGCCCTGCAGCATCCCATGACACCCCTGACCCCGCGGTGCAGGATCTTGTTTTTCCGGGAGCCGTACTCACGTTGTCGGTAAAAACAACTCCCAGCTTCCAGACATGGTACTTCATGTCAACGGAACTCAGCCTGAAGGGGAACAAAAGCCTTTTAAAACTTATAAATGTCAGACTTTAGTTAAGTGTTTAATAAGGGGAAAAATTAAGTTTTTTTCTCTTGGGTTTAATAATCAAACACAGCTCTGAGCTTTATCAGGTTGTATGTGGTGTTCCCCAGGAGAATGAGAATGGCTGAATCATGCATCTTGAAATTTTAATTAGTCTTTCTCTTTCGGCTCGAACGGGCATAAAAGCTGGGAGGTCTTTAAGGTTTTTGAGGCCGCGTTCTCTCAGGATGTCAGAACCTAGAAGAAAACACCTAAGCCAGAGAAGAGCCTGAGCACCCACGGGCGTGCTGTAGTCCCTCCCTCTGGCACACAGAGGAGAACTGGAAAAACAAAGGATCCCCTTGGGCCAGACTTGGGATTTGAACTCCTAAGCTCTATACCATGACACCAGAGAAGCCGCCTCTGCTTTGCTCTCTTCGACTGGGCTGAAATCCAGGGCATTTTTGTCCAAACCCAGGAGTTCCGCAATGCGTTCTGCTCCATAGAGGTCACCATACTTGTTGATCACCTGGAGAAAGAGGGTGACAGGGCAGCCCGGGCTGCACATCACTGGGCCGTCGCTAGCCCTGAGGCTTCAGAGCTTCCCCATGCTCCGGGCTCTTTCAGGGGTTGATGAAGACAGGACTCAAAATGCAACAGGAAAATGAGGAGGAAAAAAATAACCCCGGGAGAAAACAGGAATGAAAGAGACCAAGTGAAAACCACTCTTCAAGCTGATATCTATTTGGAGGGGAGAAGAAAACTAGTACTTACAAAGTAGTAATTGTGTTAAGCAGTTTAGGGCAGGGAGTATAAGAATGGAGCCAAAACCTACATATGTTCATACAAAAAACCTTCTGTGACTTACTCTGTTCAAGATACCATCCTAAAAGCAACAGCAAATTTATTCATGTTTGTGTATGTAGAACTTAAAAAAAAAAAATCTCCCATTTCTTTGGTGGTCATGGAAACCAGCCCCCACCAACTGACAAGGCATACCTTTCTCTTAACAAACTTGTCCCAGTAGTTATTAGGAAAAGATCTGAAAAAGAAAATGAGAAGGGGAGGTTCTTAACATCAAGGCAAACATATCAAGGAGCTGTGAGATCTGTGTCTGGATCTAGGATCTCCTTGGGTTTTGTCCTGCTCGTTCAAGAATTCAGACTGATTGAAGCTCAGAGTCACCACAGTTCTAACTGATCTATCGTTTTGCTTCTTTGTGTTGACTTCTGAAACACCTGGAGAGCCACTCTGCATTTTCTGCCTCAGAAATATGATAAAGAGCCAAGATTTGTGATGGCAGACTAGACAGAAGCAAGGAGAGGTTTCTTGATCCCAGTATAACTAGAAACAAAACCCTATAGGGAAATACATGCATTCGGGCTTCATTCATGGAGTACTTAACTTTATGTTGGTCCCTGGGGTAGGTGAGAGGGATACAGTGGTGGGACGTGCAGACAAAGTTCCTAACTTGATGTTTCTGGTATGGGAATCCCTTTAGTTCATGTATGTGCGGTTTTTCTTAACCACAGTGCTCTTCCACTCTATTCTCCATCTCCATATAACCCCTGTGGGGTCTGCTTTTCTCAGGGAATTAGATCCCTCTGTCTTTCAGAGGTAGTTCCCTTTACCATACCATCCCTAACTCCCCAGAGGAATGTCTTTCTTTAGCCTAGTAACTTATACCAGCTCACTGCAAAGGGTTTGTAATTGTTAAAGTCCAGGAGGAACTGTCACTTTCAGGTATGTTGGCAAAAACCATTTAAGATATTTTTTTCCTGGGGCACCTGGGTGGCTCAGTCGGGTAAGCACCTGACTCTTGATTTCAGATCAGGTCCTGATCTCAGGGTCATGACATGGAGGCCCAAATGGGGCTCTATGCTTAGTGGGGAGCCTGTTTGGGATTCTCTCTCTCCCTCTGCCGCTCCCCACCTTGCATGCTTCCTTCCTTCCTTTTTTTTTTTTTTTTTTTTGTTTAAGATTGTATTTATTTATTTGACCGACAGAGATCACAAGTATGCAGAGAGGCAGGCAGAGAGAGATGGGGGGAAGCAGGCTCCCCGCAGAGCAGAGAGCCTGATGCGGGGCTCGATTCCAGGACCCTGAGATCATGACCTGAGCCAAAGGCAGAGGCTTTAACCCACTGAGCCACCCAGGTGCCCCAACTTCCTTTCTAATTAAAAAAAGTTTTTTTTTTCTCCATTCCACAATGATTGATCTTCCCTGGGAGAGATCCTTGTGAGTCCAGACTGTAGCCAAGAAACCTCTGGCCATCAGTGCATGAATTTTTAGCTCTGTTTTCCTTAATTTGAGTCCATTCTTCCTGACTCTGGAACACAGCAGTCTCCTATTCTATAAAGACCACCCAAGCTGGTGATAAGGAAGTGAGAACTTCTCTCTGCTCATGGACCTCTCAGAAGAATAACCGTCAGCAAATGTCACTCTCCTCCTCCCCACCAACACGCTGACAATCTTTAAAAAAATTTTCTTGCAGGGACGGGGGAGGGGGTAAGCTAAAGCAATTTCTTTGTTTCAAACACCCAAATGTCACTTCAAAGCAAAAACAAGTGCTGAGTTTACAGAGTAAAATGGTAATAGATTTTATCTCTGGAGGCATGGAAAGGATTGTTTTGATTTTCTTTGTACATTTTTCTACTTGATTTTTTTCATGTATTACAGTTAGAACCTAAAATAAACAAAGCAAATTAAAAAAAAAAAAAAACAATCCAGGCTTCCTCTGTCTGCACTAAAATCTCCTTTTTCTTAAATCCCTTATACAAGTGGTCTATAACGTACAACTCAGCCTTGGTCACATTTTGTCCTAAGTGGAAAATTCCATAAGTGATGCCATAGGGCCACTTACTGAAGGTTCCAGGCAAGACCATTTCACAGGCATGATCTCACCTTGGTCTGAATATTCTTGTCCCCTGACTAGGTATGTAAGCTCCTTGAAGGTAGAAAACATAATTTTACTTGATAATAATCCTTAAAGTGTGAGGGTAGACAACAGAACCTCCAGAATGGAAATGTATCAATAAGCAATCCTTCCATGTATCTAAGCTCAACCTCTTTAAAAATGAAGGAGAGGCACAGTGAGATGCTATTACACACCTACCAAATTAGAACAATTATCTGAGTATCTTAACAAGTGTGGCAAAGAGGCAAAGGAGCAGGAACTCTCACAGAGGGATGGCTGGAATGTAAATCAAGACAAACATTTGTATCTCCTACTATTAAACAAATTCCTTTCCTGGTCTCTATTCTAGAGAAACTCTTTTACTGGAGCCTTAGGTATAAAAGTGCTCATTGTCCCACTGTTTCTAAGAGCCAGAAAGTAGAAACAGTTGAGATATCCATTGTCAGGAAAATGAATAAATACAGGACATATATATGATAAATACTCATATAATGAAAAATGCCACAGTTTTGAGGAATGACCAAACTATGGCCATACACATCAACATGGGTGAGTTCCCAGATGCAGTGTTGAACAAAAGTAATGCATATAGCATAATTCCATTTACACAAAGTTCAGAAATAGTCAAAGTGAAAGAACGCTTCTAGGGACACATACCTAAGCGGTAAACTATATACTAAAGGAAAAGAATGAATATCACTAAAGCCAGGAGAGTAGTTAAGTGGGGGTTTGGGAGGTTATGATCAGCGAGAGATCAGGGAGAACGTTTGGGACTTGGATGCCAAGTCCCAGGTTCCATTTTTAAAACTTAGTAGTTCATTATTGTACTTTAAGATATATATTTTATATTTTCTTAATATGTGTATTTAACAATATAAAAAGACAGCTCTTTTTGATATGTAGTTAGCTATAAAAAGTAGGTTACTGGGAAGGACTACATGTGCTATGATGCCGTTATAGTGGGAAAAAAAAGATCCATCTATCTAAAAATTTTAAAACCTATTTATGCATTTCTCTATTCATAGACATTTAAACCACTTCAAATAAAAAAATAGCAAATATCCTTGTTGGAACGTTTTAGTGTACTTATCTCATTAACCCCTTAGATACTTATATTTCTAGATACTAAACTGCCTTTTTACTGGGACTTTTAGGCCATATCACCTGTATCACATATATAAGCATTACTGATAATTGCAGAAAGCTGATCAAAGAATCACATTATTTAATAGTATCCAAAATTTCTGTGATATGATGACAAAGTATAAGAAACCCTGCTTAGTATTTTTCCTTATTTGAGGGGATTGGTGAGGACCTGCAGCAGCGGACAGGCTTTTGATCTGCAAGCTCACCGCCCCACCCCGCATCTTCCTGTTCTAGAGACTATTTTAAAGAGCTCCGTTGTGACTTTATAGAGCTGCCTCCCTCCTGACCTGCCTGACCATCTCTGGATCAGGAGCAATTTTCTTCCCCCAGGGGTCAGGGTGGTTGTTTGCAGACATGCACAGTTTAATTGGCGCAGCTAAGAGTTTCAACATAGTCACCTCTGTTTACATATCTAGCCCCGTATCTCTTCTCTTTCAGCACACTGGTCTACCTCGAAACTCTCACTCTCCCAGGTGTGAACACACAAGTGCTCCCTTTGCTAATGATGATAGCCATTTTTTGAACAGGTAGACAAAGGGAATGACAAACAGCTGGGTGCCTACTGCGCACCAGGCACAGTTACCAGGCATGTAACATACATTCATTGGTCCTCCCAGACTTCAGGAGGTGGTGTTCTCATGCCTCTATTAATGAGAAGGAACTCAAGGCTCAGTAGGCTTCATTACCTTGCCCCTTTCACAGACAACTAAGTGACAGAGCTGACCTCTATCTGGGGGATCAGTGCTCTTTCCCACCACAGTACTAATTACAACAAAGCAGGCATCGTGCCAGAGGTGGTAGCATCCCTCCCTACCCCGCCCCACTCCGATGGCCCTATTTTAAGTGCCCAAGGGACTGCCTACCAAGTGATAATGGCAGGAGTTCTATTACCAACTAGGCCACTTGTCTGAGAAGACTTCAGTGGTGGTGCTGTCCTCGAACTGCTGTGCCATATGGGAGCTCTGGAGAAGCCGAGCAGATGATCTCAGAACCCCTGGGCCAGGGAAATATTCTGTATGACTTGAACACGGAAAACTAAATCATACTGTCCTGGACCAGCTGGTCTTAATTAAATATGCTCAGCACTCCCTGATCACATCCTCTGTCCCCCATTAAATGCATAGAGATATACACAAGGGTTTGAGGGGGAACAGGCTATTTTACTAGGAAGGCAGTGGAGAAAAAAAGTCCTAGAAACCCCCTCCCCCCAAAAAGCTTTCTATTAATCAGTCTCTAAGGCTGGTTAAGAACATGTCATTCTATTTACAGTACAGATCCTTTTCCTTTACAGGTTGGAGGGGAGGGAGAAACTTACGGTGTGTTGATTACCAGGCGGTCCCACTGCCCCTTGATGTCATCTTCAGATGGCTGTTCAGTGATATATAGGCCATCAAACTCCAGCTTCCTGGCGATTTCTTTTTCCCTTTTGAATACCACCAGAGGGACCTAAGAGTGGGAAGACACTTGGTTACTAGAGAAGGCTTTCAGATGACAACACCCTCTCCTAAGAATTCCCCACAAATTAGTCTTTCCAACTTCAGGGCGGTGATCTCTCTTTCTCTCACCCTCTCTCTCTTAAGTTTATATTTTTTAGTTAGTAATCTCTATGCCCAACCTGGGGCTTGAACTCATGATGCTGAGATCAGGAGCCACATGCTCCTCTGACTGAGCCAGCCGGGTGCGCCTGAGGCAGTAATTTCTTTGCAGTAGGATTCTTTGGGTGCCTTGCTGTAGATCTAAAGTCAAATAAATCTCTTCTCACTCCTTTGGCTAATATGCCTCCCTCTCCAAAAAGCTGTTTCATTTGGGCCACCTTCAAGCTTTGTATTAAATAGCTGATAGTAATACAAACCAGACTCCTTGACCCATCCTGGGGAGAAGGCCATATTTAGACCAGTCCCTAGGCCAAATGAGTTAGGTCCTCTAGGATTCCTAGACTGGAGTTGAACCAAGATTTAGAAAGAAAATGAACTGTTCTAGAGTGAATTGGTCAGCCAAAGAAATACCATGGCATATTCCAGCCCCCTTCAATGGCTATGGTCATATTCATGTCATGGTACTGATGTTTGGTTGATGAAACATGGTTTGCTAGCTAGGAGGAGAGGATTCACTGGGCTCTGTATGCTCTTTCGGTATTGAAGTCTTCTTCCTGAGAGCAGCACATTTACTGGTTCCTGACTATCACTCCCCATTCTCTTCCAGTTGTCACTGTCATTTTAGCCTAAAGATGGTGGCATGGCTCTGATGACCTAACACCAAAAAGGTACACAGAGAAGGAGGGGAAAGTAATCTCCTTGCTCCAACCATCACCAAACACACATGCTTCAAACAAGGGACAAAGTTAGTGAGGTCAGAGGAGACTACTGAAATCCCAGGAAGTGAGTAGCCAGCACTCCTCTAGCCAGGAGAGCTTAATGGCAGATAGAGCCGAGGCCTGTCACGTGGCTGGAAATCCACTGGGTACATGGCAACATCCCTCAGGGCTGGGTCTCCAAACAGTTTCTTCCAGTAACTCTTTCTTAAAGCTCATGATATCCATATGCCCCACACTATTTCTTAATTTCCAAGAAAAAAAAGGACAAAATTTAGATAATCATTTGTGAAGTTACTTCTTGCCCTTTTTTTCTTTAAAATGACAAAACACCACCAAGAAGATAAAAGACTAATGACAGGAAGATGGCAAGGCTAATAATAGGCATTTGCACACTGTGAGGAATCAATGATTGCTCCTCACTAATGGATGATGTAGGAGGGAAAGCAAAGGTAAAGCCACTCTGACTAAGGTCTGCTGTATTCGGAGAAGATTCTGAATAATAATAATACTAATAATACTACCAAGGACTGGAGCAGTACTCATCTCTGGGATTCGAAGCATTCCCCCTTCAATCTTCTAAGGGTTTATACACTCTTGTAAGGAGGACCTCCATGTCTTTATTCCCAAGGTAGTGTTTACCTTCTGTTTTCTCTAGGTAGCCGGTGTATCTGTACTGAAGCCAACAAGCCAATAAGCCAACAAGTCCAGGATGCCAGACTAAGGAAAACCACCAACATGCTCTCGTGGTTACTATGTTTGGGGTTCTGAGTCCCGTTACACACAGTAATTCATTTAACACTTCCAGCAACTTTTAGGAGTTGGTGTTATGATTATAACACTCATTTTTACAGATGAGGAATCAGAGGAACGGGGAGGTTAGTGGCAGAGCTAGGAGTCCCATCCAGGCAGCCTCGCTCTGGACTCTGTGCTTTCATCATTACAAAGGAGTCCTTAGCATGGGTCAGGGCACGTGGTCTCCCCAGTGGGGTAGCTAGACTTCCCGCAGGATACTCTAGTTCACCGGGGGAAGTGACGGCCACAAGGATAGGAATACATGTTGTGGACTCTTCCCAGGGAGAAGATGGCGCGGTGTATGGCCAAGGAGACTTCCAATCAAGAGAAGAAAAAAAAGTAATGAGAAAAAAGATGTGGTCTAGTAGCAGCAGAACTGGATTTAGAACACCAAAAATAGAATAGAGGGCTTCATACGAATATATGAAGATTCCTAGAACTGTAGTAGTTTGTGAAGATGGCCCCAGTGAACTAAGTCTCCTGATATTCATGCCCTTGTGTGCTGCCCCCCTCCACGCCCCCTTTGCAGCAATGAGTCTGGGCTGCCCCTGTGACTCAGAGATGCCCTGAGTCTTCACAGAGAGCCCTGGCTGAGCCCAGCCTTCCAGCTGTTTGTTCCCTTGCCAATGTTCCAGGCACGAGAGAGTGCTGTCCTGGACAGTCCAGCCCAGCTGAACTGACAGATGGTGGCTGACACGGCTGCCTTCACACAGAGTGGAGGGACTGCTCAAATGTGCCCAGTCAAGCCAGAGAATGAAAATGATTGTCGTTTTAAGCCACTAAGTTTTGGGGGGCAATCTGTTACAGAGCACTAGGTAACTGAAATGGTAATTCATCAGTAAGTTTTCGTCTGCTATCTTGAGTAGTTGAAACCTAACACTTCAAAAGGTGAAAAGCATTTCTGTAAAAATTCTAACTGAAGTTCACAGATCAGAAGCAGCTCTCATTACTAGCTCCATGTGTGACTTAGCCTGGCGATGCTAGTCCCACGAAACTCAACAGGAAGTGCCTGAAAAGGGACTCCCAGAGCCAGGCTTCTCAAATGGGTGTGAACACAGATCCCCCGGGAGGCATGCTGAGTTGCAGATTCTAAAAGGCTCCAGGTGTGGCCAGAATCTGCAGTTCTCAGCCACTCCATGAGCCCCAGCCCACCAGCACAGTCCTGGAGAACAAAGGCCTGGCTGGGTTCAAAATGATGTGTCTTCCCCAAGGAGTCTGGCTAGATTCAGAGCGGCCTATGACTCACCTTCAGGCAGTAATAGCCCACCACACAGACCAAAGAGATGACAGTGTGGATAATGGCCAAGGCCCGCAATGCGGGTGCCATGTACCCAGTGCTCTCCTGCAGGACAAAGAACACCATTGCTTCTTCCTCTTCCTCATCGGTAAAGGAATTCCACAGGTTTGCAACATCTTCCGTCTCTTCTTCTACAGGTTCCTCGGTGACCTGGCCCAAGACACACACTCTCTTATCAACATCAGAGAGGGCCTCTGCCACTGGCTCTCCCCCATCATTTAGCATGCTAGCACCTGCTGCACAGACTAGGGACGCAGCATTACCTGCTGAGAGAATGAGCTTTTATGGAACTTCTTCCTAGGAATCTCCAGTATTTCTCTTAACTATGAACAAAATTTTTAAGAGACAAAGACGATCTCTCCAAAAAAAGAAAAAAGAAGTTCAAAGTAAGGAACGCTGTACTACCTATGCTAGGATCCCTAGGCCATGGGAGGTAATTTCTGAAATGCAATGGCCTGGGGAGGAGGCTGAGACACCAACACACACATGTGCACGTGCACGCACGTGTGCACACACGCACGCACACACACACACACACACACACTCGACATCTTCTATTCTTTTTTAGACACCTTTGACATTCGTGGCTTCATCAGCCATCCGGACACAGGTGACACCCAGATTTATGCCTATGAGGCTCTCCCCCTGTGAGGCTGTCGCCCTGGTTCCACCTCCCATGGGCTCTCTGTGCCTGGATCACTGTCTGTGGTCCCTTTAACCTCAGTAAGGGGAAAGCCAAGCTCTGCCACACCCCCCTGTGGACTTCTAGTTCTCCTCTCCAGGCAACAGAACGCCATTACTGTTCAACCTAGGGGAAGGCTGGTGTACGTAAAAGTTGGCTTTAAAAACGTTAGACTGATGGTTTTAGATAGAAAGGGAGAGAGGGAAAAGTTAGGACAGCCAGTTAAAGACAATGTCGAGAATCCAGGACCTATCATTCATTAACTCATTCCACTGACATTTATTATGTGCCTATGGTCTATGAGACCCATTTACCAATGTTCAAAATCTTTATTTATCCTGATTAGTTCTTCTTTTCTCATATCCAAAAACAATCTGTGGTTAATTCTTCCCTCATAATGGTTCTAAGCTATAGGCCAACGATAATGGCTTTCTCTTACCTTATCCTTTAAGGAAAGAACTATATTTATTACTCGTTTTGAGATACATCACATTGCAGGGTCCAGCACACATGAAGTACCCAACACACATTTGGAGAGTTTATGACATAATGACTAGGATAAGCCTGAACTCTGGAAACAGTGCCGGAACTGGATTCCCAGGCAAGTGGTGTCGCCATTCTCTGTGCTGCTAAAAACCATTTCCCTTTAGAAGCCAGTGTCTTAGAAATTTCCTTAGATGTTAGCATTTTTCTTCTAATTAAGAGCACACATTCTATTAGGATTTAAAAAAAAGAATACCGTCTATTTAGCAAATCCTCCCTGAATGTGGTATCACCTTATAAAAGAGTAGGATGAAGTTGATCGCGAAGGCTACGAACAGAGCGAGGAACCTCAGGTTGTAGAAATTCCTGGCCAGGTAATGCTGGAAAGGAAAGGACAAGCAGGAGTAGAAGAGTTTTGGAAGGGAAAGAGAACTTCCTTCCCTCAAACAGAAGACCTTGTCTGGTTAGAAATGTAGACAGAACAAGTCCTACTCATTGGTAACCCTGGACTTATGATGTATTTGGGGAGGAACCAGGGACATTGATTAAAAAAAATTGCTGAGAATAATGCTTAAGGGAATCCTGCTCTGGGTTACCCCTCGGGGAACCAAATGTCTAAACATGCCACCCCAAAGGATTAAAATGCTGCTATGAAGGTGTGTGTGTGTGTGTGTGTGTGTGTGTGTGTGTGTATGTGAGCATTCCACGCAGAAATTACGAGTATTGAGGCCCACTGTAGAGCCCTGTAGCTCCCAGCCAGGAGGTGGCCAGTCTGTGGCCTAGAGTCCTTGTCCCTTTTTAAGTCACAGAGCCTCTGCCTTTGTCTTCTCAAGGGGCAGTATTCCCACTGCCATCTTCCCCAGAAAATCCAGCCCTTGTGGACGGGAATGGTAAAAGCTCTCAGGCTCTCTATGGAGGGGGTGCTCCCCTTGGTGGTATCCTGGCCATCAGCAACTATCCCTCATTGGGCAATGTGTCAGAGAAAGGACATCACGAACTATGCTGAGAGCTGACTACATGTGGAATAACTTTTGAGGAGTAATAGGAGAACCTAATATAACCATATTCTTTGTGCATCCCAGATGACCCAACTACTTCTGGACTTTGGACTACAATCCTCCACGTCTGCACATGACACAGGAAGAATCTTCTAGAAGGAGATATCTGCACCTGCTGTGGATAGCACAGGGCATTCCAGGCTGGGTGGGGGGGGCTAGAGCACCTGGCTTTGCCCAAGTTACCCTCTTCTCCTTTTCCTCCCCCACACAAGGACCAGACAGATGAAGGAGAAGAGGAAGGAAGAGCAATGAGAAAGAGGAAGAAGCGTTAAGGACCAGAACGGTGAAATGGAATGCAGCCACTCGGCTGAGGTCTGAGCCAGGAGCAGGGCAGGGCGGGAGCGCTTACCAGTAACTTGGTCTGATAGATTTCCAGCCCTTTGAAGAAATTAGCCATGAAGGCTTCAGGCTTCTCGACTTTCTGGCCGCGCCGTCGCTTCTTCTTCTTTGTCACATCTGCCCACAGGGCCTCGGCCTGCTCTTCCTCTTTGGCCGTATCCTCTTTCTCCCCGTCTTCCAGGCTGCAGGAACGAGAGCCCCATCAGCACAGAAGGGAGGGCAGTGGGAGGCATGGCCCAGAGAGGGAGACTAAATTAAAAAGAAATTTTGTCATTATTCCTGGAGCGTCTGTATTACCCCACGGTGGCTGGATGCCAGCTCCACCCTTAATGAGCGATGCTGCTCTGAGGAGCTGTGGTCGTTGGGGGCCGTCCGTTGTAAATGTGCTTGTAGTCCTCTTCTGATAGGGGGATAAACAAATTTTTTTTTTCCCTTCAGAAAAGTTGTCCTTGATTTTTAAAGATTGCTGGAATTAGTAATAGTACCTATTCTTCTAAGCTTGTGGTCAGACTTGAAAGTGAGCCACCTAGGTGGCTCAGTCTGTTAAGCGGCCGACTCCTAATTTCAGCTCAGGTTGTGATCTCAGGCTTGTGAGATGGGGCCGCACGTCATGCTCCACGCTCAGTGGGGAGTCTGCTTGAGATTCTTTCCCTCTCCCTTTGCCCCTCCCCCCCGATTTGTGCTCTCTAAAAACAAACCAAAAAAGACCTTAGCATAGACTGCAGCGTGTAATATGCATTCACTATAATAGAAAACACGACCACCACCATTATATGAAGTTGCTAAGTGTGGGTGTTCAATCATTTGTTTGGCCAGATTGGGAAGTTCTGCTCTTCTAGTGCCATGACAAAGTTAACATGAGTAATGGAGTATGCTTATTGGATAGCTGGGGTAAAAAGAAGTATATCCAGGGCCTGCACAGTACCTGTTTCTTGTAGCAACAGAGATCAAGATTTCTAGTTAGCACAGCAATACAACAGGAGATGTCATCTAGAACGACCTGCTGTAGGGTTGGAAGTCGCCAAAGCTACCAAGAACTTACTCTGTCTTCTCGGGCTCCACTTTCCCTTCTGCTTCATGTGCTGCTTTCATCTCAGCTGCCTGGACAAAAATAACAATCAGTCAAATTTTCCTCAACTTGAAGAGATCATGGTCTCTTCATATACAGCACTGGCCGATTTCATCTCCTTGTCACACATCCTCATGGCTTTCTCTCTTCAGAATGCCTCTGCTTTCCTCAGGATCACGGGATGTAAGTGGATCAGCCACGAAAATGGTTTGCAATCCATTTCTCCAGAGAAATGCCAATGCAAAGATTGCAAACTTAAAAACTCAGTTGCCCTGCTATTATTCAACTCCCAGAGAAAACTTGGGCTAGGACCCCACAGCACTGTCCCAACAGCCCACGGGGTCAGGGAGGGATGGGTCACAGATCACACCAGGACCAATCCACAACCTGCTTCCACCAGACAGAATTCCTGCCTTGTCTTCAATTTTCTTACCTACTACCCCAATCCCTCTGACTGATGACCACTAATTTAATTAGAATAAAATTCAAGGTCCTCAGTGAGGTCTACAAGGCCTATGTGATCATGGCCTTTTTCTCCATCCTTGTCTTATACCTCTTGACTTGTTACCTCCTACACCTAAACAGCCAGACCTCATTTTCTTTCCTGGCATATTCCAAATCCTTCCCTGCACCAAGATCTTTGCACAAGCCACTCTTCTCCCTGGAGTATGACTGCCCTGGTCTTTCTTGTGCCTCACATACTTCAGGACTTGGTTCAGGTGACACATTTTCGGAAGTCTCCTGAACTATCCTATTCATAGTAGGGCCCATACTCACTTTGTAACATGTGGCCTTGTTCTTTTCTTTCAGCACGTGTCACAAATGGTTATTATCTTATTAATTTGCTGAGATCTAGTAAAGCAAAAGCATGTCTCTCTTGTTAACCAATGTATTTCCGTGGATCCTAGGAATACAGCAAGGTATGTAATAGGCCTTGAATGAGTCCCTATTATGTATCAAACTCTGTCTGGCACCTGGAGCTACATCAGGGAGCAAAACAGAGTAAATAAATTCATATTGCAAGAAGGCCTATGGTTCTGCTGCTTCCATCCCAGACTCTCCAAAATTAGGTGAGTGTTCTCTCCTCTGCATTTCCTTTACCTGGCATTTTTCCTTCTTAACATTCTTCATGCTTGTATGAACTTCTGCAATGTCTATTTTTCTTCCACTAAATTACAGGGACAATGCACTTCTCACTTACCACTATCTTCTCTGAGCCCCAAACAGTGGGAAACACATATTAACTATTCAATAAATATTAATGAAATGAATGAATAAAATTTGTCTTTGGCCTCTGATGTCTTTACAATCCTCTCCATATTCTCTTTGATGCTAGAATGATGCAGGGAGTTAGATGCTTCCGTGGAGGGGAACACGCAGAACTTTCCATGACCAAGGGGTTCTGGATTACTGTTATTCCCTTAATCTAGTCAACTGACTCAAAGCCCAAATTGGATAGTGAGTACATCTCAAGAAGGAAATGTTCCAAGCATCATGCTGGGCGAAATGATATCATCTGGACCACTTGGGACACTGGAGAAGAACGGTCTCAAAGGAAAGGTCTCCCCATACGCTTTCTAGGTTTCTCCCACTCTCTGAAAGTCTGCTTCATGCCACTTCGCTTTTCTTATGAAAGCCCCCCATCAGGACCTGTCCACGCTAACTGCAAGAAATCCAGAGAGGATTTTTACCTTTATGAAATGATAAATGCTTCTTTGTTTTATGCCATTTTGGCTGACGGAAGGTTTGATAGGAGCACTCTCATTTGGATAGTGAAGGAAACCTCTCCCTGGTGTTCTGTGCTTTCTGTTCACTCACAGAACCCATGCATCACGAGAACTAACCTTCTGATGAAGTCTTGGAAGACCATCAGATTTGGCCTCCACAATGTAACCTGAAGATCGCTCAGCAGCTAGACTCCATGACAACCATCTGAGTGTTGCTCTTTCCCAGACATGGCAGAGAAGTGCAAGATCAGGGACAGAAGAGCTGGTAACTAATATAGTGTTGGCGCCTAGGGAGCCAGCATCAGAAGTGACTGCAAGTCTATTTCTGGGCATAGAGAAAAGATGACAGAAACGACTTGTGCTTACCTGTGCTTTCCTTTTCTTCCGGACAGTACTCTCTAGTGTAGGGGGTTCATCCTTGCCAATAATCTCAGAGAGGTCACCCAAACCCCCTTCAGGCCCATGCTTTAAGCCGCCTTCTTTCTTCGGGTGGAATCCAAAGAGATCTGACATAATATCTGCATCTCCCTTCTCACCCTTCACGAAGTGAATTAGTTCGGGTGGAACCCCTGGCTCAGTCACCTCTGCCCGCTCAGCATCCAGAGCATCGTCATGGATACCAAACTGGGTGGGGTCAGGCATGTCACCCAGGATCTTGGTCACTCTGATATTCTTTGCCCCTTCCACGAGCCCCCCTCCAAACACTGTGTTCCAGAGGATCTGGAAGATTCCTCCCAATATGGTGAAGAACAACCAGAAGAGCCCCACAAACAACATCCAGAAGAAAGAGAAGAACACCTTTACCAGCTCCTTCATGGTCATCTTTTTCACCTTCCTGTACTGCTTCCGGAGGTTCTTCAGGGTTGCCTTCTTCAGAAAGTTGGCAACGTTTCTCTTCACTGAGGCACAGGCCATGGCAAACGCAGAGGCTGACTCGAAAGAATTGTCATCCTCCTCTTCACCCTCAATTTCTAACACATAAGATGAATCTTCATCTTCTTCCTCCTCCTCGTCGGGCCTCTCAGCTGAGTCAGATTCGGAGATCTGAGAGGCTAACTGCATTTCAAAGATGGTATCCTCACAGAAGTTCACAAACAGTTCCATCTTTTCTTGCTCTCCCCCTTCATTGACCACATCAAAGATGAACTGCCGCTTCGATTCCTTCACTTGGGGCTTCTCCCACTGAGTTCGACTGGATTCACTGATCTCGAAATAAACACGCTCTATTTTCTTGGCCCCGCCCATGATCTCAATTCGTCCCAGGTATGGTTCAAAGTAATTTAGTACACTTCCTGCTGGGTCCAACAGACACTTAAGGCGAGAATCATTTGGCATATGTTCGGAGAGATTGGTCAGTAACACTGCCACATTAAACCCTATGTCCTTGGCCGGCTCATGGAACCGGTCTACAAAATCAATGTAATTAAACATATCATTCTCATCAGCTTCTGCGCACGAAAGGAGAAAGTCAATCTCTGACTGTGTGTACTGTTTCTGCCCTTCCATGGCCTTTTGGAACTCTTTTTTAGAGATAATCCCTTTACCATCTGGGTCATATTCTTTGAAGGTGTCTGAGCTGGTTAGGTCTTTAAGTTTCAAGAACATGTCAAAGAATTTCAAGATCATTTCTACATTGGTAGATGATTCTACCAGTGTGTCAACCATCTGCTTGCCAATAGTTCCATTTACCACATTCCCTGTGAGGCAGGTTCAAAAAGACATACAAATATATAAATAAACCCAAGTCATCATGTAACTGGTCAGGTAGCTATTTTTTAGGAAATTTGTATGCCCAATCAGGTGGCTCTTTTCTGACCGTGATGGTTTGAAATGGGTAGGAGGGAGCAGCAAGCCATAAAGACTACACCACTAGGAGCCAAGGGGGAAAGAAACAAAGGGAAGAAGGAGATGGCCACACCAGTGCCTTTTATCTGGACTGGGGCCTGGGAAGTGGTTTCATTACCAGATTACTGGGGACACATAGGGATAAGTGGTGCCCCTCTTATCCCCTTAGACCTAGGAGGGTGCCCAACTAGATGGCTGGCATACACACTGGCAGCCAGATGTACTGAAAAGCAATGGGGAGAGGGAGAGGATAGGGAAGAGCAAAGCTTGGAGGTTTTCCCCAGTTCATTCTGGCTTTCCTATTAACATAAAATGAGTTGGTTTCAGGCTTTGTCCATCAGACCATGTGCCCCTCACTCATTTTTTCTTCTGAAAATTTGGCTTTCTAACCAAAGTCATATGGCATCAATGACCTGCCAGAAGGATAATCTGCATGATTAGTACGGTTAGTGCTCAGACCAATTACAGTTGTGTGAATGCCTAGTTATACCAAACAGCCCAACCTTCCAGGAGGGACAGAAGCATCACCACCATGTCCTGAAGGAGATCCAAGAGTTCCTTCAGCAGCTCGATCTGACTGGAATCCTAGAACAGAAACAGGAGATACCCCTGAGCTATCTGATCCCTCAGCAAAGTATAGGGCAGTGAGCAAGAAGAGCCTGCTCTGGAAAGGTTAGGTGAAGGTCATGTCCATTGTGCCTGTGGACATCGTATCATCCACTGTTCGTAGCATCAGTGAGACTCGCTGTGGCTGGACTTATCCAAGAGAGCTTCTTTAGTTTCCCTTTTATTAGTATAATATGGCAGACACACCACTTGTTGTCCAAAACTATTGAACAACCCAATCCACCAAAGAACCATTAGGTATTTCTACTACTTCATGTTGTTTTCTGTATACTGAGAATGATCAGGTGAGCTTTTGGGGAATACTACTGCAATCCAATTAAGGTATCAAAGTTATAATCATCAAGTGGGTTCTCCTTTCTTTCTGGGTTAGGGTCTCCTGATTCTAGCTGGTGGTGATCTGGGTGCCACTGTCCCTTAATATATTATAGAATTGAGGCTATTCCTCTGCTTTTGCTGCTAGTCTGTCTGGTTTTCACTTCAGCCTTACAGACAGGGCATTGCCAAGTTAGCTCTCTGTTTTAAACTCAATGTCACAGAAGGAAAAACAACCTTTGGATGATCTGAGGTGGGCAATCTGAGGGTGAGATTTAAAAGTGTGTTCTGGGCCACACTTCTTGTACAGACACTCTCTCTCACAAACACAGTTTTGTCAAGTCTCTCAGCTTTCAGGGGGACTGCCCCCCTTTGGCGTGGGTCAGAGCTACACATGGAATATACAGGGGAGAGAATATGAAGAGCTGGAAGAGACCTCAGATCGTCTATCCTAATTCCCAATAGTTCACAGATGATGGACCCAAAAACCAGGAAGGGGGAGTGACTCTTGAAAGTCACCAGCGAAGAAGGAAGCAGGGCCAGGCTCCTGTCTCCAGAGCCTCCGCACCACACCGGCCCGGCTGGGCTGACACAGGAGTGGACGTGTTACCGCCAAATGAGCAGTGCTCCCAAGAACTCTCTCCTCCCATAAGGCCAGAGTCAAAAGGGGAAAAATGAAAGGGTTAAACAGCACATTCCAGAAGAGAGGGGACAGATGTGACAGCCTTGAAAATTTTAGATACACGTTACTTAAATTAATGCTGCAAATGTTACTCTAATCAGCCTGAAACACATCCTGAAATTCTCCCTCATGTGTTGCCATGGAGAGAGGCGATCGACAACTATATACACTCCATTTGTTTGTTCATAATAAGTGCTCGGAGCGATTCTGATTCATCTTGCCAGAGAGATGGGGAGTGAGAAGGAAAGGCAGCAATGGGGAGGGAGGGGAAGCCAAGGTGAGAGAGAAGGGATATACGAATTACAGAGACATGCAGACATTTGACAGACCCAGAAGGGGCTGGTAGACTGTCAGAAACTGACACAACAGTGACAAGGAAGCAAAAAGGATGAGCATCATAAAAAGCGAATGTTGAGGCAATTATGTAAAGGATAGGTTGGTGGGACACAAGGAAGGAAGCTGCATCCATGCAAAAGCCTGTCTGGGACACCCCTGGAGGCATTTGTTCCTGTCACCCAGTGAAGCCCTCAGGTTTAAAAGTGAGACCTCATCTGCATGGCTGGTCCAGCCGTTTGACCAAGCAGCCACGTGGACACAGGGGAATACCAAGGGGTGGGGAGTGATTTTGCATTTCACACCAATGACACAGCGGGGAAGGGCCACAGTACCTGAGAGAGTTTCATCTGCATGTTAGCAAACACATGGAGGAAGCCGACCACCGCATCCCACAGCCTGCTGTGAGCCAGGCTCTGCTGGTTCCCAATGCAAGGGCCCTAGGGAGAGGAGGGCATCCTTATTTCATGGAGACTTACTTCAGCATGAGCTGCTCTGACTCTTGCCCTAGTCAGTGCACAGGACATCTGCTTCTACTAGCAGATATCTCCTTCCAAAAGTCGTGTATTTTGTGGCTCACTGTTTTCCCAGGGTGTTACTTTTTGCACCCCAACATAGGGACCTGGTCCAGGAAAAACCACCAGGAATTTCACAGTGCAGTGGTTTTTCAGAGATTTTCTTTTAGCTTGAGAATGTGTTCTTCAAATAAAATACTACAAAGAAGAATATTATTTAAGAGTGAAATGCTCTGGTTGAAATGGGACTGAAGGATACTCCAGCCCACTCTCACCTCCATCTCGGCCTCAGAGGGGTTCTGAGGAACTCCAGGCTTCCACAATTTGAAAAGCAGGTCCTACCGTTTTCAGGTAAATCTATGCATAAAATGCTATGTGCCATGGCTATCTACTCAAGTGAAAAAATGTGAATAATATTCCTAATGTTCAGGGGTGCCTGGGTGGCTCATCAGTTAAGCATCTGCCTTCAGCTCAGGTCATGATCCCAGGGTTCTGGGATCAAGCCCCACATCAGGCTCTCAGCTCAGCGGGGAGCCTGCTTCTCCCTCTCCCGCTGCCTGCTACTCCCTCTGCTTGTATTTTCTCATTCTCTCTCTGACAAATAAATAAATAAAATCTTTAAAAAATATGTTCCTAATGTTCAACCACCTTTAGGATTTTCTTATCATTAACCTAAACTTTAGGTATAATATAATCTCTACCTTTTCCGAAAGCTAAACTTAGAGGGATGACTTCATTACCCATTTCCATTTTTCATCTTGATAACTTTTCCTATATTTTTTTAAGATTTTATTTATTTATTTGACAGACAGAGATCACAAGTAGGCGGAGACGCAGGCAGAGAGAGAGGAGGAAGCAGGCTCCCCGCTGAGCAGAGAGCCCGATGTGGGGCTTGATCCCAGGACCTTGGGATCATGACCTGAGCCAAAGGCAGAGGCTTTAACCCACTGAGCCACCCAGGCACCCCAATAACTTTTCCTATTTTTATACATTGAATCAACATTTAAAAAAAATCATCTGGAATTCTTCCACATGGGAGATTTGTCTATTCAATCTTACCTATTTAATCATTTACTTAAATTAATAGGTACTCCACATATTCATTTTATGCTCTGGGTTATTACACAATACTATTTTGTCACTCAAATTGTTCCAGTTTTGGCCCCTGGGAGCTCTTTCAGCTGGCCTGTGCCCCTTGGATAGGCCCATCTTTCTCTCTCTCTTCCTGTCCCACCCCCCACATTTCCTTGAGCTATATATGGGATTCTCCATGTCTTCTTGCGTATTTCCTGCCCCAGCACTAGGACAAGCCCTTTCTCTAAGAAGTCTGGTTCCTCTCATTGGAAAATGGTATTAGAAACTGATCTGGGTGCTAGTTGTGCCTGCTGCTACTGTGATGTCATTATTTTAAGGCCCTCTTAGCTGACATGACAGCAGATATGGGTGGGTTATACTAACCCATGTGTATGCAAAGTATCTAGAAATGTTTCCATAGGTAAGTATCTGTATCAATACCAAGTCCAACATGAATTTAGCATACTGACCTATGTATCCAACTCTAACACATTTCCACGTGGGCCAGTGGGCCATCTAGCTTCTTCTTGCTTATCTGTAACCATTCAACAGTGAGAAGCCTGGCTCCTGCCATTTAATAACGGCTCACTTCCATTATATGTGTAAAATGGTTGCGGAATTATTAACACATATCCCTAGGGGAAAAGCTTTAGCAACTAAAGTGCTTATGTACAGTTCCTTTTGCCTTTGGTCTTACAATCGGTATTCATTCCCAAAGTTTCTTAGGTTAGCACCTTATTCCCCACCCCCTCAGTGAGATCATTTTGTATATTTCTTATACCCTTAGATTCTTCTGTCATGTTCTGCCTATGCTTCTCATCCTTAACTTTTCCTTAGATTTTGTTTCATCTTCAAATCAATCTTCTATAATAAATTTCCAAAAAGAACACAGGTACCACCTCAAGTTCTAGAAAAGGGTCGGCAGAATTCCCAAAAGAGGGCAGCATGAGAGGTAGTGCCTGACTTCCTAAATCATGTAAGCTTGTTTGAAAATCACTGTTTGAGGGGCGCCTGGGTAGCTCAGTGGGTTAAGCATCTGCCTTTGGCCCAGGTCATGATCCCAGGATCCTGGGATCGAGACCAACATCAGGCTCACTCTGCCCCCACCCCTGCTTGTGTGCTCACTCCCTCTCTCAAGTAAATAAATAAAATCTTAAAAAAAAAAAATCACTGTTTGTGTACATTTGATGTCTAATCCCTAGAAAACTCTAGATTCTTTTTGGAACAAAAAAGTTGTTGTAAGAAACTCATGTTCACCAAAAAGAAGCTTCTTTTTTTACTTTGGGTTAAGTGCTCCAAGGGAAATTCTGAAGATTAGGATGGCTTCTCCAGAGAGCAAATGAAATGTTTGTCAAATCTGTTCAATGACCTCCCCAGATATTTCACATTCTGTGACACTTCAGATCAGTCACCTGTTTCTACAGTTCTGTCTCCATGTTCTTATAATCCTTGAGTAAAACAAGGATTGCTCTCTCCCTTAAAATCTTCCAAGTTGAGTCTTAGTTTTGTGTTTATTTTAATAAACAAATATGATTGGAGTGTGCTGGCGCACTCATTAGATAGTTTTTTAAAAAATCTACTACTACACCCCAGAGGACTGTGATACGGCTACTGACTTTATAGAAAATTAGGCCCGAGTACATCCTTTCCACAGTCATTAGACCACTGCAGGCAATGACCAGAGACTGTTATAAATGGAAAGAATGCTGCGAGATCTAAATATTCAACTGGAAATTCATTTTAAATTTGACTGCCATTGGACATAGTTCATGTGCTGCTAAACTCTTTTCTGAAGAGTTTATTTTCTGACAAATTCGTAGGATCTTATAGGTTCTTCATCCCAAGACTCAACATCATTTATCTCTTTATTCCTTCATTCTATCAATTGTGCACTCGACCCCTCACGCTTAATGAGTAGCTAGGGTGTGCCACACATGCTAGAAATGAAGAATTTTAGATCAAATAAGAAATTTTCCACCCACAAAAATTTTCAATCTAAGAGGGAAAGGAAAATGTAACTAGATAAATGCAAAGAGTGTGTGCCAATGCTAGGAACAGGTCACAGTGAAGGACCATGAACTGTAGCTTCTCCTAGAGAGTAGTACTCTCAAAATACTCTTCTCTACGTGGTTCCTATTCGTGGCTCCACATTGTCAGTGCCGGGTCTGGAGGCACAGTCCATAAAGGCATCCTATTATTCCATAGGGAATACGGAATATGGGGGCATTAAAAATGCTCTGTTCTCAAGCCTGCACTCTGCAGCACGTACCTGGATATATTCCGTAAGAGAATTGAAAATCTGCTTCGTGACTGCCAGAGCTTTGGAAAAATTGTGCTGTCCAGATTCGTCAATGATGTCCTTCCCTGAATAATACCAGTAGAAATCACTGATTGACTCCTAAGAACAAACAAGGAGAGTTTAGTGTTTCTTAAACTTCCAGTCAGTGAAGCTAAAAACCCAAGGTTCAGAAAAAGTACAGGAGAAACCCACATTTCTATGACCTCCTCCTTAGGACAGAAACCTAGGAAAAAGCACAGATACCTAATCCCTAGCATTTCTGAAGAGCATATGCTCCTCTAAAAAAGACCAGATAGGAGAGAGGATGGTGTTCAGCAGGACACGGGTGACTACGAGACAGGAAAACTCACTCACAATGAAAAATGTACATTAAAGGTAATCATAATTATCATCCAACTAACTGGCACAAGAGCAGGGACATAAGAGCTAACACTGGGAAGTGCTAGAGGTTATTCTGACCCACGGCCCTATAGGACATCTCTCTATCTTTGCAACCATCCTATGAGACAGGTGCTACCCATTCTACAGATGAGAACGTCAGAACACAGGGAGGTTAAAGAGATTGCTCCAGTAAGTGGCAGAACCAGGAGGAAGACTTAGCAGAGAGGAGAGAGAATCCTTTTTTTTTTTTTTAATGTTTGTGTAGATTTTCCTGTCATTATTTGGATTTCATTCAAACAGTTAAACGGAGTGACTTCTCAGGCACTAAGAACTTGTACACTCATCCTATTCCCACTACCACCTGTGCCTCTCTTTTCTAGTGAAAATCTGTTTCCATTCACGTATTGCAGCTCTCGGGCACTGTGGTGAGGTTTCCACTGGCAAAACTGAGGTAAACTGGCATTTCATCCAAGATGATTGGATACTTAACCACTCCCCCGATTTCAGTTTTCAAATACAGGTTTTTAGGTATTTGACTTCTCATAAGTGTGTGGACATAGGATATAACACTGTTCTTATTGGGGCTGAACCAGACCCTGGGCCTTCCCTGATCCTATGCAACAGTCTTTAGCTTCTGGAAATGTGCGTGAGCCATGCCACCGTCCAAGACCCACTGACCTGCAGACGCAGGAGGTAGTCCACGGTACTGATGATGACGTTTACGGTGGTGGTATTGCCCATCTGAGTCCGCAGGAAGTTCTGAAAGTCTAAGAACACCAGCGCTGTGTTAGAGCCTCTCTCGTCATGCTGAGGACGCTGGGCAAGCCCTCTTGGCTAAACTCAGAAGAGACATACTGTGTAAAAAGCCTTACGAGATCACCCCGTTTGGGTCCTGGTGGGTCCTGCAGGACAGGGTCCTGCCCTGAGCCCTCCCATCCTTGTGAGGCCAGAAAGAGGACTTAACGAGCCCCAGGGACTTGACGGAGAAGGGTGGGTGTTTAGAGTCACCATCTGAAGATTGTGGAAGCCACTCAGCCTGGGTGGCGCTAAATAACACCAGCCCTGAAGTTCAAGTCAGTTTTCCAATGAGGTTTTTTTTTTTTTTTTTTTAATTGAGGAATGGATTAACTGTTGTCCTTGAGTCAGCAGCTGGTTGGATGAAATGTGGCATCCTGAGCTGAATCATAATTTGGCACCTGAATGTTGTTTTCCTTTGACAAATCAATCTGTTCTACTTACCACTGTTATGTCCTTCACAAAGTAACTGCAGGAACCGAAAGAGATCGCGTGTAAACTCGTCATTCTGGAGTACTTTTTCACCTTGAAAACAGAATACTGGTGAGCATTGTTTGGCTCCTCAACCCAAACCACTTTGCAAGGCAAATGACTGCAAAAGTGACAAAGGGCCTGCGTCAGAACAGTTCAGAAAGGGAACTTTAAATGAAGGGGGGAAAACCCCAGTAACCTGGAACTGAGGCTACAGAACACAATGACCAACCAAGCCAACATAGTGAGCCCCGGGATGCATTTGTCAGGAAAACAGCTAGGCTGCTGGCAGTAATGGCTCATGGTCCAGAACCCATGCTTTACAGATGGAAAAT
Organism: Enhydra lutris kenyoni; assembly: GCF_002288905.1. Taxonomy (NCBI): domain Eukaryota; kingdom Metazoa; phylum Chordata; class Mammalia; order Carnivora; family Mustelidae; genus Enhydra; species Enhydra lutris. The sequence continues at coordinate 2,822,252 of NW_019154088.1, forward strand.
GCTTCTTTAATTAAGCATCAAAATGCTGAGTTAAGTTTCACATGCAACTACCAAGCCTAAAAAATGTGTCTACACCACAGCAATTAAATAAGGTCCCTCAGGACTCACATGCATGGTAGACAACTGGGGCCAGACTCTCAGACTTACCACGCTCACGAACAATGACTGGTGATAAGAGAAAAACAGAAGAAGGCAAAGTAAGAAAAACCATAAACACCATGATAAACTGTGTTTAGTTAAGGCTGGCTCTGTGATCACATCCAGACTTTATCAAAGCTACCGATGGGAAGAGTTTGCTGAAATTGGGCAAGTCCTTGCAGATTAAGAAGCACTGAGCAGGGGCTCTAACCAGAAATAGTTAATTATGGTAATCAGGAAGAGAACGGCCTCCACATTTATTAGTTACTTACGTGTTCCTTCCTCAGTAACCATCCCCAGGCCTTCCGCTTTATTCTGCCTTTCAAATGCATTCAAATCAAGGACACTTGTAAGAGATGAGAGAAAACAAGGTTCAGGGCTATGCACACTGGGAAAATGGATTTCTAATGTCAGTGCATCTATTGACTAAGAATATCTTGTCCTTGGGTTATCATAAATGGTCTAACACAGTGCCGTGTGGCTCAAAGCCTAGCAGTTCCCTGGGTTTGTGTCAAGAGTGCTGCCCAAGGATGCCTATAGCTCTCAGGCCTGCACTGAGAGGGGTCAGAAGAACTTACAACGACTGCCCTTATTTGTCCAGTTTGAGTTCTTTCTTATGCATGAAGATTTAGAAAGGTTTCCCAAATTAAGAAGGAATAATCTGTTTCTGCGATTTCCCTAAAGAAATTCTACTTTAAACTGCACAAATTAATGCTCCCCTCCCACGTTTACCTATTTTCTCCTTGAATCGTAAGGAACTGTGGTTTTAGGGCTTGGGAGGAATACTCATGGACAGTGCTGCAGAGGTCAGAGTTCAAAGGGCCACACCCTTTTAGGATTCTTGTGTCATTCAGAAGCCAACAGTAGCAGAGGTTAAGCTTTCTGGAGGTAATGGTGTCCCTGAACCTGTAACAAGCTAGCATTTTTTTTTTTGGTCTCCACTTTCTGTGAACTTCCCAATCACAGCCACCCCCAAATCCTACCTAGTACAACCACAGAGTTTGATAAGGAGGACAATGTATAACTATATTATTTCCAACTGGGACTCATGCTGTTTAACAGATTCTCCTTCCCCAATCTGAAAGGCTTTAATAGACCATAACATGAGGTCTCACAAAAATATAGCTGCTGAGGCAGCTTATGGCTGAATCCATTAAGATTCTGTAAAACTTTGCCCTCCCTGTACCACCGGGCAAAGGAAATGACCATTGGATTGGCAAGATGTCAGGGAAAAGACCACAGCATTTCTTTACCCCTTTTAGGGAGCCACATATCTTCTGCAAGTTAGATGAATTTTAAAGAGAGAACAGTGAAAATTCCTATGGCCATATTGTTGGATTTTCCCAGATCCTGGTGTAGAAAAGTTCTTCTCAATAACACAAAACCATCTTTCTATTTTAGCTTTGTTGTTAAGGGAAGAGAGCAGGGAAGTAGGACCTTTGGACAAAGAGGAGCAGTTCTGATTCAGGAGACTATCTGGGGGAACAGATGTTTCTGATCCTTACTCCATTCCAAAACACCCATTTCAAATGTTTTAATTTCTCTAATGTTTTGGTATTTTACCAATATGTATTATTTTTATAATTAACAAAAATCATGAAATATCTTAAAACTTCTGTTAGTACTCACTTGGCCTCTAAGGGGATGTCACCTATCCCTCTAAGCCATAATTACGAATGACTTTAATAATATGAAGTATTAGAGACTACTAAGAGAACACTTAGAAATTTAATTGAGAATTTTGTGGGCAAAATGGAACTGAACTGCCTTGAGTTTTGTCATTCTGAGTCCACATGTACTATCTCACCTTCAGTGAAATCAGGCCTGGCAATATTACATTTTCTTTTCTTGAGAGAGGTAATAAACAAGTTGTTTGTTGGCGCGGGAAAAAAATGGAGCTCAGAAAAAGGGATTGTACTGCAGCTCAAATATGTTCCCTCTCACCCCAGGGTACATAAAATATTTATTCCATCAAACAAGGTTAGCAAAATTATGAAGTCCACCAATGGGAAGTATGTCCATCTTGTAAATTTTTAAGTGGAAAACGTAATAACTCTATTTTTAAGAATATTAATTAGAGGCAAATTAGCTAGATAATTATAACTCTGATTTCTTTTAGAACGAGTTACAGACTATTCAAAATACATATGAATCTTAGCGAGTAAGCGGACGCTTAGAAGACTGCTGGCTTGTTTCCAAAATGAGTAGGCATGGTAACCTTAAACAACTTTTGGCTCTGCATCGTTCATCCGTCAGGGGGTCAGCCATGAGAGGAGGCTTACGTACGTGGTAATAAAAGTAGAAGTTCAATGCTTTGTTTTTTAGGCTATGGCAAAATGTTCCCATGTTAGGATGTACCTCTGCTGAAATGCATGTGTCAAAATATGTGCCCACCAAATACTGAATCAGGCTCAAAGAACTGTTAAGGATGAAGATTAACAGAGGGCCTAATGGGCCTAACGAAAACATAGCCTTGAGTCATACTGAGGCATTCCTCCGCTTTTCCATTCTTTCCTGGTTTGGCTTTTATGAGCATATGTGTTAGGAGAAACACTCAGGTCTGAGGAAAATGACATACCAAAGAAAAGGAGGTAAAGGTAAAGGTGTCATTTTTGCAGACACTTTAATCGTATTATTTGTATACTTTTCAACATACACATAAAGGCATTCTTTACAAACACGCTGTCTTAAGAATAAAAATGTCTCCTCAAACCTCTCCCCAAGGCCTGCTTCCGGAAAAACCAAACTAGGTGTGTGTGTCTGTCTGTCTAATGGAGATTACATTTCCCCTTCTGTATGCTATTTGAATATAAGCCTGAAGCTGGAGGAACAATACCAACCTTCTTAGCTTTCTAAAGCAGGTAAGTCCTTCCTCAACAATTCCATGATAAGCTAGTTTATTTTGTGGTCCCACCCCTACCCCATTCCTCTTCCTTCTGAACAGAAAAAAATGCTATAGGTGGTTTTCCCATATTTACCTGCAAGACTGCATAAGACCAGAAAGGCTTTGAAAGAATCCAGCATCCTTTTTCTCCTTTAGGTAATCTAGCATTTTCTACAAGGAAGACATATTTCAAAAGGAAAAGTGATGTAAATTACACCACGAGTACTGACCCTCCCAAATGCAATGGAGAAATGTCAAGTCCCAGTCACATGACGTCATGTCCAGGGTGGTGGTTTGTAAAGTTGGGTAAGCATTAGAACCACCGGTGGCTTTCAACCTTCCATGTGCTGGAGCCCCACCCACCCTCTTCCTATGGAACCAGAATCTCTTCGGGTCGACATTTTATTTTGTAAAGGTCCACTGGTATTTCTGCTCAGGGCAGTACAGTAGATCATTGACATTCATAGATTTACTCTTTGAAGCCTCCCCAAACGGGAATTTGAGAATAAGCACCAAGACTGTGATCTAGTAAAATGTTCCTGGAGTATCATCTGAAAAACTCATGAGCTGAGTTTGGTGCATTGGAGCAAAGGAGCTTAGCCAGTAAAAAGCCTAGTTGAGAGCTCAGTATCTTACAATCAGACTTTGTTTTCTCTGTTCTCTGTTACTGGGAAGGCAGGAACTTTGTCTGACATCATAAAAATATTAAAAAAAAATGTCCTCAAGAAAATCAACTGATGGGGTGGTGATGGAAGAGAACAGAAGGTGAAGGGTGTTTCAGAAAATGGTAGTTCATGACAAATTTGTTTGGGATGCATTAAAGGCCGAGGCAGATTATATGTAATAGTGGTAGCTATGAATTTGGAGGTTCTCACGGGCCCTGTGCTATAACCCTCACAAATACCACGAGTCTTTCAAATGTCAGTTTCCTGTGCACACAGAGGCTTTCAGCTGGAGCCTGCAGTGCCCTGGGGACACCAGAATGTTCCTGGCTCCTGCAGCCAGCTTTAACTCAGACACTGCTGCCTGGATTCCCTGTGCCTGGAGCTCCACACTAGGCTTCCGTGTGTTGCCTCAGTGAATGTCTGCAGGCAGGGGCGTTTTGCTGCATTATTAAGTACTACGCCCTCCATCCCAGAACAGAGCCTGCCCTCAGTGCAGAGTCAGCAATCCCAATGCAGTGAAGGAATGAATGAACAAATGAACCAATGAACAGAAAACAGGTGTTTGGGGCTATGAACTCCACTTAACTGGTTGGGCTCCTTGCTCACAGTATGACAGCTAACACATCAAGCGGTTAAAATACAAACCTAAGACTTAGTAAATGTCCTCTAGAGCCTCTCTATGCAAAAAATCATCCAATGATGAAAAAAAAAACTGAATGTTTTTTGCTTTGAACCCCGGGTAAACCCTCTCTGTTGAGTACACATTTGTCTATAAACTCGCGGGTCTGGCTTTATCTGTGTTCCCAGCTACTCTGATGTAATTGGCCACGAAGAACAAACACCAGCAGGGGTGCTTCTGGGGGGGTTCCCCTGCTCAGCAGAGCCAACACTCTTCCCCCAGAGCATGATAGCTGTCCAGCGGGTATACCCCGAGAAGTCTGCACGACCCAGTGGGAGTCCCTTGTACCTGCTGCACGCCAGCGTTGCCCCCATTCAGAATGGCGATGCCCAGCTTCAGAGTCTCAACCACCATGGGGCTCATCTCACCTGCCATGGTGAAGATTCGATTGAATCACCAAACAGAGGGTAAATCACATCTACAGGGCTTTATCAGGACTCTTTAATAATGATTTCATGTCACAGCATGCTGTCTCTGTGGGAGCGACGGGGGCCTAAAGTCACGGAATTACCTTTGCTGGCACTTATCATCTGAAGGACCATCTCTGCAGCTCCCCGCTCATGCAGCCGTGCTTGCTGGTAGAGGGTTTTCTGCTTTTCCATCTCTTTCTCCTGGAAAAAAAATAAACAAGGCAGGGAAAAATTTGTTTATCCTTAGGCCATTTGCCATGCTAACGTAAACCAAGAGAATCTTTACTTGCACACATAATTTTGGATAAGGAAATCTTCTGAATTTGATTTCCAGACACTATGTCAGCTTTCCAAAACTGTCCATCCACAAACCGCTCATAGTTTGATGATAACTTTTCTACTTTTCGCACTGGTAGGAAACATAGCCCATTCTCCTGTAATACTCTCATTCTAGGAAGTGACCCCATATTAAAATGGGTTTGTTTTCCATGTTTCATCATACAGGGAAGGCTGCTGAGGGCTCAACGGAAGCCTATCTGCCCGAATGTAGAAAACACCCATTTATCTAGAATGCTCAGATTGCTGTTAACAGAGACCCTTCTGGATATGGAACACTACAATGCCAAGGCCTTTCAGAACTGTAACTTTATTAATTTGATCTTATTGTTACACACTTTGTCTATGGAGAGAGTTATCAGTAAATTAATATGGTTTTATCTTGGGAAATTCTATGTCCCACACTGCCTCAAAATCAAAATTATGACTAATGACATTTACAGAATAAGGGTGCAAAACCATCTCAGTGTTTCCATTGCTTTGAGTTTACATTTTTGGATCTTTGAATTTGTCCTTTTCTGGCCCCTGTTACTACCATATCTAGGGAGGAGTGCAAAATTTCACAGAAGACCCAACCTGTGTGGGGGGTTTGCAGACAGACTGGCTGCCTTTGACCTTTCATTAGGCCAGAAGACTGACAAGAGAACTGTGGCTAATGGGTGTGCCTCGTGCACACAGACTCTTGTTTTTGCCACCAGATACATGTGGTGGGTAAGGCACATGGTTCATGTCAGCACCCATCTCTGAGGGCTTGCCAGTTGGCTTTGGCGGATGGCCCTGTCTTCAATCTTCATAAAAACTTACTTCGAATGTTTTCTCCTTGTCTTCCTCCTCTTCTTCGTCCTCCCCACTCTGACAACTCTGGATTCCATGGAGCAGGGAAAGGAGGAGACAAATGAAAGTGAGTCTAACAGACGAGACTGTTCTACAGAGCAAGGGCATGGGATGGGATGTAATTCATAGGCACCTCAGGATCTCAGCACTTGTGAAAACCAAGAACGTTTTGACCACTGTGGGGCAACATTCTACTCAAAATGTCTTCTTTGCAGTTACCAAGGGGTTCCAAAAGGAGAAGTGGGAACCTTAAGCTCATACAGTCAATGGCAACCCATCCAGTTTAACCACAGACCTGAACTCTTCTACTTAGTGAAGTTCTGGTGCACATGAAGCCGGGAATGCCCTTTCTACACAAGAGCCAGGGGCTTGACAAGAAGTCAAGTCCACAAATCCCTCTTTCTGCCAGACGGGAGGGTTTCCTGTTTGAGAAGGAGCAGTTCCCTTACTACTCAGCATCCCAGTGGCTGCTGTCCCCCTATGTGACTAGGAATAATGTCACTCGCCTTTGCCAGAGCACTAGGATCTCATTCTAGGTTCTAAAGCCTATTTCCAAATGTACTGAACTTCCTTCACCTACAGGTATGTTGGAACTTTTGGGTGTGTGCTCAACGTTGACTGGAAATGTAAGGATAGTCTGTATGCCTGAACTCCCCATAGCAGGCTTGGAGCTGCCATGTGTACGACATGCTGGCATCCACCATTTCTGCAAAGCTTCAGAGTTTCCTTATGAGGACAGTGGAATAGTTTGCTAATGTCACCCCTGTAGTACATGAACTGTGCAGTGCCTGGAACCCAGGTCATGACCGAGTCCTACACCCTGCTGTTCAAAATGACAGTTTCCCTGTGTCCACAGAGGTAAAAGGGAAGACAGAAAGGCTGAGACAATGGGCAGAAATGCAGGTGTACCTTGGCCATCATGCTGGAATAGGACGTGTACAAGGGGTCATCTTCCAGTTTGCTGGAAAGAATGGAGAAAATATTTAGCAGGCTACATTTTGGACCCAGAAGAAAAGACTAAGAGCCACAGAGATCTTACGTTATAGGTACCAGTGACTTAATCAGAAAAACCCTCCTCTCACCCAGATTCTTAGAAACTACTCTGAAAATGTGAAAAAGCACTGGCTGACAGAATTCAGGTTGGAAGGCTACCGTTTCACGCTAATCTTCAGCCTCCACATCTGGCATTACGACGAGAGGGCTGTGGCTTATGAGTTTGCCTAGATGTTTCTTGATGGCCAATAGGGCAGCAAGGAGGGCTGCTCAAATCTGTTATCCCCTTTCTGGGCACTGCCCTCGTGAGACGAAGGTGTGGGGCTGGCAGCACGGTGCCTGGGAGAAGCAGGGAGTTCTGGTGGTGCTTACCTCCTCTCCGTGAGAGCATTGCGGCTAAAATGGAGAATGATCTGATGAAGTGGGTCTGGTTGCTTTTCCGTCTCCTCCTCCTCCTCCTCTTCCACCTTGGGGGATTTCTACACAAACCAACGCAGACAGGTTTTAGGCATGGATCTCAGCACACGCCACATAAATGCATGCGAACAAAGAGACGGCAAAGCGCAAAGCACAGAGTGCGTCTGCTAAAAGCACAAAGAGAAACCACTATGTCATATGTTTATTTCAGGACAAGAAGCCCCAAGGATGCAAGGTTTGGGACATAAATATGTATATATATATATATATATATTTCAGCCAATCAAAGAAACAGCAATTTTAGGTTCAAACGAGATGAAAGGAAAAGCAAAAGCCTGACCACAGGGGAGGAGCCCTCTGTCAGCAGAACTCTCATGCAAGCCCTGGGCACCCGAATTCAGGAGGGAAGCTCTGGAGAGTCCCCTGAGAGACTGGATCTCTCAGCCAACACCTGAAATTTCTCTTGGAGAGCTGGGCTGGAAATAGGGTGGGACAAGGGTTATTAAGCACTGGGGCCATTTGGGGTCTGATACTATCCTAGACTCAAGCCAGTTCACCATTTCTTTCCTAACTTCACTGCTGATTCTAAAAATCTTATTGTTTCAGAGATATCCCAGCCTGGAGCTGCAAGCCTCGCAGTTTCTGCCCTCATTAAGTCTTTTCTCAACCTCCTTTTACAGAAAAGGAAATCACGTCTGATGCAGGGGGTAAAAGTGAGTTTCTAGCAACAGCACAGCCTGCAGGGTGTACCATATTCAGTAAACTGGTGAGAACTACACAGGCTGTGTGAATGACTGACAAGTGGAGGGCCAAAGTGATGCTCGTTGTCAACCTCACACTCATCAAGGAACTGGGAAAACCGAGGAACTGTTATTCCCACTGATGGGACCTATAGGAAAAGGACAAAGGGCATGAAGACAAATGGGAGAAAAATGGGAGAGAAAGGATTAAATGCAAAAAAAAGAAAAAGAAAAAAAAGAGGGAGAAGGAAAAGAAAGAGAGGGTGTTAGGGAAGGAGAAAGAAACAGGAGAAAGACCGAGTAGGAGACACACAGAGTGAGATTAACAGAAAGAGTAAGGGATAAGAGAAAAAATAAATGGGAGAAATAAAAAGGATTAAAAAAAAAAAAAAAAAAAAAAGAAAGAAAAAAAGAACTGTGGGTTGTCCAAAGGAGAGAAAAGTTTATCTTCTGTCTGTACCATGATGAGGTTTTTGTGGTGCTTCTGCGATAAGCTTTTTCCCCTTGCATGTTGCTTTAAGTCGTTTGGGGGGCACGAAGTCTGTTAGAGACAGGGCATGACACATTTTCTGAAGGACCCGGATAGAGAAACATGAGGTGCAGGAAGGGGCTTCAGATGTGCCTTCCCTAAAACAGAGCCGCTGACCGGAAATGCAGAGCCTGAGCTAGGGCGGGGTGGCCTCCTGCAACCGATGGTGCTCAAAACTTAACTTAGCATGAACTTCCCATCGCATGGCTGTGCATCCCAAGAAATATTAGTTGTTAATAATGATGATGAGGATGGTAACAGTACTAGCACCTCTAAGCGAAATTCATCCTCTGGCTCTTATGGCCATTAGCAGGGCCTTCTCTGAGAGTTTATACAGTTAGTTCTTTTCAAATTGATACGCCCGATTCTTTGTGAATGTTTAACTGTTAGAACACACACGCAAATACAGAGGTCAGATCCATTCACACCCATATCTGCTTCCAGCTGGGTCAGTACTTACAGCCAAATCCTGTACTAGTTTCTCTTCAAAGGAATACTCCTCTGTTTCTATCCAAAATCTCTGATAGCCATGGAGGAAGAGGTTAATGGAGCGGTGCCTGAGCGGAAGGGTTGAGAGTGAGGTCAAGAGGGATCCGTGGGACACCTTGTTTTAGTCTGGGTGTTAACGGTTAGTAAGCAGGACAGACTTTTGTACAATTCTTTCCTCTGATTGGTCAGGGTAGCCAGTGGTACACCAGAAGCATTTGTTTCGAAGAAACCAGAACCCTCTAACATGGCAGTTCGCGAATGTCTAGAACACCTTCTGAATGAATTAACAATGGTTAGTGGGAGACCAGGTGGTAACTGTAATCCTACCCTGGCCACAATGGGTCTTTATCACATTTGTCCTCTAAAGAGAAAGAATTCACTGGGCCAAGAAATGGTCCTGAAGGATTTGCTTAATATGGCAAGGTGGTTATCGCTTTTGGCCGATAACCTGCCCAGGTAATCACATCTAAGTTATGCTGATGGTGAGTGGTTTGGTCTCAGATCTACTGAAAGCAGCAAAGCTTGAGTCCTTTATAGGGTCTCCAAGGCTCTCCAGCTTTTACTTAGGAAGGCAAGACTTGGGTGTGCTGCACTGACAGCCTAACTTTGGTGTGCCTCATGGATTCTGGGGGGTGGCCCCCGTACCTGGGAACACTGAAGAACCAGCAAGAGCCACTCACCCTCTATAAGCCAGGACTAACACCTGGGAATGTTGCACTGAACAGCAGTTAGCTGATTACCAAATGTGAGGATACTGGGGAGGAGGGAAGGAGAGAAAAGTAAGAGGCAGGTCAACACCAGAGTCATCCAGCCCTGGCCATGTTTTCTGGCAGAACACAACCTCGCCATCTTTCCTCAAATTCTGACCAATCAGAGCTCTTTTTAAAAATTGTACAAATTTGGGTTTTTATGGTAGTGTTAAATCATGGTCAAGAAAGGAGGAGTGTGCAGAAAATGAGCAGGTCTCTCCACAGGTTACATTACCATTAAAATGGGTATAAGCCTGTCATACTGAGTTTTTTCATTAACCTTTTCCAGCCAAACCCGTTGAAAGGTGCTCAGGAAGAAATTGTTAATTTTGTGTCTGGAGAAAAGCACACAGGTTGTCTTTTAAAAACTAACATCAGAGAAACCGTTTGCACATAATGAAATAAATCCCTTTAGCCCTTTAATATGGAGGACTCCATGCAGTTTAGATCATGACAAGATGGAGAAGGGAGTGATCTTCATCATCAGTCTTAGTTTTTATTATGGTTGTTAGAAAAATCTGCCCAAGCTGCTCCATGCTTGGGAGAAATCCAGGCATGGGTTAGTGGTGGGGCTGGCCACGTTTCGTCAAAGACCTAGTAAATCCCTCGATGTACTCTTGCCCATACAAAGGCAGAACTGCTGAAGGAGCAACTGATGTATGAGAGAATGGTACGAACATATTCAGTGGATTTAGAAAACAATGCTTGTTTTGTGAGATGTCATTTTGCCTTGCTGGCCCTGGAGACGTGCTTAGGGCTAAGCCCTTCCTGAGGTCCCATTACCACACGGGGCCTGAATCTCTGCCAGGGAGGAAAGTGAATGCCTTTTGATGCTTCACCCCTTTTAGGAAAGAGACAAAAGTCCTGTCCATTTTTGCCTTCTCTACTGAGCTATTTGAATTTCTCCTTGTTGCCAGGATATTAGTGGTCTTCATAGCCATAACTATTTGTCTGATTTTATTTCTACTTTTTATTCATGAGTTCCATTTGATTTTGTGGCCCCTCATCCTCCTCCAAAGATACCAATCTGTACTGTCAGGAGACCTGAGGAGCAGCTAGCTGTGTGTCTCAGAGGTTATGGTTCTTCACTATCTTCAAAAACCCTAGGAAAGCTTAGTTGGCCAGCTGGCTCAGGACAGGATGACAGGGCACGCTGGACAAGTGATGGCCAGGAAGTATGACCTGATGAAAGCAAGTGTCCAGCACAGGAAGAGACTTTTATTGCATATTCCAAGGAAACCTTTATTTACGTGGGATTCAGAAAATACCTTTCTGAGTCAGTTTATTTTTCCTAACTGGATAAGGATGGTTCATACTGATTTGCAAGTTGAAGAAGCAGAGGTTGATACTCAATTTGCAGCTTTGCTTACTGATCCCAGGCTGGACCTTTTGGACTCTGCCATCAGTCTGAGGATGGGAGTGTTGCCACATCACCAGTGATAATGAGTCAAGTCTCAGTGGTCAATGTTTGCCCAGTCTGCATGGATACTCTGCAATGCATTGATACAGCACATTCCAGAAAAGCCTTTGCATATTTCTGACTTCAGAGTATAGATTAACCATGCAGATAAGGCAACATGTCCATGATTGACCTCTTAGCCAGTGCCCTTTCTTCATCTTGAAGGTAAATACACTGTGCTCAAGGATTCTCAAGTTATATTTCTGTACCTGCTGAGGAAACAAAGTAACTGGGGGACCATCCAAGTACCTCAGCATAGAAATATGGTTTGATCTGTTGATGGAATTTGGGGTAAAGCGTTTTGGAAAGAGTTCTTTTTCTACGGTTCCTTTACAGCCTCACAAAGTACCCCACCTCAAGAAAACTAAGAGCTTCCATATGCTCACCTGGCTGACTTTAAGGTGTAAAATGGGGAGCTAAGACAGGTACAGGACACTAGGGAATCACATCTGTTTTTAGCTCTTCTGCTTACCTGGATTTCCTTAGTAGGTTGTTATACTATATGTAGACTGTAATGGCATCATGGATGGAGGACTCCAATTTCTACCCCTTGGATCATGAGTATCAGTGCCAGAAGACAGTACAGCTGTGGGAGGATACCTTAATACCCATTGCTGGCTACCATGCCAGAAGAAAAGGACAGAATACTTGCCTGGGCAGGTTGTAGAGAGGCGCCATCCTGAAACAGGCCACTACTGCCCGTTTCCGCTGCTTTGACAACAGTTTGTGCCAGACCGCCTTCTTGGACCTCAAAGGCTGTTCCACCTGAGAAGAAAACACAGGGGTAGGTGCGCACTAGGCTAACTGTGTGGCAGAAGGTAGTCGCCTGCAACCCAGATCTCTCAATCCTGGAAGAATTCTTATTTCTCAACCACAGTCAGCAAAAGGTACACAGCACTGAATTATTGGGTTTGTGGAGATCTGACATTTTCTTCCTTCTCCCAGATATCTGCTTTTGGAGGTTTACTGCCCAAGAGCAGCTTTACAACTGGGTAGAGGATTTGAATGAGTCATTTGATCTAATGGCAAAAATTTGTAAAAAATCTTGGAAAGAATTGAGGAGTCTGCTATCATGGGGCACAAGATGACATTTGGGAGTGAGCTGGGATGTTTCTTGTTCCTAGTTTTGGGTCTTATGAGAACAATATACCTAAAAGCAGAATGTGGAAAGGAGCTTTAATATTAAAAAACCAGGGTGATTTTGCTTCCTCAGTCCTCAGGGTAGGTGTTTCTTACCTGCTCCAGGTGGAACACCGCTGCTGAAATTCTCTGTACACGCTCTATGGTCTTTTCTGCATTGAAAGGTTCTTCACTCTTTAGAACATCTTTGTAGAGGTTCAGTTGCCACTTTACTGCTGGGTCATCAGACTGAAAATTAAAGCACACACCAGGTCAGCAATCTTGTATTGAAAAAGCCTTTACTCCTCACATGGTGCCAGAGGAATTGAGACTCTTGTATTATTGTTTCTTTCTCGTTTTCTCTATTATCTTCACTGACACATTGTACATCAGTATAGGAACCTCTCATTCTAGTCTGTATCTCTTAACTCATGCCATATTTCCAAACCTTTCTCTCTTTACTAACTTCTAATTTCCTGAAAGCAATCTTCCAATTCATAAATTCTCTTTTCAGCTGTGCCTAGCCTGTTTTTTTAACCTATAAATTGGATTTCTAATTTTGGTGAGTACTTTCAATTTTTGTAATCACTATGTGGCTTTTTCAATCCCATATCCATTCTCCTTTAAAAAAAAAAAAATGTTCAGGCACCCCTGGCTGGCTCAGTTGGTGGAACATGCAACTCTCTATCTTGGGGTTGTGAGTTTGAGCCCCACGCTGGGTATAAAGATTATTTAAAAAAATAAAATCTTAAAAAATATGTCCAAGTCTTGCTTTATGGATATTACTGCTATATGTAGCTCTTTAAGTATTTCAACCTCACTTATGTTTAAATTGCTTCCTGCAGTTCCTTAGGCTCACGTTCTTCCCTTTGTTGCATTTTCTGCCTAATGGTGGTGGATTTTCTTTCACGCCTTTTTTTCCCCTTAAGCAGGACTTTGGCCTCAGGAAGAGTTTTATTTATTGGCATGTGAGACCATATTCTAAGAGGTGGAGAGTCTTCAAGTGGTTTTATGGTTGTCTTTGCAGGAGATTTATAGGTTTAACTGGTTTAAGGCTAATTTTATGTAAGTAAGTTTCTGGCTCTGCATCCGTGCACAGCATGGGTAATTAGGTCCTACACTCTTCTTCCTTTAAGGTTATTAAAAACCCCAGCCTCTGACATACATATCTGGCTCAGAAAGCTCTGTGAGTTTTCCCAGCTGCATCAACTTCTTTTCATTCCTGTGATTTAAAGTGTCTTCTTTATTCTGGCACTGGGATTTCTTTTGACTGCCTTTTTTTTTTTTTTTTTTTTTGGTGGTTTTTTTTTCCCCTTTTTTTTTTTTTTTTTTTTTTTTTGGTGGTATATTTTCCCCATTATCCCCATATGTCTGGGATGGAAAGAAGTGGCTGTTTGTGTCAGCTTAATCTTCTATCTTAAGGCATAACGTATCTGAGAAAAGAGTCGTTCAGATTCACAGGCCTGGAAAAAAAAAATCTCAAAATAGCCTTTAAAATCAAAGTTTTTTTGTTTGTTTGTTTTGGTTTATACCAACTCTAACAGAGTTACTTTGTTTCCAAATCTCTAGATCAGGATGTGCTGAAGTCCCCCGCCCCCAACACCGTGTCCATTTCACTGTTTAACAAGGCTCGCAGTCAGTAAATTTGAGACCTAATCTAACCCCCTCCTCTGGCTGGGTGTTCACACTGGTAGGTGGAAAGGCACGCTTCATTAAATGCTACTTTGCATCCTCTTTGTAACAGCAAAGGAAAGAACAAAAATTAAGGGCAAAAACTCTTCCCCACACACCCAAACAAAAGTGAAAATTGAAGGCAGAAAGCTAGTCCTACCAATTAAACACCAGTGCTCAGAGACTGTTTTTAGAACACACTAAAGAGAGCATTAGTGAATTAAATGGAGGGATGGCACCCCACAGCCACAGGGAAGCCTGCATGCATTCTCTCTTCCCAATACATCACCTTCTCCTGCAGGTGCAAGTTATTCCGCAGATGTTCCTTCACCTCTTCATCTGTGTCCCTCTGTGGAAAGAGATGTTAAATTTTATTCCTCAAAGTCACTAGGGAGATGTAAAGTAGGGTGCAGGGAGGGACGGACAGCAAGTGGAACGGTTCTGCTGGGATCTTTATTACAAGAACAAAAGAAGAAAAATGACAGACTTGTCTAAAGAGCTCTCCAACCAGCTTTACAGATGGGGCTGTTTTGTCGGTGGGCACCTAGGTTTCTACTCATCGGCCCCCGCTACCCCTGATCCCGGGGAAGGATGAACCCTTCAGACCCCGAGCAACCACCCCCACCCCCTGTATTACTGCTCAGCCAGAGGGGATGCATGACTTACATAGCTGTATCGAGATTTGGCCAGGGAGATGAGCTCCTGATCGCCTGGTGTGCACATATTCAAACCAATGGGCAGCATTTTCTTGAGTGCGGCCACGATGAGAGAGGTCTGGATGGAATAGAAGTCTCCCCTCCGCTTTGTCTTCTTCCGTTCCTGGTCCTGTCCTCCAGACTAGGAAACGAGGTTGGAATAAACAGAGGGGCTCAGTGATTCTGAAAGGAATGGCCTCACCTTAGAGGCAGCCTGCCTCCTTGTGGCCCTGTCCGTACAGGTGGGCCTTCCTACACTTCAGAGAGCAATGAAAGGAGTGTGCTGAAGCCATCCCGGGGGGCCGTTGAAGAGTCCTGCCTGGCTCCTGAGTCCTGTCCTTGTGTGCATGCTCACAGAACCGCGTGGGCAGACACACACCGCGGACGCCTACACTCTTGCCTCACTTGTCCCCTGGCCGAATGAACAGATAAACCGGCGTTTTTCAAAAGGAATGATTCGATAACTGATAATATGGCCCCAGAAAAGAACGGAAAAGCCTGATGCTGGGGTGTCAGGAAATACGTGGGAGAGCGTCTCCCATACAACTGCTCTGCGGTCAGGGCTGAAGCTAGTGTTTTGGAGCACCGCATCCCACTCAACCTCCATCTCGAGGCAGTGAAAATTTTCACAGGGAAGGGCAAGTGCCAGAGTAGGGCTGCTTTGGGATGTGGCTGGGGAGAGTTGGGAGGAACCCTGAGGAAAGCAGAACTCCCCAAGTCTGTGAGAGTTCACCCTTCTTCGGTTTATACCACCTCACCCCTCACAGGGAGAGACTACCCAACCAGGTCCACCCCGTGGAGCAGAAGGTTTCTGAGAGAGTTCGAGGTACGGGGCTGAGTCACCCGTCTGCGAGCCCTCAGTGTCGGTCCCCCCACCCCCTCACCACAGCCGGCCATGTGGGTAGGCTCCAGGAGACAGTCCTGCTGTGAACGGGTTTTTGTGAGGTCGGACTCTGAAAGAGCACCCTGCCCACTAGGTACCTCACTTGCAGGGCTGTGCCTCCATTGGGGACACTTGCTGGAAGTGTTGGCGTGCTGGATAGCCAGCAGCAGAGGATGAAGTCGGGGGGGCTGTGATGGAAAGAGAAATGGCGCTCACTGAGGCTTTCCTCTATGAGGTGTCCCCGGAATGTCTGCGGGAGGAGCGGGCAGTGCTGCTGCTTCAGCCAATACAGAGACCCAAGGCTCTGGGAGCAGCGGGGAGGCCAGATGCCTCTCCTGGAACCCACACGTAAGACCCGGGACCCTGAGCTAGAGCAGCATTCGTCTTAGGAGGCACTGATTTCCGAGAGAAGAGGAGAGTAAGAATTAACTTTGGGACTGATGGCTTGGGACTGATGGCTTTAAGTTAAAGTGTGAAACAGGTTCATGATTATTAATGATAATCTTAAAATGGATTGCGATTTCTTTCACCCAGCTTGCGGTGACTTCAGGAGGTTACATCACAGCAACCACAGCGAAGCTCCTGGCCAGCAAAACCCAGGCTGGCCAGACAATTCTCCTGGTTGCGGGGCCTCTTGTGCCCTGTGCTCTAAAACAGCAGGTCAGGCCGGGGACAGCAGGGAGAAGGGGTGGGGAGAAGTATGGCAGGTGGAGGCAGTGGGGGTGGGGAGTGGTAAGAAATGAAGCTAACAGAAGGCAGCTTCTTGTGTTCTAGAACACAGCAGAAAGTGAAAGCTGGTTCCCACAAATGCCGCGAAGAGTTCTCTCATTTACTGAGTGCAAGCTGGGTTCTTTACATGTTCTACCATCAGGCATAGAGTTCTAAAGGTTGGGCCTAAGGCGAAACTCATTTGCAGTCTCCATTACCCTTGAAAATCATCCATAAAGGATAGAACCTGCTTTTGTGGATATAAATTATGAGGTGTCTTCTCTATATAAATGTAAAAGGTGAATAGTAACATGCCCTACACAATCAAGTAAATATGTAAAATGTAACTATGTAGATTTGATACACAATTCAAATAATTTCTCACTCATTCTATTCTGTTGGGCCAATCTCAAGTTGTTCTTATTACGAATGCTGCATGTGTACTGTGACTCCAACGTGCCTCCTACTAAAACAAAACATTTCTAATCCTCCCAATAATGATGATCCACAAATAAGGCAGTTGCATAAGTGAGAACATGATGCTCAGGGAAGGTAAATGATTTTTCCAAGGTCATGCAGCATGTAAGCATCTGAGTCAAAACCCAGACCCAAGCCTACCTGGGCATGGCTTCATTTCCCTTTTCTAAGAGCTGCAAATGACCTGTTTCCGGCCCATCTCCCTTTCTCTGCCACAGAGCTTAGGGCAGGGAGCTTGTGACAGTGGAAGCAGACACACATCAATGAATAGAGAGATAGATTTCCAAGTTATAATCTGTAAGGGTCACTGGAAAACTGTCCTAGGGTTTTTTCCCACCATATGCACATTTTGTGTAAAAACACGTGGTTATCTGATTTCCAATCTTGAAGGTTAGTCCTTGAAAAACTTTGAATTGCAGGAGCCTTGCACAAGAGGCGGAGATGTATGGTGTGAAAGGACTGGGCCCGCTGATGGCACATGGGATTCAGACCCTGCATGGCACAGCAGAGGAGTGAGCCTTGTGGGCTCTCACACCCTGTCGGCGTCCCTATCTCTGTCAGTGTGCTGGCTGCAGAGTGGGCAGCTGGGGAAGGGAACAGAGATAGCAAGGAGACCTCAGTTAGGGTGAGGCTTGGCTGGCTTCCCTGGCTTCCCCATTCCAAGGGTGGGTAGGCCTACATTCACTCTTTGACGGGCGGTGTCTTCCCTGGAGCAGGCCTGGGGGACCTCTAGGTGGGAAAATCCATTCTGTACCACCCCCATGGTGATCACAGTGCAGAGGATGGCCAGAGCCTGGCACCTCTAATACTAGGACAGAAAAGACACGTCATGCATTTGACCTGTACCTTTACTTGCATGGCCTGTGTGGGAAGACAAAAGAAAAGAAACAAGGAGAAGAGTCAGTCAGTAAAAGCAGGGGTCCAAGGTGTAAGGTAGCACATGTTAGTCATAGCTTCTTAGCCCCCATTTCTCAGCCAATACAACATAAACTCAACACTTCTAGAAGCCGGTTGAGCACGGCATGAAGAGTGAGTGGGAGGTAGGATGGAAGTTAATTTGGTCAAAAGGACTTACACCTAAGCCAAGCAATATACCCCACAAGGCAAGGTCATCTCTAAGACTAGCTTTCCTGATACACGAGCCCTTTAGATCTAAAGCCTTTCCCCTCCCACCTCCAATTTTTCACCTGGGTGGGCTGTAAATATTCTGTCATGTAACCAAAGACCCCTATTTGCTTTCTTCTTTCCACCTACCACATTATCACTGCCAGCAGATCTGTGGTTGTGAGAAGAGAAAGAAGAATTGAGCAAAGGGGCAATGAGTGTGCTTCCACAAAAAAGAGGTTTGCTAAACAGAAGTGCTTTAGGAATATCCAGGGTAATTCAGGATTGCCCCGACAGCCCAAAGGATGGAGCATCTCCCTTCCTGTGCTGTGACCTTCAAATATATCTTTAGTCACAGCCTCTTTCATGCTAGAGGTTCCATTTTGTTCTTTTCTTTACCACTAAGATTGGTTAACTCAATGCATTTCCCTAATGCTGATAATGCTGGAAGTGCTTTTTTTTTCCCCCTGAAATTTTTTTACTTTCCAAAGAGAAATTTACGAATTCCTAGATCTTCAAAATCCTTCCATTTCCCTACACATTATCACCAGTTGTTTATGATCAAACAGAGGATTTTATGTGTGAATGTAAGGACAAAACATGGACTCTTCAGGGAAAGGAAATTTGAGGAGGACACATGGTTGGGTGGTGTGTTGCACTGAGACAGCACAGGGAGAGGCTTCTGAAAACAGGCAAGCTTGCATCATGTGAAGTTCTTACCCCACTAATAGGGTAAGTGAAGTAAAGACAAGTCAACCCAACATTAGATATTAGGGGAAAGCTGAATTTCCAGAAGCCAGTCTGAGAATGAGAAAGTAACAGAGAAAAAGGAAGCAAAGGAGGGAAGGATGGGGGAGGGAAGGATAGAGAGCAGTAAGGGGGGCGGGGAGGGGCCTGAGAGGGAGACAGAGATGTGGAGAGAGATGGAGAAGGGGAAAGGTAGGGAGGAGAGGGGAGGAAAGGAGGGGAGCTGCACAAGTGCAAAAGGATCACAAAGTGAAGATGATGAGTGGTGGAGGGGATGAGACAGAGGAGAGTGAGCACCAGGGGAGATGGGTGTAAGAAGCAAACTCCCACATGTAAGTATGAATACCCCGGAAAATCTCAAAGATAGCCTCTAAACTCTTCCCTATCCTTTTTCAATACATTGAAATCACACTTGGGAGAGAGAGGCTTTCAACGAGGCACTCTAATACTTCCTGCCTTATAATTCTGTTTTCAACTCACAATCTTGGTCAAAAGACTGGCATTTCTTGGGCTAAACATGTTCTAACTTACCATTCCCCTCCGAGGAAGCTGCTGACATTTTTCCAGAAAACAAAACAAGTTTCAAAATAAAACAAAACAAACACTTGCTCAGCTTGGTTACATTTAGCTTAACATATATTTGCAAACCGGTGTTCTATAAAGAAAATATACAATGAGCTCTCCAAAAAACCCTGCTTTCATTGCCTGGAAAATAATGCATCTTTGCACTGATCTTCAGTTAATCAAGTATAAATACTGCGGCCCACTGTATATTTTGTTTCTGCCTCCTTTCCACCTGCAATGGCATGTGCAGCGTGTGTAAGCATGCAGCATTCCAGAACACAGGTCTTTGCAACAGCTGCCACATGCACAGAGGCAACTTCATTTATACAACACCAGAATTCAGTTCAGAGCGGAGATAAAAGCAAGCACAGCTGACCATTCAGATTAGGGAGTAAAGAAAGCATCTAATTTCAGGGAGGAAAAGGCGATGGGGATTCAACTAAGAGTAAGAATACCTCCTCTCCATTCTCTCATAGGTAGTTCTGTCTCCAAAGAATACCAGAAATGGCTATGAGTTGCGGTTTACTGGAAGCAGGGTAAAGGGGCCTCCATCTGAAAGAATGTTCTGCATTTATCTCTACCTTAGCGATGCAGTTTTGAAACTGACTTTTAAACATATCATCCCACTAGAACTGGGAGGGGTCAGGTAGTAAGCTCAAGCGCATTCTATAGATTGGTAAATTGGGGTCTGGCGGAGTTAATGCAACGCCATACCTTTAGTCAATGGCTGGGCCAAGGGTGGGACTTAGCTTCCTTTCCATCTCTAGTCCTATTTATTATCACATTTTGTGTCTCAACTGAGGCGACAGGATCAAAAGGAGTGTCTGTTACCCTGAGGGGGTAACATGCTAAATGGTAATGTTATTCAACCATGGTAGATGTTATTTAACATCTGGGGCCCGTCCTCCCATTTACTATACTGTAATGACCCTTTTCCATGTAGCTCAGGAAAAACTGGCATACAAAGTCAATGGGAAGGAAATGAAAGTGTTTGCCCATATAGACGTACCTTACCAACAGGGAAGATGCCCACATTCTGAATATGACCTTCCTCTGACAAGGCAAACATACCCTTTTCCTCATTCAGCAATGTGCATGAACAGAATTTCCAGTTAGTTTGTTAGTAGGTTAGTTTTGAAATATCATCCTCTGTCACCTTATCTCTTTCCAAGTGTAAACCTAAGGACCCTAAGTAACCATTCATCACTGGTGCATTGAGACATAGAGATGTCTTTGCCATTTCTGCTCATCTGGGATCCAAATCCTTATCATAGTAATTTCCACTGCTTTGCTGCCATCCGCTGACAGTAACAATGGATGCGGCAGCTCTACTGCAAGGTGAAGGTAGCGTAAAATCTGTCTGGGATTGACTGACTTTCTGTAGGTGGATGGAGTGAGAGGAGAGCCAATGATGACTGCAAGAAGACCCTTCAGAGGGAATTTGCTAAATGTCCAAGGATCAGGAATCTAAAAGATTCTATCTTCATGTATCTCACATGGGGAGCAGATGTGTTTGCCAGAAGTTGAATGCAAAATGAATTTTGGAAAATCAAATAAAAATTATCCAAAGCACAAAAGGGTCCACCTTAAGGTAAATTGCTTTGCAGCAAAGACTCCTTTGAATATGAATATATACTTCTGATCTCTCTTTGTATGTGCACAATTTTATATGGCAAACCTTATTAGGCAGTGTATAGCAGATTCTAAACTCTAAGAGTCAGTTTTGGGATGATGGAAGAAGTGTTAATGTCAACACAGCTAAAGGAAGAGCTGGAAAGTTCAGAGTGATGGCAGCTGACCAGAGCTAGGCACACGTGGTGAAGTTTTGGGTGCTGAAGTTTGCATTTTTGGTTGTTATACCAGCCCCTTGTCTGCGGCTTCCTATACACAGGTCTTCATCCCAAATGGTTATTTGGAAAGATGCTCCAAAGGCTTTGTTGTCATTGACTGTCATCTTTCCAAAACTGCTTTTTACTTCTGAGGGGTCCCCATGCACACTCCACCTTCATGTTCCTCAAAGGCAGCACTGTACCAGCAACGAGAGAGACGCACATCTCAGGTGTTACATGTCACTTATACTTGACATATACAGCCTACCCTCATTGAGGCACGCTTCTCAAGCGAACAGAGTTGAGAGTAAGCCATAACAGCTGGTAACAAAACATCACATTTAAGTAAGTCTTGTATGTACGTATGTGCACCTGAGAGAGTGTGTCTGAGAATTCTTTACAATCCAAACAGCAAAGCCTCCCTGTGCAGAGCCGACTGAAGAGGAGCTGGCAGGGGTGGGGGGGGGCAGGCCCCCTCCTGTATTCCTGCTACACTCCTCCCTGTAAGCTACTCTCTTTCTCAGACAGATATCTCATATGTTCTCTTTTAAACATTCCTGCAGGGAATGGACAGATGTTTGGGTCTCTGAAAGCAACCCACATGGAAAATAAACAGAAGGCATTAAGAGGTCAGCACAACTGAAATAAAACAGCTATTGGATGTTCCAGATAGGAGGAAAAACAAGCTTACTGTAAGAACATGTGCTAACAAAGTCGTCAAACAAGGTAGTTTCCTCATAGCTAATCGAAAGGTGGCTCTAGGCGTGTGTAGCTTGGCAGCTCACTACGCCAGAAGAAGTTCTATTTAAAAACAATGAACAGCTGCTTTGGTTTGGGAGACCTCTCGAATGCCTTAGACAAGTCTTGAAACTTTAACTTTTTGACATACAAACAGCTATTTATTCAGAAAATGTGATGACCATGCTTATTTGAGAGCAGTTTCTTCTGGCTCATTCTCAAAGAAACAACAGTAGAGACTGCTGGTTCTCGTGGTTTGACCTAAATGCAGGACGGAGCTAATCCCTTCACACATCCAAGATACATAACTTAGGTCAAGATCAAAGAGTCTTTGGAATTGATTTCAATGGACTTACTTTTGACATCTTGCTTTTGCTGTCTCCGGTTAAAAATGCCAAATTATTAATTTCATTCTGAATCACAAAATTCTGCTCTTCCCTCTTGAAGTTCTAAGTTGGGGGGGGAGATAAAAAAGCCAACATTATAAGAACGTTTTTGGAGGTCTGTACCTTTCACAGCCATCTCTAAGTTTGGGGCCCACAGGTTCCTTACGTGAGATTTACACCACAGGATGAAGACCTCTGCCACCATGCGGAAGAGCTGGTCAGAGTCAGCATTGGGACTTTTAAGCCAGTTAGATCTGAGGTGAAAAGCAAATGAATATGCATATGAAATTCAGTAATGAGGAAAACAGTTACACTAAAAATTATACCAATATTGGCTACACACACTTATCCAGATAAAACTACATTCCCATAGGAAGGCAGTCTTTGGGGAGACTAAATATCAGTGCACACCTTACATGTGTGTAGGCATGTGTCTGTACATATTTTTGAAGGACTTACAATAATTGTTCCCATTTTACCAAAGGATTCAAGAATCATCCTTGCAGACGGATGTCGAAAAACATTTCAAATTTGTCAAAGGTTTTTTTTTTTCTTCTTTTTTAGACAGATGAGGTGATTAAGGTTACACTCTGTTTTGGGATAGGCCTCCTTTGGTCCAGGAGGCTTGCAAGACTAGAAGAGTCTCGGTCAGTGTGACTTCTGATCTTGTCGCAGGCGCCGTCATTGTCAAGCCTCTGAAATACGGAGCGCCCTAAAAACACTTCAGGCCACACACCTTTTCCTCTCAAAGCCAATTCTGTGAATGAAATTTGGAAGACAATATGTTTCTCACTGTTGTTTTTAGTGTTTTAATGGTTTAGAAATTCCCTATAAATAGCATTACTCATTTCTTTTTTCTTTTTCTTTTTTTTTTAATTAAACACCAGACCAGGTTAAGAATTCAACAACAGCAGCAAGAAGGCTAAATTGCGGTAGAATTCAGTCATCTCCTGAAAGTTGTCTTGCTTCTAAGTATCTTACATATTGGAATCAAATTATATTTTGGAAGGGCTGGGTGAGTTGCCATTTTCAAATATCTGTGTAGAGTAACACAGCAGAGGTTAAATCATCTACCATCATTCTCAGGTTAAAGAAAACTCTGGTTCTCATGAATGCTCCGAAAAACCTACTGTCCCTTGGTTCATGCAGGGTAACAGCTATCAAAAGCCAGGTCCCTAAGCCTTGGGACACCACACTGAACTTCCCTGAGCGGCCTATACCTTCTGCCCATTCATGGAGAGCACCAGATTGAGGAGGAAAGGGGAACACTCATGAGGCCAAGACCATCTTTGGACCCTTCGCTCATCTCCTCACTTTCTTATTGCCCCGAGTTCCAGCCTTACAGACATTCTTATCTAATATTTCTTGAGTTCTACCTCAACTAGCCTCCCCTTTGCATGGCAGACACAATGGGCTGTGTACCCCATACTCATTCTCCTGTTCTTCCTTAGGAACAAAAGCCCATTTTATTCAGGGTGGCATTATGCCTCCTGAGGAGCACATTACCCAGCCTTGGGATAGCTATGTAACTAAGTTCTGATCAATGAGATGGAAACCGACGTTGTTGGATGGACCTTCTGGAAAAGCTCTCTAAAAAGGGATCAGATAGCTGAAGATGCCCTTTATCTTCCCCCTGTTGCTTTCATGCTTCCTGCCTGGAATGAAAATACGATGGCTCAAACTCTAATTGCACTATACACTGCACCATAAAGTAACTTCAAAGATGGCAGCCAGTGTTTAGGATGGGAAGACAGAGGAATGAGTCTCTCTAATGAAGGACAACTGTACTGGCCCTGGAATGGGTATCTTTGGACTTCTTTGTGAGGTTTAACTTCCAAATTCTCTCAGCCACTATAATCAGGTATCCGTTATTAGAAGCCAGATGCAATCCAAACTTGAGGCTTGAGATTGGTAATGCTTTTTGACTTCGTTCATATTGATTTTTCAGGATCAAGTGTCAAGTTTTGTCAGAAGAGCCAGATGTTCATTCCTTAGTGTTTTGGTTTCAATGAGCTTTGTAAGTAAGCAGGAAGAGATGAGGGGTCCCATCCTCTCCAGCCAAGGCAAAGTACAGCCACAAGGTGCATGAGCAGCAGGAGCCCTGAAAACAACAGGTGAGGTCAATGTTCCCTCACAGAAGACCGATGAGGATTCTGATCCCTTTGCCTTCCATAGGAAGGCAGTTTCCAATGAATGAATTTTTTTTTTCATACCTTCTTCTTCTAGGAGGTATATTTTCATCCTTTATTTCTAGTGAGGTTCTTTCTTCAGGTTCAGAGTGTTATGTGAATGAAGAATATCTCATTATAGGTTTCCCCAAGCACACAAACTCTGCACCTCTCTGGTGTTTGCAGGTGAAAAGAAGATCCTGACCTCACCTCTTTTATTTGCCCATATCTTTTCCTGTCTGTCCCCATGATACAACCAGGCTCATCTCCTGCCTGTTCCCGGTCTCCCAGAATCCAGATCTCTCTCCATATCCAGCCACTTGATCCTTTTGGAGGTACTACACGGATATCTGGGTCTCTTTTGTCATCTGCCCTGCATGCTTCAAAAGGCAGTTGGAAAATGCAAGGCGGAGAAGAAGGTTGGGTTTAGAGGCAGCGATCTGCAGAGGGTGATGCTTGAAGCAACACAAGTGAATGAAACCACTGAGCATATTAACAGAAAACAAGAAACGCAAGAATAAAACCTTGGATGATCACAAGAGTAAAGAGAGTTAGATTTCATTTTCAAAATGGCAAGTTAGCAGGTTTTCAAAGAAAGGAAAGCCAGTGATGAGGCTTTGAAAGAAAGGAAAGCTGTATTCCTATGACATTCATGGTCAGGTTGTCTGAGTTAGAGCTAAGAGTTTATCTCAACCTTGTTCCTAAGTCTCCTGCCGAGGACACAGCTGAAAGTGGTCACTGCAGAGGATTCACTCCGATTCCCTTCAGCAGCCTGAGAGATGGGTTTTCACCCCAAATCACACTGTTTAGTCATTCATTTCTGTGTTCTGAGTGTTCCTGACTGCCAGAAAGGAAGCTGAGAAGCTGTTGCCTCATGCAGAGACATCTGTTTAACCTGCGCTCACACAGCTCCTGCACGAGGAGATAGTGGATTTGCCCAGTTCTGAACACACTATACCCAGAGTTCTTCTCATTCGGGGTCAGCTTCGGGCTGATCACTGACCAATAGGAGCTTCTGTTCAGAACAGTGTTCCCGAGGGCGAAGAAACTTGAAACGGTGCCATGACTGGGCTGAAGGACGTAGAAAGGTTTACCAGCATGAGGAAGAACAGGGGGGAGGACAGGACAAGATGGCTCTCTTCCATATTTAAAGAGCTGCCACAGGAGAGACTGGAACAGCTTTGTGAGGCTCTGAAGAGCAAAGTCAGAGGTGATGGGCAGGAGTCACAGAGCTGACTCCTGACAGAACCGTTTGAACTGTCTGAAACTAGAGCGGAGGCCACTCCTGCAAGTCTCTGTCATCTAGAAGCGCAGTAGATAATCAGAGGTAAGAAATCGCTGCCAGGAAAAAGAAAGGGGTATTTACTCATCCAGTACAGGTAAGATGAGATGACTCCTATATTTCCTGCCAACTCCACAGTCCCATACTTCTAAGCCAGTGATTCTTTTGGTGAAGAAAGTACCCCAAAATGGTAAAGGCAGACACATAAAAGGAAGTATTTCTAAGCTGCATTCGGGTGGCCATATCGTTCTCTGGTGTTCAGGGAAGAGCGGGTTGAAACGTGGGGATGAATGAATTAATGATGATCTCAAAGACTCTCTGACATTGCCATTTTTAGCAACTGTCAAACACTGTGGAAGTAGAACACACTCTATCTTGAGTCTTGATCATCAATAGTGACAAATGCTATTAAAGAGCTATTCTAGGAGCAACTTTACTCTTTCATTTTTGTTTTTACCTAAAACTCTGACAAATTCCCTCTCTAACCACGAATGTCATTATGTTATCGGAAATGACGCCAACCATGCTCCTTAAAGCAGGGTTTCTTTTGAGAGAATGAAGTCTCCCACAGACAGGTAAGAGATTATATTATCTAGTATGTGTAAGGTATTTATTTTCAAATGCTAAATAATATAAGTAATCAATTGTTTAAGACAATTGCATAGGAAACACAATTTGCCTTATAAAAGGCAAATTTCAGACCCATTTCCTGCCCATGACAGAATGGCATACTCAAAAGTTAGCAAGGCTCTCCCAAATATTCCTAAGTCCTTTCAAGATGTATTTTAAAATTGAGCCTTTTCAAATTTATGTTAGGCTTTTAAATCTTAAGAGGGTATGGTATAGTAAAAATACCTATTTGGTCCTTGCTCCCCACTGGGACCAACAATCCTATTCTTCTGCCTGTTCATAGACATTAGCCTTCCCACCCCCATGCCCTCACTTTCCTCAACACCCAGCTTCAGTTCTGTGGTCAGTCTTTATAATTACCCTCTGACACACACCATCAACTCCCTCACCCATTTTCCTTTGTCCCATACTCACTTTGCAAAAACCCCAACTTTGGTTAAATCCAACTCTCCCTATTTTGGGCCTGGACCTGGTGGCAAACTGGCTGGAGAAAAAGATAACCTGGTGATGGGTTTCACCTTCAATTCATGAACACAGATCTCAAGTGGGGCCCTTACTGATGCCCAGTCATCACACGACACTGTCCTGGTCCAGCCACTCTCCCCCTCTCCCTGGCTACCGCTTCACACCATCTCCCCATCCTCATTCTCAGCTGATGATCTTGCTTCCTACAGCACTGAGAAAATGGAAGCAATCAGAAAAGGACTCCTGGATACCCCCATATATATATATATATATATAGAGAGAGAGAGAGAGAGAGAGAGAGAAAGTGTGTGTGTGTGTGTGTGTGTGTGTGTGTGTGTGTGTGTGTGTACCAGCATCAGCACCCAAACTCCCTGCTCTCCTGCTTGTTTTTGTGGATAAACTCTCTAATGGTGACCCTTTGCCTGCTCAGAGAACATTGCTTTAGAAATGATCACTCTCATTCTTACATGATAAATTTCCCCTTCTCTAACTAGATCATTCCCAATAACAAAGAAACGAGCTAACAAGTCTCCCACATCCTCAAAACTCTTCTCCTGAGCTTACTTCTGCCTCTAGCCAGCATCTTATTTCTGTTCCCCTTTGTGGTAAAATTCCTTGCACAAACTGACTGTACTGCTGTCTCCAAGTCCTTTTCTCTCATTCTCTTCCAGCTCACTGCAAAGAGGCCCCCCTCTCATTGCTCCATCGAAACTGCTCCTGTCAAGATTACCGATAACATTTACTCATCATTCTTTCCTCCTGGCAACACTTTGTGAAGTTGGCACCCAGGACATAACATTCTGTCAGTTTCCTCCCATCTCACTGCTTGTCCCTTCTCAGCTTCAGCCACTGGTTCCTCCTCTCCTGCCTGATCCCTTGATATTGGAGAGCAAAAGCGCTTGGTCCTTGGAACTCCTGTCTCTTCCCCTCAATCCTTTCTCATACCAAGTCTCATGGTTCTCCAATATGTTACTGACTCCCAAATTCCCATGTCTACATCAGAACCCTCTCCCAAACTCTGGACTCATATATTCAACTGCCCACTCAACATTTTCATTTTTATATTGAATAGGCAACCCAGGTTTAACATGTTCAAAAGTGATTTCCAGATCTTCCCCTAAAAAATGTCTGTACCCACAATCTTCCTCAACTCAATGGCTGGAAACTCCATCTTTCCATTTGCGCAGAATCATCTTTGACTCTCCTTTCTTCTCTCATTCCCAATCTGGAAGTCCAAAAGGCTCTGCCTTCAAAACAGACCTGGAATCTGACATCTTGTGTCAACCTTCATTGCAACCACCCTGGACTCAGCCATCAAACCTTTTTTTCTTCTTTATTGTGGAAAAATACATATAAAATTTGCCATTAGTGACACTTAGTACATTCACAAGCTTGGGCAGCCACTGTCACTGTCTAGTTTCTGAAACATTTTCAGGGCTCCAAAAGAAACCCCTTTTCCATTAAGCAGTTGCTTTCCAGTAACCCCGCTTCCTCCCAGGTCCTGGGAATCACCAGCTGGCGCTGTCTCTAAGAATCCCCATTAGTTCTATGATGGGATCACCATGAACCACCCAACTGGTCTCCTCACCCCCTTATTTGCCCCCGTATCTTGCCACATACTCAAAAAGTGAATCAGATCAGGGTTCCTTTGTAACTCAGATCATGACCCCAGGGTCCTGGGACTGAGCTTGCAGTGAGGGGTGGGGGTCAGCTCCCTGCTTAGTGGGGAGTCCGCTTCTCCCTCTCCCTTTGCCCCTCCCCCTACTCGTGTTCTCTCTCTCTCTCTCTCAAATAAATAAATAAAATCTCAACAAAAAAAGTGAATCAGATCATATTACAGAGTGGCTCAAAACCTCTGACAACTTCTCATCCCATTCAGAATAAAAGCCAGAATCTTCCCAGTGGCCTCCGAGGCCCTACACTCTTAGTCCCATGTTGTTTTTCTGACATCTCCTATCACTCTCCCTACTCCTCACCCTATTCCAGCTACACTGGCCTCTGATGATCCTCTGAACACCCTAACAATTTCCTTCCACAGGGCTGACCCCACATGTCCCCTCTTCCTGGGAATATAACCCTGCATGGTTCCCTACCTCATGTCTTTCAGGTCTTTGCTCAAATACTGTTTCTCAGTTAATGTTCTATTTAAGCCTGTGACTCCACTCCACTCTGGCACTCCTAATTCTCCTTACCTTGCTTTGCATAATTTACTTACGTGAGGAAAGTATATCAGTCAAGTATTCAAGTTCTTATTTTGTTTTTTGTCTGTGTGCCCCACTTCCCTGCCATGATAAAAGCCCTTAGACTAAACATATTTGCTGTGTTCAAGCCTCCCTCCCCCAATGCCTAGAACAGTGCCTGACACACGGTAACTTCTGTTGAATGATTCTGTGACAGAGCTCTGCTGAGAGGGGAAGAAGTGGGTCACTGCACGCCCTGTTTGCCAACTCCCTCTGACCTACGGTAGCATGTGAGGATGAAGGTGTGGCCTTGGCACTGACCATACAGAATAACTGGCCAAGCAAAGCACTGTCCAGAGGTCCTTCATCAGCGACTTTGTTCGGAGGGGCAGGGGTGACTGATGGTGGCCGCTGTGACCTCCCCACTTCGCTTATAACCCAACCCAACACCATGTTTCCATCCTGTGGACAGGCGGCCCCAGCTCTCCTGAGTACCTGTTGTTGTCCACATAGCGGATCAGCATGGGGTAGAAGGCGTAGAGGTCTCTGCAGAGGACCGCAAACTCGTCCAGGATGAGGAGCTCCGCCTCCTGAGTGTCTCCCTTGGTGTCGGCTTTCAGCTGCTCCTCCTCCTGCACAGTCTTTACCGCCTTTTTCTTCAGCTTCTCCAGAGTTGGGATGAAGTGGCTTTTCAGCAGGTCTGGCCGGGCTTTGCTGATGATCGGCTGGGCATACACTGCGTTGGCAAACAAAAGGCCTCCCCCTCATTTCACACATTAGGGCAATGGATAAAAAGGAAATTAGGGAGACTGAAAGGCAAGGCTGCTACATTCCGTGGACTCAGGACAGCCCTGCCCTGTTCCCTTCCTTAATTGTCCCCTCGGAACTTATTTCCCTCTCACAAAGCCACAAGTCAGGGGCAGGTTCCCTACTCCTGTTCTGCTTGTCCGGGCCGCAGGGAGCCTGGCTGCCCCAGAACTCCTAACTCATGCCTGGCGTTGGCCACACCTCCTAGCTCCTCGTCACCTACGTTCAGGATGTTCGTCTAGTTTGGGCTCACCAGCTAGATGATAAATTCCTTGAATGGAGCCTTTTTCCCTCCCAATAAGCAGCACTGGGCTGAGCCAAGAGTAGGCACTTAGTACTATGGTTTCTGGTTACTGTACAGAAAAATCTGCTGTTAAAAATACACTAATCCAACCACAGTTCTCAGTCCCCCAATGCTTGAGAACTGCTACCTCACTGCCTGGGGGCTCCTCTGGGCCCTGAAGAGGACAAACAATCACCGGCATAGTGAACCGAGAGAGAGAGAGGCTGGTGTGGCCACCGGAAGTCAAAGAGCAGACAAAGCAATCAGGGGGGTTTGGGACTGGGATTCTGGCCCTCTTCAAGAGAATACCTACCTATACACCTCACCCTGTTTCTTAAACCGAGTATCCTCTTGGTCTACTTGATCATAAAGATCAGAATCAGAGTAATTATAAAAAAATTAAGTGAAATAAAATTGGTAAGAGCCATGAACTACTGCCAACATGCTCTGTGTTTTGTGCCTTTCAAAGTTTCTTTAGCTGGGGGGCATTTCGGTTGGAAATAGCCTACATCTGGCACTGTTTTTTGTTGTTGTTGTTGTTGTTGTTTTTTTTTTAAATCTCACTGCCTTATTTTTTCCCTTCAGCAATGACCGTTGTAGAAGGAGGAGGTGGAGGCAGCTACCTGCGGAGGGGCACTGTCCAAGAAGACAAAGCTCAGGTAGGACAGTTCAGGGTTCCTACCCGCCTGGCCCTGAGGCATGCTTCTGCTCACGCCCCAGAATCAGAAAGGCTATTCCAGATGTGGGTGAGTTGGGCTTACAACTTAAAATCTACTTTGTTTCAGTACCAGTAATTAGGTGGCCCCTGAGACCGGGATACCCTGTGGAATAACAGGGCGAGTCCACTTGCCCCCTATGCCTTTCATGCTAGGCCATCGCCCTTCTCTGCCCCTCTAGGGAGCTGAGGGAGCCTGTCCTTCCAGCTCCTTCCTTCCCTGAATCCCTTATGAACTACAAAGTAGAGCTTCTCAACAAAGTGTCTTGGGGTTTTTCTTGGGCTATTGTCTTGGCAATATTCTTGGGCTAATAGGTAAGAAAGGAACGTCAATTTTATTTACTCGTACGTTCACAGAGGCCTGCGCTATCTAGTAGCTATGAGCACCTAGAATATTTATCATTCTGAGCTCAGTTCATTGCAGAGACAGGAAGAGGGTGGAAACTTTTCTTCCCTGGTCTTGCAGAGGAATACCTCCTCATTTGTCCAGGAAGGTAAATATCTAGGGTTGGGCTAATAGCTCCCTTTGGTGCAGCCCCTGTGTTTCCTGGTCCAGGGGGTGGCGTGGGTGAATGGCTACCACAGAGTTGTCTACATGCTGTGGGTCCATCAAAAACAATGACCTTGCCTTGGCTTTTGTGCCCTCGGACTCTGCTTTGACACAGAAGACACTAAATATTCATGATTTCCTGACTGTGGGAAGTGTGGTCATTCCTTTTTGAAGTCTTTCCTTTTTCTTTTTTTCTTTCTTTTAGGGTTGCTTCACGAATAGAAAATCAGGTAACAAAATTCATTAAGAGCCTACTGCATGCAAGGAATTCTAGAGGAATACTGAAATGAAAACTCAAAAAACCCAAAATGATGCTGTTGGGAACCTAGCTTAGGGAGTGTCTTAGAAAGCATAACATGAAATACAAATGGTGGTGACTTGCAGTACAGCCCAGAATGGAGTGAGTCTAATACGTGTACGGAACACACAGGAGCACTTATGGGGAAACTATGGACAGTTATTACTCAAAGAGCAAACAAGATGCTTAAGTACCAAAAGCGAATAAAGCAATGAACATCTGAGCCAGGCAGAGTGTATGGAGAAGGGCTTCCTGGAGATGGGAGGGACCTGGCTGAGCTGGGAGTAGACGGGAGCATTTGCTCCCGGAGGTTCTCCAGGGGGGTAACTTTTTCCTGGGAACTAACTAAGAGGGGGAGGGAGACTAGTTTAGAGATGGGCTGAGAGATGAAAAGAGAATGCAGGCCTCCCGGCCCTGGGGGAACAGGTGGGGCGGGGAGAAGAGGCATTTGTGGTACCTGCGATACGTTTCATCCAGGATGCCTCATCGATGCCCAGGTTGTTGTTGATGATTTTCAGAATGTTTCCCAGGATGACACTGAGGTGTTCAGATGTGACCTTGGTACACCAGGGCCCTGTGCTGGGGGGCAGGTGCTCAGGCCCCCGCTCCCACCAGTAGGACAGGTAGTTGCAGAGCATGGGCAAGATCACCTCGATGACATGGGGCATCTCTGTGTACCGGGCCCCTGACTCAGCCAGGTCGCTGATCTCCTTCATCAGGCCTTCCAGCTGCGGGATGTCAGGACACATCTCTTCCACTGTGTCCGGCATGCCCAGAACTGACCGAGGGGGTACAGGGAGAACACAGGCACAGGAATTCAAAAGCACAAATAATGCAACCCATTCTATCCATCCCACCCTTCCTCTGGTCTTTTAGACATTAAGCAGTCACCCTCAAGCCTCATTTGAGTGAGCACTGGATGTAGGGGAGCTTCTGTCCTCCAGGTTTCTGTGTAAAGATGACAGCTTCCAGAGGCTGGGTTGGCTTCCTGGAAGCCATACTTGATTAAAACGCTTCAACTTAAGGCCAAAGGAGCGTAACAGAGACAGGTGAGGGATACCTCCTAAGACTTCCCTGAGATGCAGCCTATCTCTTGGCTTTTCCCTTTCTGTCTTACCGCACGCATGGCAGAAAAGGTGATACTAGATGGAGAAAAGCACCTACTCTGTGTTTAGGTGAAACCTTATAGTTCAGTCACCTGGATCTCTGTACTGTTTGGAAAAAGAAAAGAAACCCCTCTCATCAAATATTCCTTCAGCTGTACCAAAGACAACATTACTTTCCATCTGATTGAGATTCTGGAGGAAAAAACAATTACACTTGTGTTAATGTCTGCATTTACCACAGAAGTTACTCATGAGGTGATAGGTGCTAAGGCCACCTGTCATGCACCTAAACCTCTTTGTTTGTGAAGGCTTCTGTGCAAGGAAGAGTGAGTAAACCCCATCTTTTCCTCACACTGAAGACTGTGGTCACTTCACTGGCCATGGACAGACAGGTCAACGCAGTGACAGATGAAGTTCAACATGAAACCAAGGAAGGCTGTCGGATACAAGAATCGCAAACAGCAGCCAGGGGCTACATGTCCTGTTCCACTTAAGTGAAAGGACAGGACAAGATAGGAGGAGACACCAGTAGTAACCCAAGGTTTCTGATGGATAAGAAGATAACAAGGACTCTGAAAGAAGCACGGGCCCAGAGCTCTGTCTCCTCTACCCCCCGTCCCCTGCCCCCATCTGCTTGGGTTGGGTCAACCCGGACCTGGACAGGGATCATGGGCAAACTCTACCCGCAGGCCAAACTTCTCACATGTGGCCAAAGCAGGGGGCCAGGGAATCTGAGAAGCCATAAGCAAATGTGGAACACTTTTCTGGAACATCAGTTTCACTAGATGACTTGAGGAAAATATTTCTGATATTTGGAGAAAAATGCAAAGTTCTCATGGATTTCTAAGGACAAAGCAGAAGACCCCAGATAAAATGTTATCTTTTGTGAACTGGGTTATACCTGTAGGCCCTGTGCCACTGGGGTCACTGTGGGCTAGAAGTCTCCCTCCTCAAGATTTTAGGTACGTTGGCATTGAAGGGTTAATGAATAAGAGAGGTCACAGCAAATCCTGTGGCCTTTAGGAACACTGGTCAGTTGAAAGGAACGATTTTGGTTTCTCCCTTGATTGTACTTCCTGGAGCAGAGATGTGGAGCAAGGCTGGCTGGCTGGCTTGGAGACGACGGGTCTGTGGCTGAAACCAGCAGGTGTGCTGGATGGCACGTGCCGTTGCAAGCAAAGGACACGCAGGAGCCTCCCTGCTACAGGGCAGGCCCCATGTGGCCCAAACGTTCTTTGGCTAGCCATGACCTCCTGTTGCTGTCACTAAAGTGGAAGGCATGAGGGGACCAATGTCCTTTAAAATCCAGACAATTCAAAGGATTAATAGCACGAAAGCCAAAGAATGGGACGCTCCTTTGATTTGCAGGGGAAGGGAATTCTATGGGTCAGATGTGGTCTACTCCCAATGTGGATCCCAGGCAGAGACAATCTGGCCTGTACCTTGTAGCAGAACCACCATCGGGGGTGGGGGGGCATCGACATGGGGGTCTGCAGGAGTCTCCGAAACAAAACCATTTTACACATACCAGGAGTTGTGGACAGAGAAGTCAAGACTTCTGTCTTGAAACCCAGCACACAGATCAGTGCCAACGGCCATGGATGCAGCTGAAGTTCACAACTGTTTGCTCTCAGATAATCAATTGTGTGTGTGTGTGTGTGTGTGTGTGTGTGTGTGTGTGTGTGTTTTACATGTCACACAGACAATACATCACCGTGGACACTTTTCTCCCCTACCTAAGAAAAGAGTTGCTTCAGGGTGCTGCCCTGGAATCACTGTAATGACCTTTTAAAAGTTATTTATAGGTAATTGGTCCTTGAGTGAAAGAAACATTTGTGATTCAGATGGTGTTTTATGCTTCAAATGCCACATAATAAACCCATAGGATGAAGGCTGCTGAGTTATGTACCTGAAACACAGCCTCAGCTGAGTCCTGTTAGAATTCAACACAAGACTGTTGGGGTTATCATTTGAACACACTGTCCTTTCACCTTCTACATCAGTGGTTCCCAAACTTCGGTCCTCCCACCAGTAGCAACAGTATCACCTGGGAAACTCATTAGGACCGGAATCCAGCTTTGCTAAGTTAGAAACTCTAGGGGTAGGGACTCAGCAATCTTTGTCTTAATAAGCCTTCTGCATGATTCTGATGTATGCTAGAGTTTGAGAACCACTGTGTAAGGTTCTCAAGTCCAATTTTCTTCACCTAGCAGCCCTTCCCCAAGAAGGAGGCATCAGAGAGTACCACCTCTTTGTGTAGGCAGCCAGCGGACATGGGAACCGAACCTCCTGCTCTTTCTGGAGGGCTATTCAATAAGTGTCTGGAAATAAATTGGCTGGAGACTACGTTATCTTATTTAATAATCTGATTAACAGACCACTGCCATGCATAACCAGAGGGTTAAATAATTTTGAATACCTGGAAGATACCCAGTATTAAGCCTTTTCTAGGCATATTTTCATAATTTCTGGATGAATCAGAAAATGCTCCAGGGTCTTACAGAAGAGTTACTAATATGAGTAACTGCTGGCAAAACACCAACTGTCAATTGATAAAAATGTCTGATTGACTGAACCCTTGATAAGTCAGCTCATATTATATTTCTAAACTAAAGGCTCACATCATTTGTCACCCTACACACCCCTCCTCCATCTTGGTCCCTCAGGCCACTCACTTTGTTTAATGAATGAACTCTACCTTCTTAGAGTCCATTAAGGCATCAGTCATCCTCTGGCTCCAGGCAAACCCGATTATGCCAGAATACATATTCATGTACACTCTACTTTACAAGAGCCACATACATGGTCAGTGCTCCCTCTGTTCATTAAATGAATGATGGAAACCATGGGCTCAGGGGACTTGGGCACACCCGACAGTGTGTCACTGATGGATGAAAAACTATGTCGTCTCTAATGACATTCTTCTCTCTTTTCTTCCCTGTGGAGTATGCAATGATTGATACTTATTTTTCATTTATGGATATGTCTTGTTAAATAAAGGTAAAGTACATAAAGTAAGAAGGAACATATTTCCAATAGCCCTTGAGAAGAACAATGGGACAGTGTCATGCCCTTCCTTCCCAAAGCTCATCTAGGGCTTCCCCCATCTTTCTCAAGTCCTCATTCTGCCTGCTATTGTACATCTATGAGCTCAAGAGCAGAGGAGGTCCATTT
This sequence comes from Enhydra lutris kenyoni, assembly GCF_002288905.1. Lineage (NCBI taxonomy): Eukaryota > Metazoa > Chordata > Mammalia > Carnivora > Mustelidae > Enhydra > Enhydra lutris. The sequence continues at coordinate 2,858,153 of NW_019154088.1, forward strand.
CCCAAGGCACAGCTCTACACACTGGTCAGACAGAGACACATGATCTCCTCAATCACAGCCGGAGCAGAATAAATGGATAAATATCTAGCACTGTCATGATTGGGCCCACGTCCCTTTGGAGCTGTGGAGCAACATTTGGGCTGGCCTATGTCTATGGATGTCACAGCTCTTTCTCAACCAGAGCCTGCTCAGTTGCTCAGCTCCCGTGTGAGCAGCAAGATGTGACTCATTCGTTATCAGGAAAGGGCAGAGAAAAACAAGGTTAGAGATATATTTCTGCTAGGGGAGAAAGGGTGAGGGGCAGCTGAGGGGGGTGGGAATTTAACTTAGAGAAGTCACAGGAGACTCTGGCAAGCTGAAGCAGCTGGGCAATGTCTCTTTCCTGACTAACTTTGAGAACACTAGTCTCCACTGTATTTATTTGCAATTGGGAGCAGAACTTCATTAAGTAGCCTTGTCTAAATTGTCCTGGTCAGCATTTCTGGGGGCAATGTGCTTCTTTATCTGAAATAACGAGAAGCAGGTGGGAATAAAGCCACTGTGGCTTAGCGCTCTACATTCTTACATGGAGAAAAGAAGGTGACAGAGGAATGTGCCAGAAATTACCACACCATGGGACTAATCAATATTAAGAACCAATATTCTCTGAAAATATTGATAGACAGTAACATGTACTATTAGTGTCTATCAATATTTTCAGAGAATATTGGTTCTGAATAGAACAGGTTCTAGTTTGAAATGATTTAGTGTAGTTTTTTCTTCCTTAATATTGATTAGTCCCATGGTATAGTAATTTCTGCTTCATGTTACATCAAATCATTATAGTTCTTTCTAGTTGGAGTCCAAGCATGATTCAAGCTCCCTTGTTTGAAGCTCCTCTGTTCTATTCCATTGACTTCCAGTAGGATCACAATTTATCCACATAGGAGGGACTCACCCTTGAGTCTCATATCTTTGTGATCTCCTATAAGTACTCAAGTGTATATAATTATATTTTTTTCTCCTATTAATGTTTCATTGGGTGAAGGGTGGTCTCAGCCAACAACAATGAAGAGTAGAGAGAAAATTACTTTTCCTCTCCTATGTAGTGCTGAAGCAGTCACAGACAACATGTAAATGAGTAAGTGAGACCATATTCCAATAAAACACTATTTATAAAAATAGGCAGCAGCCCAGATTAGGCCCATAGCTATAGTCTGCCTACTGCTGTTCCAAAAATTATTATGTTAATACTCCTGTTAACTTCTCTTTCTCATATAATTTCAATCCTTTCTGGTGGTGTTTTTTTCCACCTTTTTAAATTTAAATTCAATTAGCCAACATATAGTACATCATTAATTTCTGATATATTGTTCAATGACTCATTAGTTGTGTATAACACCCAGTGCTCATTGCATCACATGCCCTCCTTAATGTCCATCACCCCTGGTTACCACATCCCCCCACCCCACTCCCTTCTGTAAACCTCAATTTGTTCCCCAGAGTCCAGAATCTTTCATGGTTTGTCTCTCTCTCTGATTTCCTCCCATTCAGTTTTCCCTCTTCCCCTATGATCCTCTGCACTATTTCTTGTACTCCAAATATGAGTGAAATCATATGACAATTGTCTTTCTCTGATTGACTTAGTTCACTTAGCCCAATAACCTCCAGTTCCACCTACGTCGATGTAAATGGTAGGTATTCACCCTTTCTGATGGGTGAGTAATATTCCATTGTATATATGAACCACACCTTCTTAATCTATTCGTCTGTTTAAGGGCATCTGGGCCCTTCCACAGTTTGGCTATTGTGGACACTGTTGCTATGAACATTGGGGTGCATATGGCCTTCTTTTCACTACATCTGTATCTTTGGGGTAAATATCTAGTAGTGCAATTGCTGGGTCATAGGGTAGCTCTATTTTTAATGTCTTGAGGAATCTCCATACTGTTTTCCAGAGTAACTGCACCAACTTGCATTCCCACCAACAGTATAAGAGGTTGGTGTTTTTCTATGTTTTATTTTTTAAAATGATAGACCACATATGGTTATCATACTTGGAAACACAGTCACTCCCTGGACTTCGAAAGTACAATTAGGTTACTAGTGCACATGTGCCCCTTATGATGACACTCTGGAGAGGACTAATAAAGAAGTCATGTCCCCACATGCAGAAGGGGACTTAAGGCCCAGGGCAGACTAGAGAGCCTAAGTATTTAGGATAGAAGGGATTTAGAAATCAACCACACTGTCTCATTGTACAGAAGAGTCCCAAAGTCCCAACGTCTAGTGATAACAAAGAACTTGCCTGTGTCCATTTTTCCAGTAATATGGAGACATACAACATGGACCCTAGATTTGACCTGCTGCCCCCTCTCAGAGTATATAAACCAAAAGTGCTGCAAGGCTGCTCTTCCCTGCCTGGGTGACCTTCCTTCCTAGCTACTCTCCTCTCAACACATGGGTTGGTGACCTCTGAGGGAAGATACTTACTAGACCTCTCCCTGGAGGTTTTGGTGTTGAAGACCGAGAGTGGATTGTAGCGATTAAGCGTGGGCTCCAGGAACGCCACTGGGATGGCAGCTGCCAGTGAGGCCAGACATTCTCCAAGGGCAGGACGTTGCCTAGAAACAAAGAAGTCCATTTAGAAGTGGTGTCACCACATGCTGGCCCCATGCATGGTGGACCAGGCCTCTTTCCTAAAATGTTCCAGGCCATCTCCCCATGGATTACTCTACTAGACATCCTGGGATCCTGGGCTCAGCAAAATTACAAGCACTTCTCCCTTCCCCATCTTTTCTCTGAACATTGACCAGTGGCGTACAATGGTCTTTCCACAGGGAACCTGGTTCTTAAACCTGGTTAAGGCAATATAATAATACACTTTATAGCTCTGTTCTTCTCTTGCAGCATTTCTGAGAAGTTTTGCTGTCATCCAAATTGAATTTGACCCCTTCTCTGTTCTCAAAATGTTTTGAAATCTGTGTAATCTGTGTCTATTCCCTGCTTTGGATGGAGCTGGTGTCAGCCAGTGGGAACAGGAGATAATAGGCCCAAAGCACCAAGAAAGCACAAAATAAAAGACCTGCCTTGCAAGAGAAACAACACATCCTGAAGCACATTGCTTGATTTAGAGGAAAGACCTCTAGTACCTGTTAGTTCTCACAAATATTCTACACAAATATTTGAGTGTCCATCATGTATAAAGCTCTCAGTCTCGGTCTTTCTGGGAAATGAGCAACCAAACAAGAAAAATATGCTTAGGATTTCTTGTTCAGATTTCTAGTTCTCCAACTGGAAGAACTTCTGCTTGCTTGCCTGCTAGCCAAGTCAGCAAACATAAGTAATGGAACCAGCCACACATTGGTCAAAGCAGAGCTGGTACTGAGATAGAGCCTCCCCCTCCTGGACCTGGGTTTAGCCTTGGAGTTGTACTGGCTATTTCAGCAGATCCTTCCTGCTGGTGAGTCACACAGTGACAGTGTGGGCTGGAAGGGCCCTGTATGGGTGCTGACATCTATTGCTTTCTGATGAATGAGAGACCAGAGCCATCTGTTTTTCCGTCATCATATCTTTGTTCTGTCAATTACTGGCATTTGATCACTGTCAGACTACACACCTGTTAGGTGAGTTACACAGGTGATGTCAGTTCCCAAATAAGGAGGAAAAGGTCTTTAAACTAATACCATGAGTCTTTTGTGAGACCACGATACAAAGATAGTGGAAAATGCTGACGATAGGTCTATAATTAAGAAGTGGATGGGGCTTACAGTGTTCAAACATCTTGTTCACCTTCCTTTGTGTCTGACCAATCAGAATGAGTGCTGATGTTGTGTGCATGAAGCCCACTACACAGTCCTTGGGAGCTGAGGGTGTCAGGCTGCATCTTGGGGGATGTTATGGAACCATCATGGGGAAAACTGCCAGCTAGAGAGGGCACATTTGGAGCCAGGAGCAAATGCTTACATGCCTACCGCTGTTCTATGGAAACAAAAAGGCATTCAGCCCTCCGGAATCCCTTAGCTCCCCCAACCAAAACCTGAACTGAAAGCTGTGTTAATTGCCCTTCACTGTGATAACAGCCAACAATTCCAACAGCACCAAGAAGGCAGCATGTCAAAAGTGTAGGGTCTCTGGATGTGTATAACAAGTATTTACTACGGGGTGGGGAGGGGGGTGGCTAGGGGACCCACTGCCTCCTGAGAAATAAGCCAGACTCTGACCATTAGCCTTTGTCTTCCAGAAAGTAAAAAGCTTTCTCCTTAGAACACTGAAGCAATACGATAAGATAACATATTTATGGTCTAATTACAAGAATTAGGATCAATGGGCAACTTCATTATAGCAGAGAAAGAGACACACTTGAATTGGCTTAAAAATGTGATCTTAATTGGTCCTGAGAAAATAAGTTGGTATGACTATTTGGGGAAGAATCAGAAGCTCCAAGGGTCTAAGAACTGCTGAGAGGCAAGAGGAGTTTGCTGGACCGGAGGGAGGAGGGTGGGTGAATGAGCGAGTGGAAAACTGTCTTGGAATCCATCCCCCTCCCCCCATCTTTTGTCACCAAACCTATGAAAAAAGTCACCTTTTGATTTATTTAAAGGACAATTAATATATGTGGTTTTAATACTCATCTTCTATCTTCTTAGGCTCATCTTTTTAAGGGACTAGCTGACAGTTTGCTTAGCTGTGAAGTGTTTGAGCAGAGAGCTTTAAAATCAGCCTCTGACAATCAAGCAATCACTTCTTAGGTGATGGCACAGCCTTATCCTTGCACTGGAGGTGGGACTGAGATTCCCCATCCGGGTCTGCTCTGGCATGAGCAGCAGCCCTCAGACAGAACAGTCCTCTGTGTCGTGTGTGTCCAGCTGCAGGATGCACCGCTGCTGGACGGCGAGGGAGTGAGGCGTGGGCTTCTCTGTGGGGACCTTCGGCACCACGGCCTCCCTTCTGAGCAAGCCTGTTTCAACCAACCACAGTGGCCATTGAGGAGAGATTTTATTTCCTCAGTCTTGCCTTTCTGGGAGGAGGAAAGAAGGAGCTAAGCTGTGAAGGTGAAGGAAATGCCATAGGGAGAGCACAGATGAAAGAAAATCTGGGTGAAAATCAGGATGACAAGGGGCTAAGGTCAAATCTGAGGCAAACTCAACTTGGCCCAGCAAGACGAACCTTGGAAACAGGGGTGCCTGAGTGGCCTCGGTGATAACTTGACCCATTCTTCTTCTCTTTTCTCTTTCTCTCATCAAATTAAAGTCCTGATCTCACAGAGGTGGATTTCTAGAAAGTTAGTCTGGGCAAAGGAAACCTGTGGGGGCAAATGCCAGTTTTGCAGTGTTGTGTTGCCCTGGGGGCATGCACTCCCTGTGTTCTCTGATATTAATTGCTGACAAATCTGAGTCTCAACCAGCTCACAGCAGAGCGTTTTCTAGTCCAGGGCGCACAGTGATGCTAATTAGCCATTTGGCCAAAAGGGATAAGCAACAGTGCTCCTGGTTTCACTGAGAAAAGTTCTGTAAAAGTAAAACCCAGAAGTCTGCCAATGACCTTGGCCTCCAGGCTCATAGAGGCACTGAGCAAAGGCCTGCAGTTAGGATGCTTCTCTGGTCATTAGCGCCCCCCAGGGGGCAGTGTGGGTATGCACTGAGCAGAACGAGGGCCACTGAAACAGCTTGAGCAACCAAACGGTCTGCTTGAAGAGTTGTTCACTGGATATGGAACTCTCTTTTCCCCCTTCAGTTCTTACTGCCTAGCATATACAGTATTTTTCACATGGTAAAACTTGGTCAACAGTGACAGATTAAAGAGGGTACTATTTGTACTTCAATTTTCGTTACTTTCTAATTTGATAAGTGGCAGGCTCTCCTTGCCCATCTCTTGATTTTATTTCATTGATCCAGATCTAGCTTCTCAAATGTCTATTGTTAGGGATCCAGACAGAGGAAGGCATCACAGTAGTAAGATGTATGTCTTGTACGTATCTGGTGCTTTGCAATTTTGAGAGTTCCTTCACGTATGTTCTAAAGGATGCCAAGGAGAGGAAGTACTATGTAGCAGAGGGGCAGAAAGGAGAGGCAGGCCACAGCTCTAGACCAGCAGTACAAGTCACCTCAGAGGTTTAGGGAAGGTGTGCAATGTTTGGTCAGAAATGATCGGTCAAAGGGGGCAGGGTAGGAAGGAATAAATATCTCTACAGTGTGAAGGGGAGAAACAGTTTTCATTTGAAATAAAATGAAGTGTTGAAGCTTAAATCATTTTCCAAGTTTCACTTATTGACCAACCTCAAATGCTATGATTAAAGTATCTCTACATCAAAGAAGGCAAGTATTCTCAGTGGTTAAATGCATAAGAGCCTTTATCCTTTGCTGAAAATTTGTTGAAAACTCTGTCAGTGACCTCAGTGTTGTCTCAACTGGAACATATTCCAAAAGAAAAGTCTCTGTTTTGTTTCAGTGACTTCCTTCTCTTTACCGTCAACCCTATCACTGGGGTGTTTGGAATCTCTCCCACCCACGGTGCACACACAAGATGTAGCTAGAAACCAAATATTTAGCAGTTCCCTTACAATCCTGCAGACATTTGTTAGCCAAGGAAACTTTAGCAAAAGGTGGCAGAGAAATGGTGCATTTGAAGTTTCCTCCCTAACGTGCATAAGAAATGGGGGAAAAATTGGGAAGATATTGGGATCTTTGCTGAAATGAGAAAATGTGTGATAACATCAAGCCACAAAATATGGACCTAACCAAGTGGGGACACTGAAACTGAAACATACTTTCTGGGCTAATAGCAGAGTGTAGTCATCTCTGGAAGTAAATGAGGGGATTCTGAGGAGCCCAGAATATGAACTTGTGCTTGAAACAATGAAGGGTGGAGGTGGGGCTGGGAGACCAGCTGGGGATGCAGGATCAGGTTCATATTGCAGAGAGCAGGCAGGACAGAGTAGGGAAGAAGTGTACATGCCTCCTCCATTCAGGAGGTAGAGTAGAAGAGTGAGAAGTGACCTGTCCTGTAGCTGCTGACCCAAGTCTTCTACTGGATGGAATAAACCTACTTTACTTATTATTTTTTAAAAAATTTTATTATTTAATATTTTATTAATTTATTCATTTGACAGAGAGTGAGCACACAAGCAGGGGGAGCAGCAGGGAGAGAGAGAGAGAGAGGGAGAAGCAGACTCCCCGCCAAACAGGGAGCCCAATGTGGGACTGGATCCCAGGACTGGATCATGACCTGAACTGTATGGAGACGCTTAACTGACTGAGCCACCACCCAGGTACCTGGCATAAACCTACTTTAATTGACTATATAAAAGCCCTATGTCTTTAGGATGTGCTAAAAATTTTACCTGTGACCTCTCACCTGGGCCCCTTGCTTACTTACTTTTGTTGGGGGAGACACCAAAGGCTAGAGGTGGATGCACCCTAGAACTTAAGGCACTGTGGGTAGAGTGAGGGAGTCCTGAGCCAGCTTGTCAGATATGAAGCTGGATGATGTTTCTTCCCCATACACTCCTTCAACACACACACACACACACACACACACATACACACACACGTGTGCATAATGCTCCTTTCCATTCTTGAGAACTAGCAGTGTAGCTAATGAACAAGAAATAGTTGAGAAACATGGTTCTGAGGGAGAATTATCCAGGGAAAAATAAAAATTTGTTTCAATACATTCACAGAAAATAAAGAAACTAAAGAGAGTAAGGAACATGGAGAAAGTTTGAGAAATACCTTATAAACCCCAAATAGGAAAGATCAGGTAGCTAAAAGTTACTTGGGAGAAAGGGAGAAATGTGGAAGGTTAAGGAAAAGCCAACAAATACAACCTCTCTCTAAATAACAGTAGGGGAAAAAAACTCCACAATAACATAATAAAGTGAAAGATTTATAAAAAATGGAATACCCAATTCTGAACACTGAGGGGGCATATTAAGTTCTGAGGAGAAGCAGAGGGGGCTGATACAGAATAAGCACATCCTGGAACATATTATAGAACTTAATGAGCTTCAAGACTGAAGAAGGAATCCAATGAACAGCCAGCTTCTCCCCTCCCACTGCAAAGTCACGTATAAGTCAGTAAATCACCTGGCCTGGGGCATTGTCAGAACACAAAGAAGCAAAGTCTATATATGCTTCTGCGGGGAAAAATATTATGACCCAAGGATTTTATACAATACCACAGAAATTGTTCAAAAGTCGAGGGGGAATATTCCAAAATATGCAAGGATTCAAGAGTATCTAAGAACTCTTACAGAAACAAGTACTTAATGATGAATCTGGCCAACCAAGACACAAATCAAAATAAAAAATTTGAAATAGGAAAGTCATGGTTTAAAAGGATTGGCTATTTGCTGAATCCTTACAATACAAACTAAGGTAAACAACTCAGAAAATGTTGGTCCTAGAATAGAATGTAAATGTTATAAGAAATTATTATTATTATTTTTTAAAGATTTTATTTATTTATTTGACAGACAGAGATCACAAGTAGGCAGAGAGGCAGGCATAGAGAGAGGAAGGGAAGCAGACTCCCCACTGAGCAGAGAGCCTGATGCGGGGCTCGATCCCAGGACCCTGAGATCATGACCTGAGCTGAAGACAGAGGCTTTAACCCACTGAGCCACCCAGGCGCCCCAGAAATTATTATTTTAGAGAGAGAGAGAGAAAGAGAGAGTGAGCGCATGCACACGCGTGTATGTGTGTGAATGGGGGAGGACGGGGGGGGGAAGGGCAGAGAGAGAGGGAGAGAGAATCTTAAGCAGGCTCCACACCCAGTGCAAAGCCCAGTGCAGGGCTCAATCCCACAACTCTGAGATCATGACCTGAGGCAAAATCAGTAGCTGGATGTTCAACCAACTGAGCCACTCAGGTGTCCCCATTTTAAGAAACTATATAGCAAAAAAGGAGATGTAGAAAGGAATAAAAGTGTACTAAACTTGCTTACCTTATTAAAGTAGAAAGGTAATGATTATTTTATCTAAATAACAAATCTAAAAGCTGGAGTAGAATGATAAAGGAATTCAGTTTTTAACTTCATCCAACAGGACAAATTTGCAAAGCAATATGGATATTATGATCCCACATGTATACAAATGTACATATGTAGAAAATATCTGGAATGACATATACAAAATTATTAATAGTGGTTTCCTTTGGGAATTGGATCAGATTATTCAGATTCAAGATTTCTGAATTGCATTTCTGCTACCAAAATGTGCACTTGTTTAAAACTATAGCTAATCTGACAGTTGGAGAGGATGTGGAGAAAGGGGAACCCTCTTACACTGTTGGTGGGAATGCAAGTTGGTGCAGCCACTTTGGAAAACAGTGTGGAGATTCCTTAAAAAAATTAAAAATAGAGGTACCCTATGACCCTGCAATTGCACTACTGGGTATTTACCCCAAAGATACAGATGTAGTGAAAAGAAGGGCCATCTGTAACCCAATATTCATAGCAGCAATGGTTACAGTCGCCAAACTGTGGAAAGCGCCAAGATGCACTTCAACAGACGAATGGCTCAGAAGATATGGTCCATATATACAATGGAGTATTACGCCTCCATCAGAAAGGATGAATACCCAACTTTTGTATCAACATGGATGGGACTGGAGGAGATTATGCTGAGTGGAATAAGTCAAGCAGAGAGAATCAATTATCATATGGTTTCACTTACTTGTGGAGCATAAGGAATAACATGGAAGATATTGGGAGAAGGAGGGGAGAAGTGAGTTGGGGGAAATCAGAGGGGGAGACGAACCATGAGAGACTGTGGACTCAGAAACATACTGAGGGTTTTGGAGGGGAGAGAGTGGGGGTTAGGTGAGCCTGGTGGTGGGTATTATGGAGGGCATGTATTGCATGGAGCACTGGGTGTGGTGCATAAACAATGAATCTTGGAACACTGAAAAAATAAACTAAATTTAGAAAAAAAACCCCAGCAAACTACAGCTAATCTGACAGCTGAGAATGGCAAAGGTCCAGTACTGTATCACATAGAAACTCATTAAACACTAAGGTAACAGCCTCATGTCCCTTGAGCTTTTCAGCAAGCTTTAACCACAGGGACTCTGGAAGCTATCTGGAAGCTGTGATTTTGAAGAAACAGATATTTTGTCAGCGGTTTTTTGTCATTAGCACATGATTTAGCTTGGCTATACAGTATTCCTTCTCCAATCACATACATTTACCAGCAATCTGTTAAAAAATCAAATTCAGGGGCGCCTGGGTGGCTCAGTGGGTTAAGCCGCTGCCTTCGGCTCAGGTCATGATCTCAGGGTCCTGGGATCGAGTCCCGCATCGGGCTCTCTGCTCAGCAGGGAGCCTGCTTCCCTCTCTCTCTCTCTTTCTGCCTGCCTCTCTGTCTACTTGTGATCTCTCTCTGTCAAATAAATAAAATCTTAAAAAAAAATAAAATTCAACTGAGTGAGTCTGAAGATCTCATGGTCTTTAGGTGATTCATGAATCTGGCAACATCCCATCTAGCAAGTGCCAGGGTACTTGGAGGAGATGGTACAAAATGGAAAGTTTTTATAGGAAGAAGAGTGGGGCAACAAAGTTATAAGCCAAGGGAAAAAAAAAAAAAAGGTTTTTCCAGGCTAGGTAGCTTTCCCTTAAGGGGAAGAGTTGGCGGTCTTATCCTGCAGATGACCTCATCTTCCTTTAGGGGATGGAGAGGGCCCTTGTGACAGATTACATCATTGGCACCTATTAGAAAACTCCTGATTTACCAGTTAAGATTTAGATTTCTGCAGGAGGTTGAAACTGCAATTAGGGGGGCACCTGCGTTAAGTGTCTGCCTTTGGCTCAGGTCATAATCCTGGGATCATGGTCCTGGGTTTGAGCCCCACATGGGGCTCCCTGCTGAGCAGGCAGTCTGTTTCTCTCTCTGTCTCTGCCCCTCCTGCTTGCTCACGCTCTCTCTTGTACTCTCATGCGCTCTCTCAAATATATAAATAAAATCTTGAAAAAACAAAACTAAATGAAACTGCCATGAGATTAGGTATTAAGCCCTGCTTTTGGTGACTTGGCCTGGCCCAAGTACTGCCAGTTAGGGCCTGTGGTTTTTTTTTTTGTTGTTGTTTTTTTTTAAAGATTTTATTTATTTATTTAACAGACAGAGATCACAAGTAGGCAGAGAAGCAGGCAGAGAGAGAGGGGGAAGCAGGCTCCCTGCTGAGCAGAGAGCCCGATGTGGGTCTCGATTCCAGGACCCTGGGATCATGACCTGAGCCGAAGGCAGAGGCTTTAACCCACTGAGCCACCCAGGCACCCCCTGTGGTTTTCTTTTCAACATAGTTCCACAGAAGTCATAAATCGCACTAGCTTCACTACATTTTAATATTGCCATAAACATTTAATAACCTAGGCTCAAAATCACCACCCCATTTCAGTGAGCATTTTGACTTTGCTGTACTGAAAAGATGTTGTTAAGTGCTAAAAGATGGTAAGCAACATTTTTCTAAGCCTTGCACGTGTAAGCCTCTTTTGTTCACTAATTACCTTTCAACGTAGATATTCTTTCCAGTCCCAAGGGAGTAGAGGCTGCACAGTATGTGGTAGCATGAAATCTGCACATCGCCTACTGGAAAGAACAAAGAAGAGCAGTCATTATCGTGCTTCAATCCCAACGCTTCACCTCAGGCACAAGGAGAGGGTCCGCCAACAGAAAACAAGCGCTGGCACCACCCAGGAGCTACAGAGTGCGTGTGCGCATGCATCCCACACTGGCCCCCCGCGATACAGTCCCCTTCTCCCCAGATTCTGCTTACTGAACTGGGGGACAACCCATTGACAGGAGAACACCCTCCACTGAGACATCTCTGCTGCTTTGCTGGCTTTTGATGTGAATCTCATCGTTTCTCAGGGAAAGAAATCATTTGACCAATGAGATCCATATGGGATTTTTTTTTTTTCCCCAACAGAGGGAGCCACGAAGGTTAAGTTTTATGCATAGTAGTACTTCCTTTCTCTGAAAGGAAGAATGCAAGAAATCTGAGGTTTGAATGAGTTTTTTGTTAATTTCCTCGGAAGATATGTTGAATGTCCCTATCTCTTTAGAGATATACCAAAATTTCTCATGTCCACCTGTCCCAAGTTCTCTGACGGACATTTTTCAAGAAACAAATTATATCATGATTGCGTCAGGTTTCCTGAGGGAAGGCGATGTTCCACTTGGGGATCTACAGAGTTGAATCAATCGGCTACATGCCTCTTCAATGTCTGGAACTCAGAATAAGGTAGGGACTAATTGAACATAAGGAGAACTAATTTAATTTTTAGGTTTTCAACAAGGAAGGGCATTCTTTCTATGATGTGAAATAATGAGTTCGGGTGTTCTCCCATCCCTTTGCCCACCTCCAAGGAAATAACTGATTTTCAGTTGTTCAGGGATATAGAAGTCATAGCATCAACTATCAACAGTTGGTTAAACTGAATTAAATCACGTGCCAACATTTAAAGTGTGAAATTGAGCTCGGTGGCAAAATACTTGCACTAAGTGGCTGTATGTGGTACTAAATGGAAAGTGAAATAAAACCAACTAACTATGGTCTTCTTCTGAAGGCTCAGATAATGAAAGGTTCATGGCTTTCTTTTGCTCCTGGTATCCAATGAATAATTTAGGGCTTCTTAACAGGGAAAGTGGTATCTGAAAAACCCTGGGAGCCAACCTATATCCCCTGCTGGATTACTCAGATAACCTTTTCAAATTAAGTGGGAACACATGGCTGACAGCTAAGCCAGTGGGTGGAAAATTCTGGTCCTGAATAATAGTGGGGGAAAGATGAAATATTATATACTCAAATTGGAGGATTTCTGCTCCTCTAAGTATTTATTACTTCATCTTTAAACCTAAGAAGTATGGAATAATTATCTCTCTGTTCTATTTTCAAGGTCAACTCAAGTGAATGAGTCACACGCTTCTGATCTGGGGCCCTCTGTGCACAGAAGTCCACGGTAGACAGTAATAGGACTCACAGAGTAAATCCACCCCGAACTGATGCTGCGCAACATGCTCAAAGATGGACGTCAGGATGGGGAGCAGAGCCACCGTGGTATAGTTAATATTCTGAGACACGCCTTTAATCTGCGTTCTGGAATGGGTAAACTTCCCCAGCTTCAGGTTTTCCGAAGTCTTCTCTAAGTCTTCTGCAGCATTTTCAAAGAATGCTCGTAATCCGGCCTTGACCAGCTCTGAGCCTGACTTCATGACAGTCCTGTAAGCAAATGATGTTCAAGACCAGAAGCATAATCATAATCTAAACCTTTGGCCTAAACCCCCTTCTTGCAGCTGGTGACTTGCAGTTTAATCCAGGCAGACATTCATCACTCCAGTCAACTAAAAACACTGAGTCAGAAGCAGAGAGAACAGTTAGCATCTAGGGAATCACCTGGATCACACAATCCCAAGGGGGGCGGACAACGGGATGGTGTTCTCTGTTGGATGGCATTAGCACTCCACTCTTTGGGAAATACAGGGGAGGGTTTAGAATGAATGATTTTAGTCATCCCTTATCAATATAGTGTCTCAGCTGGCTATATTCTTCCGTAAATATCTAACTAAAAGGAAAGAGAGGTGAGGTTTTCTTAGAGTTAATTAGGGGATAAGCTACTTTTATAAGGAGTAGCTGGAAATATTAGCTCTCCCATGATGCAGGACCTCTTAGAGAGAACAAAGACGTCAACTGAAGTTTAGATTTCCATTAGCTTGCAGGGATGTCTTAGCTTGGAGAAGGGGAGGTAAGAGGGACAGAAAGCCCCCTTTAAAACAGAGAGCTTTTGGGGGGAGGGTATGTGCTATGGTGAGTGCTGTGAATTGTGTAACACTGATGATACACAGACCTGTACCACTAAAATAATACATTGTATGTTAATTAAAAAAAATATATAAAAATTTCAAAACAAACAAAACAAAACAGGAAAACCAGACAGCTTCATCAGACTGCTGGAAAACAAAAACTATAGAAATGTGCCCTGTGGGAATGGAGATTAGCCTCCCCTTAAAACTATTTTATGAAACTTGGAATTGGAACAAAGCTTACAACTCAACTATTATTTTCCATATTTCGACATCTTATTCACAAGATTATGACAGGCTTGCTTCAAGGACAGATGCTTTGTATCTACAGCATTTTCAAGATAATCAACCAACCAGAAAAATAAAAACAAAGAAATGAAGTCAGTGAGGCTTGCTCCTAGTCTGTAAGGAATCATGAGCTATCTTTGTAACTTTCTAGACTTGGGTTTTGTCAGGAATGATTATCAAACATGCTGACCTGTGTTTTTAAAAGAAAGAAGGCAGGGGATTCTCTCCCAAAACTGTCCACATGCTCCTGGGAGTAAAGATTCCTCTTCCCAGCTGCAAGGGATCTGAATCCCTTGGGGTGCCTTGGCCTGATGCTATGGATTTGTGCTGTCCTAATATCACCATGTTTGTTTCTTGTTTTATGGGTTTAGGCCCCTCAAATCCCTTTAATTATCCTTAACATGTTTTTGGTAACCATTCGTAGTTTGTAGTAGATTTTCATCTTGTTGGCCAGTCCTTCAGCTGGTTTCTCTCTTCTGTATACAGTTTTGGGAAGTGTGTCCTCCTCCCAACTGTGACAGGAGCTCTGCTTAACGAGTGTGTTCAAGAAAGCTCCCTGTCTGTCCTTGTCACTCCTTCTCTTCCTCCTCTCATCAGATCAGTTATGTTTATATTACCACAACTTACACATACATGTGTTAAGACTTCTTTCCCTTTTCAGCCATCTTTTCTGCAAGATCCTCAGGCCATGGGTTCAAACCCATCTTTGTCTCTGATCTTTTAATCACACATGGCTACCCCTCCCTCCTCGGCTGCTTGGGATTCAGAGCATTATGTTCCCCCTCTCCCAGGATGCTTATGGCCCTGCCACCCATCAGGCAGCTCGCTCTTCCTTTTTTGTGTGGAGAATGAGGGACAAAGTGGCACTTCACGCTATTACATATTTTATCTTCTGAAAGATGAATTTCTCAGGAAGGGAAGACAAGAATTGATCAAATGCTCAGCTTTTAGCGTGCAGTACATGTCATGACAGTGGCTCTCCATCACGTGAGCAGAGAGATAAAGAGTGCTAATGTCAGGGGAAGATTCATCTCCCTCCTGTCTGCCCTCCCCTCCCCTCCCCTCCCCAGCTCCTTCAGAGCAGCAATGTGTCTGCTCAGCGAAGAGAGGGTTGGAGAGGGAGTCTTAAGAAACTACTGGAAAACACCGAGCAGACTTACCTTGTGTCAAGTGTCTGAGCTAAGATGTGAAGACAGCTCACCATTGTAGTAGAATCACTCCCTAGAACCAAAAATATCACCGGTGACTCCCCAAACCTTCAGCCTGTCTTTTAAATGTGATCTTAAGATGCACAAACCGCAGACCAACGTAATTAACCACCAACACACAGAGTGCCAGACCTATGCGCGGGAACAATGCATTTATCTCTGGCCTGACATGTCTGCTGTTTGATGGATGTTAGAGGCAGAGCTTAAAACATTCATTGGTGTGGAAAATTTGAGCTGTTAAGGGGTAGAGAGGTCATTTATCATACTTCAGACCAATTTTCTATGGCAAATTTAGGTGACACCTTTGTCCTAAGGCTCAGGTTGTCCAGAGGCACCCGTCATGAAGGCAAAAATGCCAAGTTATGGATAAATATAGGGAGGAGCGAGGCTTTCAGCAATACTTCTCTTCACTTACCAAAGAGGGAAATCCTGTGTCGAACAAGAGCAGCGAGTTTGCAGAAGAGGCTGAAGCAGAAAAGAAGGCGAGTGGGAAAAGCACAGAAATCCGAGGACTGGTTTGTACCCTCCCACCCCCAGACCCCCACGCTTTATAACAAGGAGCACAGAATGGATCTCTAGGCACATGCACTGTGTTCCCCTGCAAGGCTCCCCTAGACCACACTAGGAAAATGTGTGCTCCCCACCGTTTTGTTGGAGAATCATGAAGTCAACTTGGAGGCAGCCCCGACCTTGCAGGAAATAATCCTTCCGCGACAACTGCAGGATTCGGCAGTGACCAGGTTATCGCAAACCATCCCTCGCATACAGAGTCCTATGTGCTGACATATTTGTCTGCCTGACATTGGGGAATCAATGAGGATTCTGACAGGGATTGTGTTTTTTCCATCATTGCAACAGACTGCAAACCATTTTTCAGCCTTTGCTGGGGGTGGGAAGATTTAGTTGGGAGGTGGGCAAGTTGGTGGGAACAAAAGAAGATTAACGGTTCAGGGATGGGAGACACTGTGTTGGACAAAACCATTTTAGGAAATTGGTTTTCTCTGTTGTTTCTTATTAGTCTAAGGGTCCGATTGAAGGGCTGTCCTAGCCGTGCCCCTCCCTGGAAGCTGAGAAACCCATCTGCTATGAATTTAGTGCTTTTCGACCCTACCCCTGCTTTCAGCCATCTTTTCTATCATGGAACCCTTTGGAGGTCCAGTTGTGCCTTCGCGTCTGCTTTCCGTGGTGTCTGGAAGAGAGTCCTGTGCTGTTAGGAATGCCTCTGAACACACCACTGATGGGCCCTTACCCACTACAGCCATGATGTAACCTGTACTGCCAATGGCTCTGGGGAGGAGACCGCTCAGAAGTCTGACCCTATCTAACACTGGCACAGCTAGGCAAGAACTTTGCGATGCCTTCAGCAAGCAGTCCTTCCTGGTGGAACACAGAGGGGAAGGGAGACTAAAAACACCAGCTACGGGCCAAGGGCTTCCCAAGCTGAGACTAAGCTGAAGTCCTTCCCAGCCTCTCATTCGTAACTTGTGGGCTTCCTGACCCACACGGGGCAGAAGTCTTTTCAGGAACAGCTCAGATGGAGAAGAAATACATCTTGAATGTTGGCAGAGAGCAAAACTCGCTCACCTGTATGTACTGAAATGTTGAATCACTCTACTGTACACCCGAAGCTAATAATACACTACACTTTGTTAAAGGACTAGAATTTAAATAAAAACTTAAAAAAAACCCCCAAAACCCCAAACTTGCTCACCTTTAAATGCTTTTCAGTGAACGCCCTGATTTTACTGAGCTGTCTACTAGACAATCACAGCTGAAGTCCCCTGTGGGCAGTAATTTATTTCTGCAGTGAGATAAGCTGGAAACCCTGGCCTAGAGCTTCAGAGAACTCAGAGTTCGTTAACAGAAACTTGACAGCCTACTAGTGTGAAATTAAATAGGGACTGCTTTTTTGGTCTTCCCTTTGTGTCCCCTTTTTAAAGAGCTATGTATTTGATTAAAAAAAAAGTAAAATCATGGACTTGGGGGAGGGGGGAGAGCCTGGAGGAACAGAAGACCCACAGCTCTGCCGTGACTAGCTGGGCTGTCCTGGTGAAGCCACATAACCACTTTGGGCCTTGGTTTTCTCATCTCTAAGTAGAGAGTAATCATAAGATCCTCTTGGTTTTTAGAATTAGGGGCTGATCGATGCTGATATTTCTGGTGAAATGCTTCAAAGCAGATACATGCTCTGTATAAATACAAAGTAACATTTTTCTAACCAAAGCAGATGGTGGAGTTGTTTGATCCTAATATTAACAGGGTTCTGCTTGCTGTCAGCAGGGATTGCCCAGGCATGCCAAAGCCAGGACCTGAGTTTTTCAAAGGCCCCTTTCTGGCCTCCCAAGGAGCAAATAAATGCACTGTTCTTAGCCTAGTGTTACAGAGTTCCCCGGTGCCTCCCCATCTCAGAATTTGCAAGTGACAAATCAAAGGGACCACAGGGCAGAGAGTACGGTAGCCCTGGTGAATGGCAGCAGATCAGAAGAGGTGCAGTGGTGGAGAAGGGCGTGGACAAGAGGGGTCTGGAGGTGTGAACACATTTGGTGCAGACGCTACTGCTTCTGTGGGAGGGCAGCAAGCACACCAATGGATCTGGAAGCTATTTGCAAGGCTGATCAGATGCAGGTTGTCTTCCAGCCGTGACAAATGGTGCCTGGCTGAACAAATGTTACATTTCCATGAATTAACAATCTCACAAAAATAGATGAAGAAGACAGACACACCTGCCCTCTGTTGGATTATCTGAATATCTCACTTTGCCCCTCATTTCCTGAACTTCTTACAAAATACACCAGTGCGTCCTGAAAATATTTAGGCAATCTTTGGTCAGCAACGGATGTTAAGTGTATCTCATTTTGATAGCATGGGCTCCTCCTTTCTTGATAAATGAGATGAGGTAATGACTGCAGAAAAAATGGAATTCCACATGGATACAGAGGACTTTCATTCTTGCCCTAACTTACTACTACTTGGGTCACTTTGGGCACCACCGTGCACCTGACCAAACCTCGGTGTCCTCATCCGCAAAATGGAGAGAATATACAGGTGGTTCTTAGAGCATGGTGATGTTTCACAATGATATGCAAGAGTTACTGCCCACTGGTGTAGGGATGAAAACAGCTCACCGTTAGCTTTGCGCTTAATAAATGTTAGCTAAATCCTGAGGCTAACTATCATCACAAGGATGGTGGTATTTAATAGGTGGGCCTTTATAAATTATCCTGTATACTGTCCACCATCAATGGCTACTAGGGAAAGAGTTAACTGCTTCCATCATAATTTTTTACTCTTTGCCATTTAGACATCTACCTCATTCCCTGTCATTCTCAATCCAATCCGGAGAAGACCAGAGGCATGGTGGAACCCATCTTTTAGTCTGATCACAAAGCAACCTCTTTGCTCTCCTCTGTCTTGAAGTATCAACGTGTTATGTCTACTGAAATGAGAACAGAGGCTGGTGTTCCTGAGGAACATTTTTCTTTTCCTATTAGGAATTTAAATTGAATTGTGTTGCTCTGGATTTCAAATATCGGATCATCCACAACAGGACTTTTAAGATTGAATTCTTTAAAACAAATTTAAACTGAAAAAGCCTGATAAGAATGGGATTGAAAACAGCATTAATCTGTTTCTTCTCAATGTTGTGTGTTTGCTTGTTCAAGCTTCAGGATTGACTTTGCATTTTTTCTGAATGTTATTTCAGGATAAAAGTTAATCTGAGTATATAAATTTTTCCCAAGCCCTACTGATACCTCCAAACAGCACACTTCTCTTGGTTGCCAAAATAATACACAGATAAATATGAATATAATTACTTTCAAAACCAACATAAGCAAAACCTCTGGGCTACCAATCATTGGGCCACAGTTCATTTCTCCAAAAGAGTCACCAGTCTCCAGGAATCTGGGGTTTTATACAACGCACATTGCCACCATGACTTTCTCTTTTGTAGACTCACCTAGCCACCATTTCTTTCTCCTTATGAGAGGCATAGCCGCTGCTGCTAAGGGGCTTCAGAGGGGATGACAGGAAGTAGAGGTGGTGATTGGTGAAGTACTGGTCAACCAGTGGGAGGAGAACCTGGAAAATCCACCACAAATTAATTTCTAGGAAGCTAACCAAAGCCCCTCCTTTGGTTCCTTTGAAAAGTTCATTTCTTGTGATCAGAGAGCCTCTGAACATAGGTCCTGGAATTTCTAGGAAACTCTACCTGGTGGATGGCAGTTTCCAACACATTTTCCTCTCATACACACCTCAAACCAGAGGCCTTAGGGATATGGGAATGGAGATGGCTACTGATGAAGGGTCCCAAGAAATATGCATACGGCTGAGTCAGCATTTTCAGGAGAATGCAGGGGTACATCTGTGTTTAGTCATGCCTTCTTGGGCACGGCTTCCAATAGGATCACTTGGGGCCTGGCCTCGCACTACCAACCTTGAGCCTTCTGTCTCTGCTTCTCAGGCACAGTTGCTCCAAGGCCTCGCATGCATTCAGTCCTCTGAGTAGGGTTCTATAGCAAAGACTGCTCACTGGTACCCAAAATCATTCTTCCCTTTTCTCTTAG
Organism: Enhydra lutris kenyoni; assembly: GCF_002288905.1. Taxonomy (NCBI): domain Eukaryota; kingdom Metazoa; phylum Chordata; class Mammalia; order Carnivora; family Mustelidae; genus Enhydra; species Enhydra lutris. The sequence continues at coordinate 2,877,991 of NW_019154088.1, forward strand.
CAACAGAAACCCCCATGTTTTACCTGGGCATGGGGTCACCCAGCCAGAGAATGCATTACCCAGACTCCCTGGCAGCTAGGTAGATCTAAAAATGACAGAGTTTTAGCCACTGGGAAAGAACTTCAAGCGAGAAGCAGCTTGTCTTCCTCTCTCCTTTTCCTCTTTCCCACAGATGTAGTACAGGTGAACCCATATGGACCACACTGACAGACCGCACAGCTTAGGAGATGGTGGAGCACTGGAAGAGGAAGTTTCTGGGTCTCTGGGACGATGGTGTGGAGCAGAATGGGCTGCCTGCCTCCTCAGACCACCCACCTGCCTGTGGACTGTTCCACAACAGAGAAACACAGGCCCATCTCATCGAAGCCACTGGAGTTTCAGTTATCTTTGTGAGACGAACTTAACTTGCACCCTAAATTGTACAGATTCTAAGAAGAAAGTAGTTTGGTTAAATGTAAGGAATCACTTACTTTGGCAAAGAATTTGATCTCCTGGTCGTGGGGAGACTTTTCTGTTTTTCCACTGCTGACAATGGCTTCTACAAAGACAAAGGTAACACAAAGTTGGCCACAGTTAAAGGAAACAAAACCAAAAACAGTCATAGCATTTTAGAAACAGAGCGGCTTTTCTGAGGGCCATGGCAGGGCCATTTGATTTCAGAGTATCTTCTGAAACAGAGTATCTTCTGTTTTACAAAGAACTTTCCAACTGTGCTGGTGAGTTGTTTCTCATGTCAATTCTCTCAGCTGTTTCCCTACCCTTTCCTCCATTTTAGTGATGAGAAAGCAGCTTCAGAGAGGTTGAGTCATATGCCCACAGTCACAAAGCAAAACAATGGAAGAGTTACAATAGGATGAGTTATATGAAAAATGACAAATGGCTCAATCAAACCCTGAAACCAAGGATGAATCAGATTTTTTTTTAAAAAGAGGGGGACAAAATATCAGTCATCATTTCCCCCCTCAAAACCATACGACGTCTAAATGAATCACGAACAGCTACAGTAGGAAAGCATCATCCCTTGGTAAAGGAATTCCACATTGTTTTTGAGAGTACAAAATATTAAGGGAAGCACACAGTTGGGGGGGTATGTCACAATGATACTTACCCAAATGGGCAATAAACTCTTGGGCGGAATCAACATATTTCAGGATCTTCTTCAAAAATTTATAGGCAAACCTCTTTTCCATGGAGGAGGCATCCAGCTCCATATCCTTCACACCTCTAGGTTGGAAATGGGTAAACCCCAGGAAGTAACAGAGAGGACTATGTGACTTTGGAGCATCAGCAATCCTATCTGTGTTTTCTTTACTTTCCAAATGTTAATGGCTATTCTGGTTTAGTGACCTGATTAGTCATCTCACTGATAACCCCTTGCACTTGGAACCTGCCTCTGGGAGCATTCAACACCTGCACTAAAATAAGATGTGAAAAGATTTTTCAAAATATCTTTATCATTCATTCAACACATATCGAGCAGGGGATCAATCAGAGAAGAAAACAAAGTCCCTGCCTCTGTGGAACCTATACACCTGTTGTAAATAGACACACATACTACATAAACCGAAGTATAAATCTTGTGGGATGCGAGAAGCTAATTAGCATTATGAAAAAAAGAAAAATCAAGCAGTATGAAAGGGCCCAAGAGAGGATGAAGGGGGGAGGCAGTCAGTGCTGGTTTCATGGAGAGAGGACATTGCAGTAAAGGTTTGGAGAAGGTGAAGAGGTAAGCCATCTATCTGGACATCTGGGGAAAGAACTTTCCAGGCATATGGAGCGGTGGTGCAAAGATCCTGAGGCAGAAGCATGCATTGCTCAGTTGAAGGGATATGCTAGTGTGGACGGAGGGGAAGTGAGAAGCATGAGGTGGTTAGTATATCATTAGGAGCCTATGGGCCATCCTCAGAATTTGGCTTTGGCTCTGAGATGGGAAGCTATGAAAAGTTCTGACCAGGGGAACGACTTACATTATAAAAGGATTACTTTAGTTGCTAGGTTTAAAACTGACTGTGGGGGATAAGGGTTGAAGCAGGGGGCCCGGGGTAGAGGCTCTTTCAGGAAAGATGGTGACGGCATGGAACGGGTGAGAAAGGGTTAGATTCTGGATATCTTTTAAAGGCAGAACCGGGTGCCTGGGTGGCTCAATGGGTTAAAGCCTCTGCCTTCAGCTCAGGTCATGATCTCAGGATCCTGGAATGGAGGCCCTGCATCGGGCTCTCTGCTCAGTAGGGGGCCTGCTTCCTCCTTTCTCTCTGCCTGCCTCTCTGCCTACTTGTGATTTCTGTCTGTCAAATAAATAAATAAAATCTTTAAAAAAATAAAAAAAAATAAAGGCAGAACCATCAGGATTTCCTGAAGGATTGGATATGGGTCAGTGGGAAAGAGCAAAGGTTTTGGCTTGAGCACCAGGAAGAATGAGCTGCCATGGAGAGATGGGGAAGCTGAGGATGGAGCAGTTCAAGAGGTGGGTGGTGGGAAATGAGTTCTTCTCCCTGATGGGCTCTCGCTTCCTAGTCTGCACTCCCAAGTGCCCTCCGTGGGGTCTGGCACACAGTAATTATAGCTACTAGGATATACGTTTGCTGAATTAAACGATCTTTTCCCTTTCCCTCTTATCTCCTTGAGTTCTTTTTTAGTTGTGGGAAAGAGGAATTTTTCATTTCTGTGAGCAAGTTATTTATCAGCAAATCACAGTACGCATTCCCCTGGGTGTTAAGACCAGGATTAAAATGACCAAGGGAGTATTTCTCAAATGCTTCGCCAGAGGCGGTCTCCTGCTGTCTGACCTTTCCTGCTTGACAATATGGCAAATAAGTTTTGTTATTTTTCATATGGGCTACAATAGAAAAATAGATTTTTATTTATTTTTTAATTAATTTATTTTTAGCCATTCAGTGACAAAATTCTGTAGGACATTGAAAGAAGAAACAACAGCTGGCTCAGCAAATATTTCTTTTAGGGGGAATGGCTCTATCAGAATAGGAACATTGGCTTGTGTTTTACCCTTCAAGGGACTCAGTAAACATGACCCATGGAGCACAGCCCACTACTGTCATCAGACCAGCATGGAAACAAGTTCTACCTTTAAGACTTAAGCAACTAAGGCCACACTCACTGACAACCCTCCTCTAGATAATTCTGACAGACCTAAGTCTGACATAAAAGGTCACAGGAATCTTAATGGACTGGAGTTGCTCCTTCCAAAGAATCAGTTCTCTTTGTTCGAACACTGCTTATGTCAGTTAGGTATACTGTTGTTATTATGTAATTAAATAGCATATAAAACAACAAGAGTGTGAAGAGGACCACTGGTTCTGTGAGAGCTAAGCTGCATATTTTACAAAGGCCGGAAACTGTGCTTCCAAATACACGGTTTCTGAATTAGCTCTGAGGAGATAACTGTAAAAGACGGGGGAGGAAGTTGAAAAAAAAGAAAAAAAGAAAGAAAAACCCTAGAAGAATACTATACTTCCATCGTTGTGTATGTGCTGTAATTCTCACTGCTCTGTGAAGCCCGAGTCCCAGAGCTTTGAGGATGCGCTATGGATATGGCTTATAACACCAATCGATCAAACAGCAAAGAGAAGGTCTCAGGGCCTATAGCACAAGATTTGTGAATGAATGTGTATTTACAGGTTTCAATTTAAAATTAAATGTTTAAGGTGTATATGTATCATTTGTCATGATTTCTTTGCTATAACAAGTTTTTAAAAATGGATATTGACTGGTCCTGCTTAGGCCAGAAAAGACAACTTCATGCTCCCAAATCAAAGTTTTCTCATTTCAAAATACTAACAGCTACCCTTCCTCTCGTGGGTTTTGTGTCAGGGGAGTAATTACCTAGAGAGGGAGAGACCACGCCCACAGGCCCACCCCGACCTCGCTCACATCACCCGGAAGAAGACTTACCTAGAAACCACGATGCCGTTCACTTGGAGGAATTTAAACAGGTCCTGTGCCTTCTCTCGGTCCCTGAACTTCTCCTTGGCTGTCAGGGTATCATATGGTACCAACAGAGGGTGACTGCCACCACCTGGGCTCCGGAAAGTGAGAGGGGACAACATATTTGGCTCTTCCTTTGCATCCCCCTCCCCTCAAAACAAACCTGCCCCCAGCTCACCTCCTGCAGGGGGCACCGAGAACTCGAGAACTTGGCTCACCTTTGCTCTCCAGTTCCAGCTTCTTCTTCTTGGCCCAGATGTTGTGATAGTTTTCAGCCACGACCTCCACCATTCCCTGTGTCCCACCAAGGACACGACGGTCAGAGAGACAGCAAAGAAGAAAAATGTGTTCCTATCGGCCAGCCTGTTTCAAGCAGCCTTGGGAACAGAGCACCACCAAATGCTCACAGCACACTGCTGAGTGTCTCCCATCATTAATTAGTCTGTGCTTATACATCTCATTAGTTTCATATTTTTCCATACACACAGAAAACAGTTCCTAATTCTGTCCTTCCCTGGTAAGTTATTAGCCCAGCAGTTTGATGCATTTATGAGAAACACACATTTCCATCTGAAACTGCATTCTGGTGGCACTTCCTTTGCCACAGGAGTTCAGGATTTTATTCCTGACCTGAGACAGTGAGATGCTAGCAGGAGTCAAGCTACAGTCTAGAATCCTCAAAAGCCTTGAGCTGAGCAGACTAAAAACAATCACATCTTGGAGAAAAATGGCTGCAAAGATTTCTCAAAAGAGAACTCATCTTTACAGCGACCTGGGATGAAGGGAGTATGTTGGAAAGAAAACTTTCTCTAAGGTCCAAAGGGTTGGTCTGATGGGCTGAGGAGTAACTGGCCCAGGCTGGAGACTGTTTTGGCAACCAATGTGCCCGGGAGGGTAGGGTAGGGGGACGAGGCACCTTAGGACTTTCAATTTCATCCTCTGGGTTATCTGCCCCTAAATCCTGCACCACCAGGGGCCCCTGAGTAAATCCACCATGGGACACACAAGTGTCCCTACGGCTGGTGGCACCTGCTGGGACAAGGAAAGTGCCCCCACCTATGGGCCTTTCCGGCTTTTCTCCCAGCCCTTATGAGATTTTTCTCCTAGTTGTTAGCTCTGTGTGTTGATACAGTAATTTGCTGTGTCCTCCTTTTACTGAGGCGTTACCTATTATGATGTCCCTAGAAGAAGGGCAAAGCCTGGCCTTCTTAGAGAACTGCCTTACTCTGCTGAGACTTGCCCCGTGGCCCTGGCCCAGTGTGGCTGCCTTCCTGGCTGATACTTTAGTGGTGCTATGTTCAAGGCATTCTTCCCCCGCTCACTCCTTTCTTAAAAAAACTCTTCGAAGGATAATATGCCCCTGCACTCCGGGGGTTTTGGAAAGCAAGATATGCTGTCCTGCAGGAACCAACACTGACCTGGAGCTCCCTGGAGAGCACCACGTTGGAGAGGTCCAGGGGAGCAGGGCTGTAGCTGTTGCCCTAGAGAAGCAAAGACAGAATCGCTGGGTTGGCCATGGTTTTCCTCATTCTTATCAGTATCCTGACTTCAGCTGCTGAAGATGTATTCCCAGAAGACCCTCAGGGTTCATTGTTGGTGGTCCTTGGGACCAATTCTCTGGGGGTTCTAAGACTGGCCCAGTGTTGGCCCCGGGCATGCGGTCATACCTGGCTGGCCTGGGACACGCTCCGAAGTTTCTCATTTTCCCGCTGTTGAACCAGAGCCTCTCCCTCTTTGGTCCTCTCCACAGACCAGCCCACAGCCAGCATGGTTTTCAGGGACTCCCGGGCGGGCCAGCGGTAAATTTCCTTCTCCTGGAAGAAAATCCGAGCAGAAGAGATTTGCAGGCACACCCCTGCACTCTGACTGGCCTGACTCCCTGCGAAGTTGGCCCCCATGGTAGACGGGGTGCAGTGGGCTCCAGCCTCCTGTTCCTAGGTCAAGACGCCCTCCGCAGAATCTCCCCTGAAACACATCATCATCAGTCTTTCTGACGTTTCCAAGTACGAGATCCTATACTTCCTGCCTTTAGAGGGAATGTACCAGACATTACCTAGTTTGTGGAGAAAGAGGAACAAGAATAGGAGAGTGACCCCTCAGGTTCTAGTAGCTGTTTAAGATGGGACTTGTGGAAGTGATCAGCACAAGGGTCTCCTCTGAGCTTTGAAAGTAGAATTTTTTAGATTTAGAATTCTCTTGAGCTATACACAATTTTGCAGATGGCCAGTATCCATACAATGATACATAAGTCATGCTTTACACACGGCACAACGCCGACGGCTTACAAAGAACTCTTACTGATCCCTAGATTGGAATTTGGAGTTGTGTTGAACCAAATTTCTCAATAATAATAATAAAAAACCCAAAAGACCTCTCCATATTTCCCTATAGCCCCTTCTCTCTACTCCCTTCGTCTGTCGTGACCGGGAGTCATTTCTATCTGGACTTCCTCCAGCAATTCAGTGCTCTCCTAGCCTTAAGTCCCTCACATCGACAGTCTAAGAAAAGCCCTTCCTAGTCCTGTTGCAAATGAACTATGAATGTGCTTTGGCTCAGCCTCTAAGTGCCGAACAGAGCTTCTCCATCCGATGGGTGCTCAGACCCAAAGAATTGAACATGAGGTGGGGCTCTTGGAAACTGGTCGTGGGCTCTGGTGAGCTCCTGAGCAGTTTACTTCAACTGGAGAGTGAATTTGCCCAGAACTCCTCTGACCATCTGAAGGAATTCCCAAGGAAGGAAAATCAGCATGGCCACTCAGTGTTACCAGAATCCAGTTTCTTACCTTTTCCGTTAATGTCTTGAAAGGCCTGATCAGTGGATGGGTCTTCACATTTTCGTCCAGGGAAATTCCGTATTTCCATCCATTCTGACTCTGTAGAAATGTTCTCAGTTCAAATATCCTTGGCATCCAAAGAGCCCTGCTGTGTGACCCAAATCCCAGCTTCTATTTTCACTGAACAAACGGAATAATGGGATGTGACAAGAGCTTGGAAATTCCCCCCCAAAGTGTCTAATTGATCCTTTCAGGCCATCAAGCTCTCTGCCCCCTAAATTGTGAACTCTGCTCCTTTATTTCTTCTTGTTTCAGCAGCTGTCCTCACTGCTTACTCGCTTGTGTTTCAGACAGAAGGAGGTTTCAAAAGACCTGAGAACAATGCTTCTCAGGTCATCAGCATGTCATGATTACAGGCAAGGATGGAAGTCAAGGCCAAAGGCCAAAGGGGACTGGTCCTGTTGCCCACTGCCTGGAGGGGGCCGACCTGATTAGCACTGTGTGCCCGCCCACCCTAGAGCAGAACTGTAGCAAGGCATGTCCCTTGGAGTCATGGAAGTTTAAGAGTTTCAAAATTCATTCAACAAACATCAGTGGAATGCCTGCTACAGTAGGTGCCAGACTCTGTCCCGGGCACTGTGGATACAGAGGTAAGTTAGAGCCCCCAATGGCCATAACCTCACAGCCCAAAGTCTCCTGGCTGGTTTTTCTCAATCTCCACCTCTATACGCTTATTAACGTGTCTCTTTCTCAAGCTTCTGTTCCTTCTCCAGAGCACATTCTCCCTGGTAGATGAAATCCAGGCCCATGGTCCACAGGTGGACTAATTTCAAATCAGTATTCCAGCCCAGATGTCTTCCCTAATTTCCAAACTTATTTAAGCTCGGCTTGGATGCCACAGTTACCTCCTCACATGCCTGAAGCAGAACCTGGTATTTCACTCTTCTTTGGGGGGCCCCGTCTTAGTCTCCCTGCATTTCGGTAAATGGCACCAGCGTACGCTCACTTTCCAAGCTAGACATGTGGCAATCTTCCTTGACGCCCCCTTCTCTGCACCCTCTCACATGTGTTCAACTTCCCAGACCTGTCCATTTGCCTGCCTCTCCCTAGTTTCCGGGCCAGTGTTTCAGCTCTGGCCACCATCAGCTCTCACCTGGATTACCATAACAGCCTCCACATGGTCTCTCTGCCTCCAGTCTCGCCATCTCTCTGTGGACTCCATTTTCTATGTGACCCTCAGGTGAGATTTATAAAATCACCCGGATCAGGGCACTTTGCTGCGTTAAGATTTTCTGACTCCCAGCTGTCATAATGGTAAAACCTAAACTCCACAGCCTCTAAAGCTATCATGAGATCTTGCTGACTTTCTAGACTCATTTCTCACCCTTCTTCCTCTGCTCTACTCTGTGATCCCACCACATTGAACTATGGTTCTCCAAGGCCCCCAGGCACACCCAATCTCTCTCTCTCTCTCTCCCTCTTTCTCTCTGGTCTCTGCTTGCATCTGCTGCTCCCATGGACCGCAGTGCATTTGTTTCCCTGGGCCTGGATAACGGCCCACCCCTCCTCACACAGTACAGATGTCACCAACTCACGGAAGCATTCTTGGACCCTTACTGTTGACTTAGGGACTCCTCTTACAGGTTATGTGCTCTAACCTGGTGCTCCTGACCACTGCTGAGCTAAACAAGCTGTATGATGACTGGCTTCATCTGTTCACTCCACCAGACCGTGAGGCTCTTGCGGGCAGGGGAGAACACTCTTTCCTTTGCTAGATAATCAATGCCCACTAGATAATGGTGAGCAAACGTGTTCCCTTATAAATGTGGAGCTTACGGTCTAGTGGGAGAGGGAGAGAGACTGACCACATACCACATCAGGAGAGGCACAGTTGATAAGTGGCATCACTGTGTAATTCTTATAAATATATTAAAGTGCTATAAAAACACTATGAAGGAAATGGGTAGGAGGCTAAGAAGGCCTACATCTGGGAATTCTGGGAAAGGGGTACGTTAGGAATTCACACTGAGATGGGTAGTTGAAGGATGAACTGGTGACTGGCGTTGGCATGTGTGGATGCAGATGGGGACCTGGCTCAGGGTGAGAAGGGGCTCATGGGGAGTGTGTGTGTGTGTGTGTGTGTGTGTGACGGAGACAGAGAGGAACAGACAGAGGTACTAAAAGAAGGGGATGTGGCTGGAGGGCAGAGGGAGGGATGGGGCTGGAGACGGCAGCAGAGGCCAGATGAGATAGTGTCTGCTGTCAAGCCACATTTAAGATTTTGGCCTTTGTATTAAAAATGGTCAGAAGCTATTGAAGGACTTTAACAAGGAGAAGGATTGGGCTGGGAAACAGTGGTAGAATAGGACTCAATTTGCATACTGAAACTAGTACTTGCCAACAGCGTAAAGAACAGAACAGACAAAATGCACGTGGGCAGACTGGTTAGGATGTTATCACCAGCATCTGGGCCAAGGATGACTGTAGCCTGGACTAGAGCCATGGCAGAGATAGAGACCTACACAAATGTGAGAGGGACTAAGGAGGTAAAATCCACATGGCTTAGTGAGAGACTGGCTGTTGCTCTCAGTTCGTGGAGGTGTCCCTTTCCCCTGATCCCTGGGCTGGCCAAATGGGCGTACTGATCCTTCAAGAGCGGGGGTCAGCAAACTAGAGCAAACTGGCTTGCCCTTCAGCCAAGCACTGTTGTAGAATTAGGTTTTTTTGGGACACAAGCACACTCTTGTGTGTCCCCTCTGCCTACTGTTGCGTGGCAACAGCAGAGATGGGTGGTTGTATCAGAGACCGCCCAGCCCACAAAGCCTAAAATGTTTACTATCTGGCCCTTTACAGAAGAAGTGTGCCAAGCCCTGTTCTAGAATCATGAGGCATGAGCTCATTCTACAGTTAACAAGGCTTGTTGTTATCATCAGTCCCAAACAGAAACTGATCAAAGAATAAAGGCAGACCCCAGATCAATACAGAGGCTGAGCCAGTGGATCAAGGTATCCCTGCTCCAGGGCACACGGCTCTGAGGTGGTTTTCTGTGGCTTCGTAGAGGACCTGGCTTCCTAGTTCTGCACCGGAAGCTGCAGCTGAGCAATGGCCCCAATTCTTCCCTGGCTGCCCACAGGAATCCTGGATGGCTTTGGCACAGGCCTCCCACTTCGCCTGCCAGCATTAAAGGGCTGACAGAGCAATTAAACTCATTAAGCAGCCTGACCTCATGTGGTGAGGAATTTTAAACACCAGATGGACAGGCTGATTAATAAGGGAGTGTCTAGAAATTCTTGCGATGCCCGCCATGGGAAGATAGTGTGTCATCCCTAGAATAAAATTCAGTCTGCTGGCAAAATGCGAGGGCAAGGCTTCAGTTTTATTTCTGCTTTTCCAAGGGTACATTCCAAGAAAAAAAAATAATGAAAGCTTCCTGCCCCGCATTACGCATTGACGTCAAAACCACGCAAGCCATGTGCTTGGAGCAAACCCCAGAAAATGCAATGTTTAGAAAGGAGTTAACGCTCCTGGAATCAATCATTTTCTTGAGAAGTACAAAAAGCAATACTAGCCCTTGCTGCTGCCTATTTCTCTAACCTCCACCAACCCTGGGAAATTGCTGCTCAGTAATAATGAAAGCTCTTGGCACGGCCAGTCCATCACTGAGACAAATCAGGCAGATTTCCAGAATTGGACCCTTTAATGTTATTGGGCTGTTCCCACCCCACCCCCCCGACAATTGTCAGTTGGATGATAATCCCTACCTTGTCACAGGCCCATTTATCATGTGAATGCTCTGCATACTTGGTGACGATGTATTCCCATTTTTCAGGCAAGGAGAAACTGTGAAATGAGGAAAAAAAAAAAAAAACACACCACGTTACGACCTCCCCAAGCAATTGAGCTGGATGTATGGTGAAGACGGCCAGCATCAGCAATCCCCAGTCAGAGGTTGGATTGCTGCCCCAAAGCCGAAGCTGGATTCCCAACAGTGAACTTCTGTGTGGAAGGATGGCATGTTCATGCTGGGCCACACACATACACACCCTATCTCATCAGAGGACGTCCCTGCAGGAGCTCAGCTGCACAGGTTACCTCCTTCCAGCTGCTCCAAGTGCCCTTGGCTTCCAGAGACCCACCCTGGCTCCTGGGCCACACCAGTTTAGGTGAGACAGGGAGAATCCCTTTATCCAAAGACCCTACCTGTCACCCCATCACTCCAATCTGGGAATGCCAGAAAGGCATAGATAGAAGAGCAGATATTACAAAATAGTGGCGGTTGTCAACATTTTTGGATGCAGTGACTTATGTTTAAATATTAGAATGTGGTTAGGAGGGCAGACACCTGTTCCTTTGAGAAACAAGTCTTACATTGCACAGAGTCTTACGTGAATAGTCACCAGAAACGGGCATATGACTAGGCCAATCAGACTCACTGTCCCTGGCATCGAAATTTGAATCTTGAGATGTTTGAGACTAAGGCAGCAAGCTCTTCCAGCTGATTCATCCAATAGAGTTCCTACTGGAAGGTTCTTCATTTGGTCACTCTGCCTTGTTTCCTGTCCTTCCTGAGGCCTGGTTAGTCAGCTTTTCGCTAAGTTTTGATACTAAGTCACTGAATCCTTGCAATAAGGTGATTCTCTGCTTAACTTATAGCTCTGGTCACTCATATTACTCAAAGAACCATACTGGTGCCAGAGGTATATGTGAAGAAATTGGAACTCTCAAAATAATGTGGAACCATGAACATCATTAGCAAACAGCTACTCTAGTGTTTATGAAGGCATCCAGGTTACTAATACCATCTCCAGCACATTTACATTTGCACAAGGTGAAGTTCTCCAAAGTCAACATCTGCCTTCTCTTGGCCCTAGACTGGTGATTTGCCATGCCCCTTACCTCTTCTTTATGGTAGGTTCAATTCTGTTTCCCTCCATCCCCTTAGCTCAAGGTTCCAGATGATGGAATGTGGACTTAATTTTCCCGAAGATGAATTTTATACATTATCAAAGCTGATAGTCCCTAGGAATGGCTCCTATGATGCCTGTCATATGCGAACTGTTGCCACAAAACACAAGTCCGAGGGACTCATACAGGAGGTCTTGCTTTCCCTGCTCTATCTAAAGCATTTTTAGAGTTCTTCATTTAAAATGCACCTAGATGGCGCCTGCGTGGCTCAGTTGGTTAAATGACTGCCTTCGGCTCAGGTCATGATCCTGGAGTCCCGGAATCGAGTCCCGCATTGGGCTCCCTGCTCAGTGGGAAGTCTCCTTCTCCTTCTGACTCTCCCTGCTCTTGTGATCTCTCTCTCATTCTCTCTCTCAAATATATAAAATCTTAAAAAATAAAATAGAGATGAAGACTGCATGACCTGCAATACATCGTCATAACCAGGAAAAAACTGTAACAAGTCAAAATTGAGTCTATGTTGCCCAATATTTTATCTGTGGCCTAGCCATTACCAGGGAGGAATGCTGGAGAACCAGAAGGAGGGAGGAAAAGACACTATTATAAGGTTATTCCAAAATTCCAGCAAAATTCCAGCATGGCAAAGAGTGGGTCCAGTCTTTCAAATAAGGACCCCATGCTGTTCTGTACTCATACCCCGAGGTCTTACTGGAATTCAGCTGAGTGTTATTTATAGAGTTGTTTTGATGTATGCTGCTATTAGAACAATAGAGATCTAATTCACAAAGAAAGAAGATTTTGTCAAAAAACTCATTAATAAATTAATTGCATCATTTGTCAGGGCGAGTCTTGCAATGCCTCAGGCGACATTTACTTGTGGAGAACATTCATCTCTTATAATAAATAAACCACCCCCCAAAAGAAAGCCCAGAATATAATAATACAGTATATAATCAGATATGGATGGATGAGACCTTCAGAAGTTGAGGACAAAATCCAGTGTGTGATGTGACTTGTGGTGTTAAGGGAAATGATCAGCAGTGTTGGCTGGAGGGAAGGAAGGAAAGTTTACATTTCTTGCCACCTTCTGAAAGAGAAACACTGGCCACTGCACGAGATAAAGGACCAGCTAAGAGAGGATTCTGGACTCACTTCATGGTGTTGATGGGTTTGGGGTCAAAGTTGCCATCCGCATCCACTGAGATCTGCTTCTCCAACGTGGCTGAGATTCTGGTGTCTAAATAATCTGGTGGCAGGGCCCCCGCTATAGCACTGAGACAAGGAAGGGCCATTCGGAAAAGGTCTGGGTCATACTTCTGTGAAGAAAGACAAAGGCCATGTTAGTATAGAGATGAGAACCAGAGCTACCCACGCAGAACCATTCAATAATCAGCTGAAAAAAATTAACATGCTTGCACTTGCCCAGGTTAACAAAAATGGGGAATGTGTAAATCCTTGGATACTTTCTGGGGGAAACTGAGTGATCCTTGCAGGATGAAACGACAACCTGCGAAGGCCTCAAGTCATCATTGCTTTAAGTTGAAAAACCTTAAATTGAGGTTTAAATCGTTATCGCCCAAATAGTTAATTGCAAGTGTATCTAAGGGTTGGAGTGGTCTATAAACTTGTCTGCCATAGAAGGTTATAGAAACTGACCCAACCTGTGACTGGATTGGGCAGAAGCAGCTCTGCAAGTCCCTGCACGAGCTGATATGGGTCTTACGTTGGTATCACCAGCAGAAGCTCAGTATCACATCCACTCTCTCTTGAATGGGGCCCAGAAGAAATTTCAAATAACATGGGGTGAGGAGCAGCTTCTGATCTACTCATACTAGACCAAAGGAACACTGGAATGAAGAAAGTTTAAGTGCAGGTGAACAGCAACTGCAGCTATACACATGCTCCAGACTTCGGTGAGAAGACCAGACCGACTCCTTTCCACCTTTAAAGTCGATGACCTCAGAAATCTAAATAACCTGGGTTAAGGGGAGTGGAGGCAAGTGTGAGAGTCTGAACTTACTTCGCTCAGACTCTGCAGAGGCTTGGGATTCAGAGGACCACCATTTTCACTCAACTTCCCCCTCAAACAAGTGGCTGTGAAGAACCTTCCCCAGAAAGGCACGCGGTCTTCTGAAAAATCCCATGTCTCAACCTCGCAGCAGTTGTTAGGGTTTCTTCTCTATACCTGAAGTTGGTAGAGGCTGGCTAACAGGGGCCACACAATGTCAGAAGGAGAGGAGTGGGGTGGCATGTAAGTCAAGACTGAACCTCGGACATATTTTTCTAATTTACTCTGGGAGTCCTTCTCCCATGTATCAGCCTTGTGAGTCTGGCAAGATCAGCTGTTCTGAGACTTTTCCTCACCTGTGAAATGACGATTAGCAGAGTTCCTGTTCCAGAACATTGCGGGGGGTGGGGGGTAAGGATGGTGTAATATGCTTGTGGAGTAATTGGCACTGTCCCTAGCAGGTGGCAAAGGCTGATAATATTAGCTATCGTTATGCATAGGCATTGATTATTCCCTGGTTATCAAGGCCCCCCCTCTTTGTTTGGGAAGTACTGCCACTACCTTATGGGAAAGGGAGTCAAAAATCCCCCAGAAGAGCTTCTCCGTCAGGTGCAATTCTTCTTCCACAGCTAGCCCGTAGCTCCCCCATCCTGAAGGCAGACAGTAATACTTCCAGCACTGTTCATAGTGATTTGTCAGAAGCTGGGAGGTTGAACAGGATTGTACCAGCGAGTGGGGCAGAGAAGTTCCACAGGCGTCCGCACCATGTAGGGAAGAACAGAATAGCAAACAGCCAACATGAGAGTGAAACCAACTGTTGAACCAGCTGCGTGAGCTACAGAGAGGCCCCTGGACACTACTTTCCTGCCTGATGAGCTCTAGCCTGAGCTGAATCCACCTGTAATTCCTGTGCCTCCTAATACGCCCCTCACAGTTGGAAAATGGAGAGAAACTGTTTCTACTTCCAACAAGAAAAAACCTTCCAGGCACTTGAAGGTCGGAAGAACGCCTTCTGAGACATTTGTTTATAAATCTAGAAGATTCTCAGTGATGCTGCTATGGGAATGATGGGAGCATGTGGTGGGTCTGAATATTTTCTCTACATTGATTTCTGCCCATGGCTTTCCTTGCTTTTCTCTTGAGCCTTCTGACGGCTCGGCCATGTTACCAGAGTTCCACATGTGGCCAGCAGAGGGCAGAAGTACAGCGCCAATGTTCCCATCCCAGCAGGTGGGATCCACATTCTCTAAGAAAAGTCCTGTTGGTCTAAGACATAAATGTGAGCTCACTGAATGCTATTGATGCTGCTTCCTCAGGAGCCAGAATCCAGCTGACTGTACAGGCCTGCTGAGGAAGCAATGCCAAGTTGAACTGTGAAAACCATGGTTTTCAGCTAAAACATTTATTGGGATTAAGATTTGAGAGAACAAGCCCTTGGAGGGCAGCGGAATCTCTGACAATATACAAGATGTTTTCTGCTGGGCACGGAGACAGAGGATGGAACTAAAGGATTCTGGGCATTCTGTTTATCCCAGTAAAGCGCATCTTGAAATCCTTGCTTAGACTATTTCAGAGAAGAAGGAAAAGTTCTGTTAAGTCACCAGGCAGAATTTTCAGATGTGGCTGGCCACGGCTGACACAATGAACATGCAAATACAGCAGGTGCCTCTTGGGTAAAATATAAAACATGGTTCTCTTGGGTGGGCAGCTGATTGTGGTGCACTCCCACTCAGACCCAGATGCTCCCTGTGCTGGTGATAAAACTCTTGTAATGTATGAGAAAATCATCAAGGAGACAACAGATAGCTCTGTGACTGTACTTTCCATTAGTAAAGGAAAACAGGGATAAGAGTAAAAAACAAAAAAGAGGGACTGTTATAGAGGAAGAAAGAAGGCACTAGACAGTACGGATGGGTTCTGTAAGTTCTTAGGTTCTATACTTGAATGAATAATCACCAAGTCTTCAAAGCTCTGAGATTGAAGATATTCTGAAAACCTAATTAAGGTACAAAGTGCAAAAATCCAAGTCCCCCTCATAAACTTCTGCTAACTAACATTTAGTCAGTGGAAAGCAATTAAAGAAAATTGGAGCAGTTAATGATTTACTCTTTGCAACCCAGACAAGAAGGGGTTTGATAGGGTGGGTTCTATCTTGCTAGCCCTCAGCTTAAGAAAGTCACATCCATTTAATGTGTCTTTTGCTCCCCCAGTTGTGAAGACCTCACATTTTGCAAGGCAAGTCTTCATGCCATGGACGGTGTTTCTGTTAAAGTGAGGAGGTTCACCTTAAGGGGCATTTTGCAGTATTCGTTGAGCTGTGGCACATCAAAAACCAGACGTCGCAGGAGCTGCTGTAACATGGAAGGCCTCAAGTGACTGCAGTGTGAAATAAAAACAGAGAGATCAAGTTAAAAAAATAATAATAAAGGAAGGAAGGAAGGAAGGAAGGAAGGAAGAATGAAAAAAGAAACACTCATCCATAACCATACACCAGAGCTAAGCCACTGAATACTTAGCTCCTAAAGTAAGATCTTGGGTAAATCACAGCAATGATAACACACTTTAAAAAGGGAATACAGGGGGCACCTGGGTGGCTCAGTGGGTTAAAGCCACTGCCTTCAGCTCAGGTCATGATCTCAGGGTCCTGGGATCGAGCCCTGTACCGGGCTCTCTGCTCAGCAGAGAGCCTGTTTCCCCCCCACCTCTCTGCCTGCCTCTCTGCCTACTTGTGATCTCTGTTGAATAAATAAATAAAATCTTAAACAAAAAAGTGAGTACAGTTGACCCTTGAACAACATGGCAGTTAGGAGTGCTGACCCCTCTCCCACTCAGCCAAAAATCCATGTATAACTTTCCAGGGTGCCTGAGTGGCACCATTGGTTAAGTGTCCAACTCAATTTTGGATCAGGTCATGATCTCAGGGTCATGAGATTGAGCTCCCTGTTAAGCATCCAACTTAATTTTGGATCAGGTCATGATCTCAGGGTCATGAGATTGAGCTCCCTGTCAGACTCCGTGCTCAGTGGGAGTCTGCTTGAGATTCTCTCTATACCTTAGTGCCCCCCCCAACTCTCCCTCTCAAATAAATAAATCTTAAAAAAAATCCATGTATAACTTTTGACTCCCTCCAAAACTTTACTAATAGTCCACTGGTGACTGGAAGCCTCACCAATAATGTAAACAATTAACACCCATTTTCTATTACATGTATCATGCACTGTGTTCTTATAATAAAGGAAGCTAAAGAAAAATATTAACAAAAATCATAAGGAAGAGAAAATACAGTTAGAGTACTGTATTTATTGAAAAAAAATCCACATACAAGTGGACCCGCATCATTCAAACCTCTGTTATTCAAGGGTAAACTGTATAGTTAAAACATAGAAAGAGGAAATGTGTGGTTAATGAATTGAAATACCTAAGGTAAAGTCTCATCACTGGGTGACGAGAGGTTGTAGGGCCTGTGCACACTCAAAATGTAATCATTATGTACAAAGAATATAAAAGAAAGAAGGTGCAGTGGATTTTATAGCCATCTCTAAGGGCCAGCTTTCCCTTTGATTTTGCAAAGGATGAAGCTGGACCTGACCAGTACATAGGTGGAATCCGAGGCCACCTACTGGTGTGATCGGAAGGGAATTGAGGCCTTCTGAGCTACTTATCCTGAAATCCTCACTATTGGAATCATGTCTTTAGGTTAAGGCTCTGTCTTCAAAAAAAACTTAAACAGGCAAACGCAGTAGCTAATTAGAGAACAATTTCTCAAATTATCAAAGAGCCCACGGCCTTGGTAGTTGATGCAAGTAAACTCTAAGAGAAAGGCGAGATAAGCAACATTGATTTAGCTTTTAGTTGTAGACTGCCAAACCTTTTAAAAACCAGCAGCACCTCCAAGTTCTCTGCCCAGAAAAGTGCCTGTACACACACATATAATTTAGAAGTATGTTCAGCTCAAGACCGCCTGAATTCCATCCACAGATGGGTAAGGAAGAAGCTGTGGAGGAAAAACTTGCTTCTGGCTCTATCTTAAGAACCAAAACAAGAGCTCTTCATCTGAACACTGAATACTTGCCTAAAAGACAATCTCATTTTCTGGTCCATGGAGACTCAGGGCAAGAGCCTGAGCTGTGTCCCCCATTTCTCCACAGTGAGAGATGAACTCAAGGGAGAGGGGATCAGAAAGCTTGTGGCAAGGGGGTGGGGAGGGACAGAGCATATCCTTCGAGGAGATGACTGAGAAAGTGGTGGGTGTATGGCTAAGGCCTGAAAGCTTCCTCAGACTGGATTCGCCAGTTTTTCAATTACACCATTAAATGTAGCAGACAGGGAAGCATCCAGGCAGGTGAAAAACTCGGGTGGGGGTACTTACTTGCAAATGGCGAGCAAACATTCTTCTATGGTGTCCCTCTGAGCTTTGGTGAGGGAACGTCCCTTGGAAAGCCGGTATATGGTCTGCAGCGTAGAATCGATGAGAGATGTGTAGTGCTCCGTTCCGGCAAAGAGTGGGGCGCATCTTGTGAGGAGTGGGAGCACGGCGGAACATAAGTACCTATTTAGGGCAAGCGCAGCCTCTGTGGTGCTCAGGGAAACCTGGGAAAGGGGATTGGGACACTGGTTAATCTCCCTGGGAAAGACTGAGCAAAGCTTACCCAGATTTTGGAGCTCCCATCTAGCAGGTGGGACAGCTTACTCACAACAGCGTCTCACAGCCACAGGGTGAACAACTTTCTACCTTGTCAGCAGACCCACTTCTCTTTGGCATTTTCAATGAGAAAATACAAAGTCAGGTTAAAAGTAAAAACAAACAGAAGGAATGCAAAGGCTGGTTGGCCCTAACTCACTCCACAACCATCTGTCTCCCTTGAAGATGGATTCTAAAACCTATTAACATCAGCTGATGACCAGTCTAACTTACCACGTCTGCAAAGGCGAGCTGCAAGCTACTGTATTATTATTCTGTTTCAGCTCTCTTTTCTCACCTTATGGAGACTCAATAGTTGTCCTCTTGTGATTTTGAGATTAGTAAGTGGTTACTGGCCAAGCAAGCCATCAAACCACTGGTTTTGTGACAGTTTTAGTGACAGAAAATGGAGATCTGACCCCCGTCACTTAAATTATAAGCTTTGTGAGCCATTCACGAGCTGATGAATGGCATGAGGTAGAGGTCACTAAAGGGAACCTAACTTTACTTGGGAAAAGGGTACATGGAATAGAACTTGGGACCCGCTCTAGAACTCTGCTGTACTCTTCACTCACAGTGTCCTTTCTCATTCATTTAGACAGGCTAGATACAAGGAATGCTCTCTTAGTGACACTTAGTCAAAGCATTCTCAGCCACCATCTTGGAAAACTGAAGAACTTCGAAAGAAACCTTGAGATCCACAAAGATGAAATCTTTTCCTATCATGTCCTATGATGATCACAGCCATTAGATCTATAACACATTTTCTATAACCTATAAAGTGATAAACTGTTTCAAGCTGTACACATTTCTGGACATTCCTATTAATAATCAAAAGTCTGTCTTTGGGAAGATTCAGTAATCAGACTGAAAGAAATAACACATCTTTCACATTTATCATTTTGACAGAGTTGTCACAATGGGGAAGGACAGAGCTTTGATTCCAGTGGCTTAAAAGTTTTCCAAGGAGAATGCATGTACCGAGGAACTGCATGCTTAACTTCTTGAGCTGCAGATGGTGCTTAGACAAGGTTGTGATTGGAACACCAAATGGTAGCACAGCATTTGCCATTTATTTGCTCTATTAAAAAAATCGAATGATCAGATCAGGAACCTTGAGAATGTCTCACAAGTTAAAATAATTACTGTTTTTTAAATCAAGGAATTTATAGAAAAACTCAAAACAAAAATAGCTGTGGAATCATTGTTTTAATTATCCAAAGGGACCATATGCCCCTGACACTTTCATGGATATGCCATTTCTTATCCCCATGCCACAGATAGGAATGATGCTCCCATTCAGATTGGGGCTTGTATAGCTTTCCCATTGCTGGGTGACCCCATGCATTTATGAGTAAACCATTCAGGTGGAATCCATCCCAGTTAAGGTACCATCTAGCTGATCACCCACCACAGAGCTCAGACTGCTATCTCTGTTAGACGCTAGGGGGAGCCTTTGAGAGACTTTACTACTGATTAAGAGGACCTGCTTCTTCTGGCTCTCTAAAAGCAACCTTACACCGGCAATATGTTTTTAGACTCATGCTGATTGAATTATTCTTTTCTCTTTAGACCCAGCCCTCCTGGTGCCCTGCTCCTGACTTGGGGCATCATGCATCTTTCGTTTAAACTCTTGGGGCCTCCTGTCTTGATGTCTGTGGATGCTGAATTCTTCACCCTTGATTTTCAAGCTTGAGTTTGCCCTTAACCTCTGGTCTTGACCTTGTCATGCCCAACACTCCAAAACTGCTTGACTTGGAGACTATCTTTCCCGGCGATCAGTGCATAAAACTTGAGGAAGGAGAGTGGGAGAAGTATTTCCAGCCTCTAATTTTGCCAATCAGCCTTTTTCATAAGCAATAAGCCCTGGTTCTCAACTGAGGAAGATATTGTCCTCAGGGGACATTTGATGAGATCTAGAATTGGTTTTATAGGCGGTGCTACTGATCTCTAGTGGGCAGAGGCCAGGGATGGTGCTAACTATCTTACAATGCCCAGGATGTGCCCCCACAACCGATAGTGCCAAGGCTGAGAAACTTGTAACAGAGGAACCTGGATTGAACATTTGAGGTCAAATTTACCTACATTTAAGTCTCTGGCACAACAAATGAAGATCTTCCATTTCTTGGTTCCTCTCTTTTCTCATCCTTTAAAGCAGCCTGCTAACATGTAATCAATGAGTAGACAGAAAACATTCATTTTGAAATCCAATGTCCCCAATGTACAATGACGGAAAAATATTTTTTTCTTATTTTAGCCACTTACTGTATCTAGAGAGGCAGAGGCTCTTAAGTCGGGTAAAAATCCAACCTCTAGCAAGTGGAGCAGAAATGTTTGATCCTTGATGCCATAAACGCGATCCAAGAAAAGCACCATGGGTGCCTTGTGGTCAGGGCAGAAGTTAGCTGCCATATCTGGCTCGCTGATGGACCCATCTGAAAGACACAGAGAATGTCACATCCCCTCTTCTATCTCCACAGTCTCAAAGGCAACATGGAGCATGTCTGTCTATGCCTTGTTATCCTAACAAGCAATAGGAATACGATATTGTGCTGGAACCAACTGATACTGCCTTGGGAAAGCTGGCTGTTTACATTTCCGGATTTTTTTTGCGCCAGCTGTTAGACATACTCACTATTAAAAACTAAAATTTCTGATTAAGTCAATTATATTTAGGAAGGTGACAAATACTCAAAACTTTTCACCTCCTAAAGGTCTTACTATAAACTATACTCTTGAGGTCATTTCCATCTATTTTATTTGCATGTTGGAAATATAATACAATGGTGTGCCATGTGCATTCTCTTTCCAACTCCATGGCTCAGGGACACATATTGATAGCATGCAATGGACCATGGTGAGAGGACTTACGCCACAGAAATGGGCAAATGCTGGGAAACAGGGCTTGAGCTTTTGCTTTGTTGACTGAAGACACAAGAAAGGAAGGGAGAAAATGTAAGGTAGATGAAATTTAAGAGTGTGTCTTGTTTGTAGCCATCACATCATAAATAGTGCAAAACTGAGGAACTACCCTCTTCGTATTTGGAAACTATTACCTGATATAGGTGAAACTGAGAACAGCTCATCCAGTAATTCTAATCTTATTTTGATCAAAAAAGTTCAAAGACAAAGTGAGGAATACCACAAAGAAAACAAAAACTTCTTGACTTGGAGAATAAAGACAGGAGTTTGAAAGAGGACACAAAAGAAAAACAGTCTACCTCTTAATGTTACGTTAACATCAAAAATGAGGGAAAAGAGCCCCTGAGCGATCAAGCTAAGAAAGAGCATATTTACATACTGTACTTCAGAAGTCACCCTGAGAGCCATGAAGGTTCAGTGCTCTCCAGCCTGGAGCCCCATTCAGCTCAGGGATCAGGCAGGGGAGGGCTCTGGCCTAGGAAGAAAGCAAGAAGGGAAGGGATCCTCCTGAAAGGAAGCTGCTTGCCTCTTCTCTCCTGGACACCAGGGGGAGCCAGATCTGAACAGCGACAGCTGAATTCATCTCACACCCACCTTGTGTTCTAGGGAACATTACTTTTGTTTAATTTATTTTTTTCCCATTCATTTGTTTGTTCACCCATTTATTTTCAGTAGGCCCAATGCAGGGCTCGAACTCACAAGTCTAAAATTAAGACTTGAGATAAGAATCAAGAGTTGGGACACCCAACTGACTCAGCCACCCAGATGTTCCTGAGAAACATTATTTCTGTAAGATGTTTTGTGCTCAGAAGTTTGGGAAATACTAAGTTCAACATTTGCTTTATCATATGATTTTTCAAAGGTTCTATAAGTCTCAATGTTCTTCATGATAAATGTGTTATTTTTGAGACTGACGTCACTAAGATTGAGGAGTAGGAGATCTCAGCCTTTGTCTCCCACAAAGATCAGTAATTAGACAGCTATCCAAGAACAAAAACACCCCTGGGAGAGGCCAAGAGTCTACCTGAGAAACTTGAGCAACACAGTGGAACAAAAACCCCAAGAAAACTGCATAAAAAGGTAAGGATGCCTTTCGCTGGCCTCATCCCTGTTCAGTGCCAACCAAGGAGGAACTCCTCAGCTAGAAAGAGCTCTCTTCACTGGGAAAGGAGAATGGGGTGAACAATCACCTCCTCTAGCCTTTCAGGGCACCACATAAAGGACACCCTTCAGGTTCACCCCACCTGGAGACCAGTGAAGTGGAGATGTCTCAGGACAAGAGCTATGCAGGGGAGCCACTGTGGCTTTCAGTAACCTGCTCTGCAGAGGACCCCAGCAGCTCTCGCCAAGGAAGAAACCAACAGCCAGCATAGCCACCATGAAACCCTGGCAGATTCTCAGGTTTTGTGTTTGCAGATGCCCAGCCCCCTGGGTCTCTTCCCACTCCCATCTCCCTCACTGCCAGAACCCAGGATCTGCACTGGCAAAGAGTCCTGGGCTCTGCAGCTGTGTGAGTTCAAGATGTCAGCGAGACCCTTGTGGCTGCTACCTGGCACTATGCGCCCTTGGGAAGACTTCATCACTGGCTTCTGTTGCCATGCACACACCCAGGGTGAGATCCTGCAGGCATGGGCATGCACGCTGACATGCAGGGTCCCACAGCTGCTTGTGGGCCTAGCCCTGGCCTTGCCTCGGGTCTGTGGCCTGCACTGCTGTGCTCATTTTGTCACTAGCACCTGCAACCAGACTCCGTGCTCAGTGGGAGTCTGCTTGAGATTCTCTCTATACCTTAGTGCCCCCCCCAACTCTCCCTCTCAAATAAATAAATCTTAAAAAAAATCCATGTATAACTTTTGACTCCCTCCAAAACTTTACTAATAGTCCACTGGTGACTGGAAGCCTCACCAATAATGTAAACAATTAACACCCATTTTCTATTACATGTATCATGCACTGTGTTCTTATAATAAAGGAAGCTAAAGAAAAATATTAACAAAAATCATAAGGAAGAGAAAATACAGTTAGAGTACTGTATTTATTGAAAAAAAATCCACATACAAGTGGACCCGCATCATTCAAACCTCTGTTATTCAAGGGTAAACTGTATAGTTAAAACATAGAAAGAGGAAATGTGTGGTTAATGAATTGAAATACCTAAGGTAAAGTCTCATCACTGGGTGACGAGAGGTTGTAGGGCCTGTGCACACTCAAAATGTAATCATTATGTACAAAGAATATAAAAGAAAGAAGGTGCAGTGGATTTTATAGCCATCTCTAAGGGCCAGCTTTCCCTTTGATTTTGCAAAGGATGAAGCTGGACCTGACCAGTACATAGGTGGAATCCGAGGCCACCTACTGGTGTGATCGGAAGGGAATTGAGGCCTTCTGAGCTACTTATCCTGAAATCCTCACTATTGGAATCATGTCTTTAGGTTAAGGCTCTGTCTTCAAAAAAAACTTAAACAGGCAAACGCAGTAGCTAATTAGAGAACAATTTCTCAAATTATCAAAGAGCCCACGGCCTTGGTAGTTGATGCAAGTAAACTCTAAGAGAAAGGCGAGATAAGCAACATTGATTTAGCTTTTAGTTGTAGACTGCCAAACCTTTTAAAAACCAGCAGCACCTCCAAGTTCTCTGCCCAGAAAAGTGCCTGTACACACACATATAATTTAGAAGTATGTTCAGCTCAAGACCGCCTGAATTCCATCCACAGATGGGTAAGGAAGAAGCTGTGGAGGAAAAACTTGCTTCTGGCTCTATCTTAAGAACCAAAACAAGAGCTCTTCATCTGAACACTGAATACTTGCCTAAAAGACAATCTCATTTTCTGGTCCATGGAGACTCAGGGCAAGAGCCTGAGCTGTGTCCCCCATTTCTCCACAGTGAGAGATGAACTCAAGGGAGAGGGGATCAGAAAGCTTGTGGCAAGGGGGTGGGGAGGGACAGAGCATATCCTTCGAGGAGATGACTGAGAAAGTGGTGGGTGTATGGCTAAGGCCTGAAAGCTTCCTCAGACTGGATTCGCCAGTTTTTCAATTACACCATTAAATGTAGCAGACAGGGAAGCATCCAGGCAGGTGAAAAACTCGGGTGGGGGTACTTACTTGCAAATGGCGAGCAAACATTCTTCTATGGTGTCCCTCTGAGCTTTGGTGAGGGAACGTCCCTTGGAAAGCCGGTATATGGTCTGCAGCGTAGAATCGATGAGAGATGTGTAGTGCTCCGTTCCGGCAAAGAGTGGGGCGCATCTTGTGAGGAGTGGGAGCACGGCGGAACATAAGTACCTATTTAGGGCAAGCGCAGCCTCTGTGGTGCTCAGGGAAACCTGGGAAAGGGGATTGGGACACTGGTTAATCTCCCTGGGAAAGACTGAGCAAAGCTTACCCAGATTTTGGAGCTCCCATCTAGCAGGTGGGACAGCTTACTCACAACAGCGTCTCACAGCCACAGGGTGAACAACTTTCTACCTTGTCAGCAGACCCACTTCTCTTTGGCATTTTCAATGAGAAAATACAAAGTCAGGTTAAAAGTAAAAACAAACAGAAGGAATGCAAAGGCTGGTTGGCCCTAACTCACTCCACAACCATCTGTCTCCCTTGAAGATGGATTCTAAAACCTATTAACATCAGCTGATGACCAGTCTAACTTACCACGTCTGCAAAGGCGAGCTGCAAGCTACTGTATTATTATTCTGTTTCAGCTCTCTTTTCTCACCTTATGGAGACTCAATAGTTGTCCTCTTGTGATTTTGAGATTAGTAAGTGGTTACTGGCCAAGCAAGCCATCAAACCACTGGTTTTGTGACAGTTTTAGTGACAGAAAATGGAGATCTGACCCCCGTCACTTAAATTATAAGCTTTGTGAGCCATTCACGAGCTGATGAATGGCATGAGGTAGAGGTCACTAAAGGGAACCTAACTTTACTTGGGAAAAGGGTACATGGAATAGAACTTGGGACCCGCTCTAGAACTCTGCTGTACTCTTCACTCACAGTGTCCTTTCTCATTCATTTAGACAGGCTAGATACAAGGAATGCTCTCTTAGTGACACTTAGTCAAAGCATTCTCAGCCACCATCTTGGAAAACTGAAGAACTTCGAAAGAAACCTTGAGATCCACAAAGATGAAATCTTTTCCTATCATGTCCTATGATGATCACAGCCATTAGATCTATAACACATTTTCTATAACCTATAAAGTGATAAACTGTTTCAAGCTGTACACATTTCTGGACATTCCTATTAATAATCAAAAGTCTGTCTTTGGGAAGATTCAGTAATCAGACTGAAAGAAATAACACATCTTTCACATTTATCATTTTGACAGAGTTGTCACAATGGGGAAGGACAGAGCTTTGATTCCAGTGGCTTAAAAGTTTTCCAAGGAGAATGCATGTACCGAGGAACTGCATGCTTAACTTCTTGAGCTGCAGATGGTGCTTAGACAAGGTTGTGATTGGAACACCAAATGGTAGCACAGCATTTGCCATTTATTTGCTCTATTAAAAAAATCGAATGATCAGATCAGGAACCTTGAGAATGTCTCACAAGTTAAAATAATTACTGTTTTTTAAATCAAGGAATTTATAGAAAAACTCAAAACAAAAATAGCTGTGGAATCATTGTTTTAATTATCCAAAGGGACCATATGCCCCTGACACTTTCATGGATATGCCATTTCTTATCCCCATGCCACAGATAGGAATGATGCTCCCATTCAGATTGGGGCTTGTATAGCTTTCCCATTGCTGGGTGACCCCATGCATTTATGAGTAAACCATTCAGGTGGAATCCATCCCAGTTAAGGTACCATCTAGCTGATCACCCACCACAGAGCTCAGACTGCTATCTCTGTTAGACGCTAGGGGGAGCCTTTGAGAGACTTTACTACTGATTAAGAGGACCTGCTTCTTCTGGCTCTCTAAAAGCAACCTTACACCGGCAATATGTTTTTAGACTCATGCTGATTGAATTATTCTTTTCTCTTTAGACCCAGCCCTCCTGGTGCCCTGCTCCTGACTTGGGGCATCATGCATCTTTCGTTTAAACTCTTGGGGCCTCCTGTCTTGATGTCTGTGGATGCTGAATTCTTCACCCTTGATTTTCAAGCTTGAGTTTGCCCTTAACCTCTGGTCTTGACCTTGTCATGCCCAACACTCCAAAACTGCTTGACTTGGAGACTATCTTTCCCGGCGATCAGTGCATAAAACTTGAGGAAGGAGAGTGGGAGAAGTATTTCCAGCCTCTAATTTTGCCAATCAGCCTTTTTCATAAGCAATAAGCCCTGGTTCTCAACTGAGGAAGATATTGTCCTCAGGGGACATTTGATGAGATCTAGAATTGGTTTTATAGGCGGTGCTACTGATCTCTAGTGGGCAGAGGCCAGGGATGGTGCTAACTATCTTACAATGCCCAGGATGTGCCCCCACAACCGATAGTGCCAAGGCTGAGAAACTTGTAACAGAGGAACCTGGATTGAACATTTGAGGTCAAATTTACCTACATTTAAGTCTCTGGCACAACAAATGAAGATCTTCCATTTCTTGGTTCCTCTCTTTTCTCATCCTTTAAAGCAGCCTGCTAACATGTAATCAATGAGTAGACAGAAAACATTCATTTTGAAATCCAATGTCCCCAATGTACAATGACGGAAAAATATTTTTTTCTTATTTTAGCCACTTACTGTATCTAGAGAGGCAGAGGCTCTTAAGTCGGGTAAAAATCCAACCTCTAGCAAGTGGAGCAGAAATGTTTGATCCTTGATGCCATAAACGCGATCCAAGAAAAGCACCATGGGTGCCTTGTGGTCAGGGCAGAAGTTAGCTGCCATATCTGGCTCGCTGATGGACCCATCTGAAAGACACAGAGAATGTCACATCCCCTCTTCTATCTCCACAGTCTCAAAGGCAACATGGAGCATGTCTGTCTATGCCTTGTTATCCTAACAAGCAATAGGAATACGATATTGTGCTGGAACCAACTGATACTGCCTTGGGAAAGCTGGCTGTTTACATTTCCGGATTTTTTTTGCGCCAGCTGTTAGACATACTCACTATTAAAAACTAAAATTTCTGATTAAGTCAATTATATTTAGGAAGGTGACAAATACTCAAAACTTTTCACCTCCTAAAGGTCTTACTATAAACTATACTCTTGAGGTCATTTCCATCTATTTTATTTGCATGTTGGAAATATAATACAATGGTGTGCCATGTGCATTCTCTTTCCAACTCCATGGCTCAGGGACACATATTGATAGCATGCAATGGACCATGGTGAGAGGACTTACGCCACAGAAATGGGCAAATGCTGGGAAACAGGGCTTGAGCTTTTGCTTTGTTGACTGAAGACACAAGAAAGGAAGGGAGAAAATGTAAGGTAGATGAAATTTAAGAGTGTGTCTTGTTTGTAGCCATCACATCATAAATAGTGCAAAACTGAGGAACTACCCTCTTCGTATTTGGAAACTATTACCTGATATAGGTGAAACTGAGAACAGCTCATCCAGTAATTCTAATCTTATTTTGATCAAAAAAGTTCAAAGACAAAGTGAGGAATACCACAAAGAAAACAAAAACTTCTTGACTTGGAGAATAAAGACAGGAGTTTGAAAGAGGACACAAAAGAAAAACAGTCTACCTCTTAATGTTACGTTAACATCAAAAATGAGGGAAAAGAGCCCCTGAGCGATCAAGCTAAGAAAGAGCATATTTACATACTGTACTTCAGAAGTCACCCTGAGAGCCATGAAGGTTCAGTGCTCTCCAGCCTGGAGCCCCATTCAGCTCAGGGATCAGGCAGGGGAGGGCTCTGGCCTAGGAAGAAAGCAAGAAGGGAAGGGATCCTCCTGAAAGGAAGCTGCTTGCCTCTTCTCTCCTGGACACCAGGGGGAGCCAGATCTGAACAGCGACAGCTGAATTCATCTCACACCCACCTTGTGTTCTAGGGAACATTACTTTTGTTTAATTTATTTTTTTCCCATTCATTTGTTTGTTCACCCATTTATTTTCAGTAGGCCCAATGCAGGGCTCGAACTCACAAGTCTAAAATTAAGACTTGAGATAAGAATCAAGAGTTGGGACACCCAACTGACTCAGCCACCCAGATGTTCCTGAGAAACATTATTTCTGTAAGATGTTTTGTGCTCAGAAGTTTGGGAAATACTAAGTTCAACATTTGCTTTATCATATGATTTTTCAAAGGTTCTATAAGTCTCAATGTTCTTCATGATAAATGTGTTATTTTTGAGACTGACGTCACTAAGATTGAGGAGTAGGAGATCTCAGCCTTTGTCTCCCACAAAGATCAGTAATTAGACAGCTATCCAAGAACAAAAACACCCCTGGGAGAGGCCAAGAGTCTACCTGAGAAACTTGAGCAACACAGTGGAACAAAAACCCCAAGAAAACTGCATAAAAAGGTAAGGATGCCTTTCGCTGGCCTCATCCCTGTTCAGTGCCAACCAAGGAGGAACTCCTCAGCTAGAAAGAGCTCTCTTCACTGGGAAAGGAGAATGGGGTGAACAATCACCTCCTCTAGCCTTTCAGGGCACCACATAAAGGACACCCTTCAGGTTCACCCCACCTGGAGACCAGTGAAGTGGAGATGTCTCAGGACAAGAGCTATGCAGGGGAGCCACTGTGGCTTTCAGTAACCTGCTCTGCAGAGGACCCCAGCAGCTCTCGCCAAGGAAGAAACCAACAGCCAGCATAGCCACCATGAAACCCTGGCAGATTCTCAGGTTTTGTGTTTGCAGATGCCCAGCCCCCTGGGTCTCTTCCCACTCCCATCTCCCTCACTGCCAGAACCCAGGATCTGCACTGGCAAAGAGTCCTGGGCTCTGCAGCTGTGTGAGTTCAAGATGTCAGCGAGACCCTTGTGGCTGCTACCTGGCACTATGCGCCCTTGGGAAGACTTCATCACTGGCTTCTGTTGCCATGCACACACCCAGGGTGAGATCCTGCAGGCATGGGCATGCACGCTGACATGCAGGGTCCCACAGCTGCTTGTGGGCCTAGCCCTGGCCTTGCCTCGGGTCTGTGGCCTGCACTGCTGTGCTCATTTTGTCACTAGCACCTGCAACTATGAACTTGCCTCCCACTGGCCTGGGTCTTGTCATTGGCATCCACTGTGGTGCACTCGTGTAAGACCCTGCGGCCACAGGTATGATTGCCAATAGCCAGGGTGTACACAGGTACTAGTGAACCCATAGAGTTTGTCCTGATCCTTGCTGCTGGCCCTGGCTCCTGTCACTCCACGTGTGCCTGCACTTGGCCAATGCCACTACTCAGGCACCGGTGGCTGGTCCCTGCAGTGGAGTGGGTACACACCACCAGCTCCAGCTACCACCATTGCCTGAACTCGTTCCTAGTTGTGAGATGTGGACTTACTGCTGAGGACCCCAGCAGCCCTTGCAGCTACTGAGGATTCCCGCAGCACTTGCCAAGGACCACATAATTGTCAATGTGGTGGACCCCAGTGGCCTGAGTTGCTAAAACATCAGACGCCTGCCCCCATACCCAAAGCCAATACCCAGCCCTGTACTTGGTGCCCTGTCCCACTGTATCTGGGCTCACAGCATGCTCTAATATGCGCCCCCCCCCAAGCCCCTACTGCCCGAGGGTGAAGGTCTTTCCTTACCAAAGTCGGTCCTTTAAGTCTGGAAGAGGTGACTGCTTCTTCCAGTGTGCAGGTGGCTATGTGAGGCTGTAGGTATCACATAGAAGAAAGGAAACAGGACACCACAAAGAGAAGACAGTAACCTTCTAGTCATTGACCCCAAAGAAATAGAGATACATGAACTACTTGACAAAGAATTCAAAATAATTATTCTCAAGATGCTCAGAGAGCTACAACATAGAAAAACAATGAAATGAAAATGAAATCAGGAAAATACAAGAAGAAAATGAAGCAGAACACATAAAAAAACAGATACAAATTTTGCAACTAAAGAATACAATGACCGAATGAAAGAATTCATTGTTCAGAGCACTTCAGCAGGACACTGGACCAAGCAGAAGGATCAGGGAGCTCAAGGAAAGATCATTTGACATTATCCAGTAAGAGGAACAAAAAGAAAAAAAGAATGAAAAGGAATGAAGAAAGCCTATGTGATTTATGGGACAGCATTAAGAGAAACAATCTACATCACTGGAGTCCCACAAGGAGAAGAGAGGGGAAAGTAGAAAGCTTATTTAAGTATAGTTGAGAAGTTCCCAAAACTGAGGAGATCTTTGATACCCAGGTTCATCAGCCTAATAGGTTATCCCCAAACCTACAGAATGGGAGAAAATATTTGCTAACCATGTATATGACAAGGAGTTAATGTCCAAAATATATGAGGAACTCATACAACTCAAATGCAAAAGATGCCAAATAATCCAATTAAAAATGTGCAGAAGACATAAATAGACATTTTCCCAAAGAAGACATCCAGATGGCCAACAGACACAGGAAGAGATGCTCACATCACTCAGCCTCAAGAAATACAAGTCAAAACTACAGGAGATACCACCTTACACCTGTCAGAATGGCTATTATCAAAAAGACAAGGAAGAGCAGATGCTGGCAAGGATGTGGAGAAAAGGGAACCCATGTGCACTGTTGGTAGGAACATAAATTGGCGCAGGTGCTATGGAAAACGGTACAAAGATTCCTCAACAAAATAAAAAAACAGAACTGCCACATGATCCAGCAATTCCACTTCTGAGTAGATACTCAAAGGAAATGAAATCACCCTCTCTAAGAGATACCCGCACCCATATGCTTACTGCAATACTATTCACAGTAGCGGACACGGCAACAGTCTGAGTGTCCGTTGATGGGTGAATGGATGAAAAATTGTGAACACACACACACACACACACACACACAGGAATATTATTCAGCCATAAGAGAGAAGGAAATCTTGCCATCTGCAATAATACAAATGGACCTTGAGAACATTATGCTAAGTGAAGTTAGTCAGAGTAAGACCAATACTGTATGGTCTCAATCATATGTATGATCTCAAAACACGGAAATTATATAGAAACATAGAGTAGATCGCTGGTTACCAAGGGTGAGGGGAGGTGGGAGAAATGGGCAGATGCCGGTCAAAGGGCACAAACTTTTGATTAAAAGATGAGTAATTCGGGGATCTAATGTACAACATAGTGATCACAGTAAACAGTACCGTATCATATCCTTGAAAGTTTCTGTGAAGGAGATTAAAGGTTCTCAATATAACAACA
Source organism: Enhydra lutris kenyoni (assembly GCF_002288905.1). NCBI lineage: Eukaryota > Metazoa > Chordata > Mammalia > Carnivora > Mustelidae > Enhydra > Enhydra lutris. Next base: position 2,909,453 of record NW_019154088.1, read on the forward strand.
ACAGAAAAGACAGTTATGCAAGGTCAAGGATGTGTTAATTAAATTTATTGTGGTAAACATTTGCAAAACATATATACACACATACATAAATATATGTGTAAAATCATTGCATTGTACACCTTAAACTTACATGTTATGTATTAATTGTATCTCAATAAAGCTGGAAAAAATGTGATACACTCCAAAGCATTCCCCAAACTTATTTGACTCCAAACTTCTTAACACATACACAAATTAGTATTTTTTCCAAAAATTGTTCCTTGGAACACCAGTTTGGGAAACACCATAACCGTCAGTCATGTTATCTTTTCAATTCCTCCACCTGCCAGGAAGAAATTGCTTGGAGAGCAGATGGAGGGAACTGGAGAAACTGAATGCTTTTCGGAAAGTGTAAGTTTGGGAAAGCTGACACTGATGATTGCATACAAGTAGCACTGAGGAAAAACTCTACCCATGGCCAGGAGGTCCATGGGACTGTGGCAGAAGGGAGCCCAAGTTAGGCCCTATCCATCTGCTGCCTCACCTGGCTGCACAATCTGGGGACACTGAGGCAAAGGAGGAGGAGGACTGAGGTGAGGGCATTCATTTGTCCCATTCCATCAGCCTCCTTCCAGAGGGTTAGTGCGTTCAGATGACTGTGAGGTCTATAATGGCCCTGTCTACTGGATGTAGGATGCAGGAGCCTCGGACACAGGGAAGCAGAGGAGAGAGCAGCCAGCTAGAGCCAGGAGGAGAGAACTCCTCGGTTCCAGAAAAAGAGCAAGACCTTCCCCAGTGCTGCCTGCCCCACAAGTAGGAGCCTGGAAGGACAGACAAACTATGGATCTGGTAGACAGTCCTGCCCCTGAGTGAGTGGCCCCCCTGGGAGCCAGCAGGACTCAGCCTTCAGCTGCTTCTCCTACCTTTGTTTAGGGATGGCAGCTTCAAGGGGATGCTGATGATGCCGACCAGGTCCTCAGTGGGGACCAGAGAGCGCAGGATTGACCTGATCCGGATGGCTTCTCCCTTTCCCGTCTGGATAAGCTGCAATGCAGGGTTGGAGAATGAGATTAAGGGGGTTCCCACACCTCTTCCCCACCCCACATCCAAACCTCCAGCAGCAACATTGTTCTTAAGGCTGGGTGCACTTCTGTACTTCCCTGCCACAGACACTTATGGTCATGGGGCAAAAGGGAGCTTTCTCTGGACTTCCCACAATATGCTATGAGGGAGTAACTCTGACCAAGGTGGTCATCTGACTCCTGTGCTGCGATGACAATGGTCAGGCAGTTATGGGATCAAGTCTCTGCAGTAAAGTGGTGGGGGGCTGCTGGGGATGCTCAGTGCCACTGCAATCCCAGGAGCCCTCCGTGGCCACGACGGAAGTGTTGACCCTGTGGCCACAATTCTCAACTTCAGAATTCAGTGAAACAGAGAAATGACTGATGAATTTCGTTTCCTGAAAGTCTGATTAATGCTTCGCCTGCAGCTGGGCAATAGGGATTTGGATGTCATAGAGGATGTGAGCATCTCAGTGGAGTTACCCGGAGATGGAGAACTTGATGCCTTCAACCACAAAGGGGCCAAAGAGCATGTACAGGTGCACCCTGCCCCCCCGAACATGGGGAACATGGGGGGCATGGGGGCAGTGGGTTATGAGCCCAGGCTGCAGTGTGCCCCTGTCAGCTGGAAGGTGTGCTGGGACAGGGCTCTTGGAGGCCCCATGGGAACAATGCCTCTGCACTTAGCCTACTGCCACCTCCCATTCCTGTGGGTAAAGAGGAGGCTGCCAGTGATGATGGCACCTACAGTCCCACTACCACTTACAGAATAGGGGCCCAAGGGATGGGTGCTGAGAAGGGGTATGTGTAAAGTGTTGAAGCAGAGGGGCAGTAAGGAAGGAAGGACATCCATCCCAGATGGGGCTCTCTGACGGGCTTAGCAGTCCCCTGAGGGGGGTCTTCCTGAGAATAAGCCAGTTGCTTTCGGAAGTAATAACAGGTGATCAGGGGAGCTGACACCTGTCCCATCCTGCTCCCAGACTGCAGAACACCCCAGTATTTCCCTTGTTCCCTTTCAAGCTTCCTATATTTGTTTAAAGGCAGAGAAATGCCTTTATGAAGATGAAGATAGGCTTCGTGGATAAGGTTGGTTTATCACATAGTAGGAACCAGAACCTTCAGTTAAGAATTCAGATCAGGCTCTCCTATCAAGATTTAAACTTTCTTCCATCCACAGTACTTTTAACCTAGATGCTACCATATTATAATAGTCTCCCTAAACTCATGTACATGGATTTGCAAATGGGCTAGATTGTGGTTTAGGCAAACCCATGGCATACTGGAAGAAAGATAAGAGTGGATGCTTTCGTGCAGTGTCCTGACCTACAGGTTATAACCAATTAGTGGTTGTAAAATCACATTGGTGGGTGGTGACTTGCATTCAAAAGCATGAAGTAGATTAGTGCAGAATGGCAAATATTAGAGCACAGTGCAGTAAGGGTAAATTTTGCTCCTGGAATATATGTATACTAGGCGGTAATGGAAGGTATTATTTCTTACTATAGCTAAAACAATTTTTTCATCAAAAAGTTTGAAAGCCACTACTTGAATGCATCCTGTCTTTGGTTAATATTCTTAAAAATACAACATATCTACTGCTTGTCAGTGACCAAATACACAATCTCATCAATATCAGATACCACTGTTTCTATCAATCCAATCTGCACCGCAAGCACTTTTCGGGGAGACACCTCGGAATAATCCAAATGTAATGAGCAGGCCCAAGAGGCAGGCAGACACCAGAGCCTCAAATGAGCAAATCAAACAGTTCTTTGAAAGAATTACCAAGTACATTTTGTAATTAAAAAATTTTTAAACATTTTCCATTTTGATAGAAAAAGCAATTATTTCCTCCCTTATGACTTGAGGGCTTCCGTGAAATAAAGTCCCTCTCTTTCTGCCCCAAACAGAGGTGAAAAGGGAAGAGGAAGAATACAAATTTTTAGGTTAAAACTGGAGGCCTGAGAAGCATGCCTTAAAAACAGAACTATCTTTTCCCAGATGCCTGCAAAGCTTATCTCTGGAAAATAATCAAACATGAACCATGGAGAGAGACCACCTTTCTGGTGTCTCATACCACAGGCATTGAGAAAAGAGGATTTTCCATGTGGAGTGTCCTAATGGCCAGAGTCAAGAATCAAGTTGGTCACATTCTGACTGTATTGAAGGATATGGAAACATAATTTTTAGGAGCTTCTGAGATAGAATATGTGGGGGATATGTCCAACTAGCACCACAGAGAAATCACACACACAGGGACTTGCTCAGGAGACACTTTTTTTAGGTTGCAGAATCAGCTACAAGAGACGGAAACAACTTTTGATGTTAGCTGGAAGGAACTGAGAGAAAGGCGCATTAGCAAATGCCAGAGACTGAAGAAGAAATTACATTCAGGGAACCTACAGTGCTCTTCACTCAAGCCCCTCAAAGTCGCCCTCTGGGAAACTCACGTGCATTTCAGGTGCACAGCGTCCCAGGAGATCTATAAGAGCTGAATAAAAAGACATAATGGCATTGCCCATGTGCACGATCTCTTCATCTTCACTGTCCTCCATGCTGCGGAGAGAGAACCAACATGGCAGAGATGTGAGGAAGTCTGGCAGGTGCGGCTATGTTATTAGACAGGAGCGGCTTGACATGGAAACACTCTGCTCATCCTGAGCACCACACAACCTCTCCCCGGAACACCTCCTCTCCCAACAAGGTGGTTTTAATCAGTAAGCTCAAAGGACCCAAATATTTGTCTATGGTATTCCTAGGGTCCTCTGAATACTGCCATGAGTTGCTTACAGTCCATACGTACCCAGGGAGCGGCACAGTAATCCCCAAAGCTCCTACCAACCACTCATTCCGTTTCCCTTCCCAAATGTACATGGAAAGCATACGAGACAAGAAGTCAAGAGGTAAGTCCATGCCCTCGCTCTGTTGCTAACAAGCTATATGACCTCAGCCTTGGTTTTTTCTCATGTACCATGAGGAAGGTTATGTTTTGGGTTCTTTCTAGTTCTACCAGATCACCTACCAGAATGAATAACCAAAAACAAAGCAAAACAAAACAAAAACCCCATCTGGCTTGAGTTGCCCTCGTTGGGCCATACCCATTCTCTAGATTCTGGGGTCTAATCTAGAGGCTATGATAAAGCCAAGGGAGCTGGGCATAATCACCAACTATATCCTGAATCTTTAGATACCGGGATTATTGATGCTGTGGTTTTTCACACCTTGCAGCCCTCTTTTTAACCTAAGGAATTAAAGCAAAACACTTTCAGAAGAGAAAGTAGAGGGTATTACCTCTTTTTAAAAGCAAGGTAAGAGAGGAGGCACTGAGGTTTAAATTCTGAAGGGAATGGGCTGAAGTGAGACCGTGGCCCTAACCTTGGTCAGTCCAGCCTTTAGCTCCTGGAGCTTCCTTCTGTAGTGCTGCCGTAGGGAGGTGTGGTGGTGGCTGAAAGAGCTTGCAGAGTCTTGATCTGCCTGTTGGTGTAGGAGTTGAATAGGAGAAGTGCAAAGGGGTGAAGGGGATCCTGATCACTAGGCTTACTGGGACAGTCAAAACAGCCATACGCTTGACAAAATGATTTAAAAGGTTTTAACTACAGCTAAAGAACCTGTGCTCTCCCCACCAGGGGGGAAGTTACTGACATGACACTTCCTGAATAACCCAGGTACTGACCCTCTTTGGGAGCTCACCAGCTATACCAGTGCCACCAGGCAATTCCATTCACTTACACTTCTCTCTTGTATCCCTGAGAGGGGAGGTCGAGGGCTGGGTTCTCAGAGATCTTAATGGCGCCCTGCATGGCTGCCAATAGACCGTTTCCTCCTTCACCTCGCAGGGCTGGGCCGAAGCACTCCGGGCGTCTGATGAGCAGCTTGACCACGACACTAGCATTTTCTTCCACACTTTCACCTAAGTGAAAAGGGGCATTATTTCCTTTTTATTGGAATGGACAACCCCAGACTTTATTTCTAATCGACGAGGTTGGGAGAACAGTACTGGCTTGAGCTCGTCGTCACTCATTTGTTAAATTAGGAGGTAATACTGATAGAGAGGTGAGATTTGATAAATTAAGTCTAGACCTGCTTTTTGAAGTATTAATGTTAACCAACACAGAACAGAATCTTGCTTTTAAGTTCAGGGTTTTGTGCTGTGATTATTTCACAAATTTAGATGCTCAGAAAGTGAGACAAGCACTACCGAGTCTTCCCCAGATTACTGATTCAGTCACGGGTGACTCAGAGGACAGAGAACTTGACATCTTTGTTAACTCCACGAGAGGCTGCTAAAACATATCTCCTTCCTTCCCTGAGAAGAGGTAAAATGGTAATTCGAGCTGATGTTCCTCAGTTATATTAACATCTGAGGAAACAACGTGTCAGCCCCCCAAATGCCTTCTCAGAGTCTAAACATGTACCTCAAAACAACCAAGTCTGTGTGAATGGACATCAGGGCATTTCTGACATTATTTATCCAGATAATTTACTTGGTAACGATGTCTTGGTTGTTCCTAAGTATATCTCTGGGAAGCTGAAGGTTGGAGAATTGCATTCTGCTGGTATATCTCTTTGGAAGAACATGGACAACTAAGACAGGGCTCATTTCCCAAAGCAGTGATGAAGCAATGGAACTGGGAACAGTCAGGGAGGGGGAGCCAGTGCCTCTCAGAGGAAATACTTGTCACTGAAAGCAGTTTTACAGCTTGTTCAAACAACTTCATGAAACACATTTTCTGTCTCAGATGAAATCTTAATTTGTGTTGAGAATTTATCCCTGGGCTAAGACTCTGAGAAAAGACTTTTTTGATGTTGTGTATTGGATGAAGGCTGACGAAAATTTTTTTCTACAAGATCATCAGATATCCTTGGAGGACTAAGCTTACAGAGGTTGCATCTTGATGTACTGCTGTCGTAATTATTTATTCTTGCCTAAAATGACTTCACATCTTAGCAGGCTAACACAATAACCATGTATTATCTCATCGTTTCTGTAGGTCAGGAATTTGGGAGTAACTATGTGAGGTGGTCCTGGCATGGGGTCTCCCATGAGGACACCGTCAAAATGTCGGCTAGTACCACAGTCTTAGGAAGGAGTGACTCGGCATGAAGTAGCGGCTTCCTTGCGTGTGTGCGCATGCATACACACACACACACACAAAGCTGTTGGCAGGAGGCTTCAGTTCCTCACCATGTGACCTCTCCATGGGGCTGCCAGAGTATTCTCACAACACACCAGCTGGCTTCCCACAGAGCAAATGATCCGAGAATGAGGTAGAAGCTGTAATGCCTTTTACAACCTTGTTGCATTCTGTCACTTCTGCCATACCCTATTCATTAGAAATGACTCACTGAGTCCAGCTCACACTCCAAGGGAGATGAATCTATCTTTCGGAGGGAGATGCTACTGAAGAATTTATAGACATATTTTAAAACCATCACAGGAGTTAAGCTCTGTTTAATGAAAACTTCTACGAATCAACCTAGAAGTGGTGTAAGTAGAGCGGTAGAATAGGAACCCAGAAACCTTGGCTTCTCTTCCAGCTTTTTAGCAAATCACTATGTAGGCAAGCATGGTGCACTGCCTCCCTGGGTCTCACTTGCCTTACTGAGGTACTCAGGCACCTTCTGGTTTCTTAGAGTCTATTAGTCTACCCCACATGCAGAAATTTCTTCCATTATATCCAGAGAATCAGAAGGACTGAGCCTGCTGCCCCAGTGTTTGAAATCAACTTACACTCAGCTCTCACATGAACTCACACTTGAACACACTTGACGTGACTCATGGCTCTAGAAAGCCCACCCTATATCACAGCTATAGTCCTGGCCTTGAGCTTGGCCTGCTGACATCCTTTTTTGTCACCCAACTGCCTGCATTTCAAGTAAAATTCAAGATTATAAATACATACCATGTAAGTTTTAGCACTGTGTAACTAGATTCAGAAAATATTTCATTCAACTGAATTTGAATAGCCCACTGGCATGCACTTACTATCTTACAACTCAATTCTTTAAAAGACTAAAATTTTTATGAAGAAGCTCTTCTCCAAGTTTCCTCTAATATATAAAACAGAATGTTTTTATGAAACCAGAATCCACATGAAGAAAATTCTCAGGAGATGCAAAAAGGCTAAAATAATCACAGTGACGGTATGGTGGAAAGAATCAATGAAAGAGAGAAACCAAGTAACGTTCTGCAATTTGAGGAAGATAAAATGATGATGCTAAGTCCTAGGGCCATGCTTTCCTATGTCAGTCAACCACTGGTCAAACCTAGCATTGATACTTGACTTAATCACAGGAGGGACAGTTAAAGAAAAGCACGAGGAGAATCTATGTATTTGAGAGTAAATAATCTCTCAAATATTTATGGACATAACTCAAAGTTCACTACTTCCAAATGTTGTTGGCCTCTAAAACTTTAATCCGTGCTCCCAATTGTCACTTTTCATTATAATAATGAAGCTAAAACTTGGAAATTTTAAGTGTCGAAAACGGACAAACTGCCTCCAATCCTGTTTTTCAAGCTTATTTAAATACCATACTGTGATTCTTGCGGTTCTCGGGATGGAAACACTTATGGGTCAGCTGTGGTCTTTACCAGGATGCTGCCATCAGCCTAGCTCTTCCCACAATGATCAGTATCATGAATTTGATGGCGCATGGACCACAAGATACAAAAGAATTTGAAAAACTGAGACTGAGTTCTATACTGAGTTTGCTATTGAAATTCATTTGCTAAGTTAACCTTATTTTACCTGAGATCTCAGATCTTCAGATCTGAGCTAATTGGGTGAGCTGTTTCAACTGACCCAGGGAGCCATCCTTTGATTACTGAATTGTGGACGTCTGTGGGGGATGCAGAGTGCACCCTGCAAGAGGAAGGACCTGGAGTGCAACCATTGCTGCTAATTGGAGAGAGGGCAAAGGAAGAGAATTTCCAAAGGCTGCACAAGGTAGAGAAGTAGAGAAGACGGCATAATTAGGGGAGAGAGAGAACATTCTTTTCTTAATTACCTGTAGGTTGGCAAGACGGACTGCCAAACAAACCTGCTACAGGGAAGCTGAATACTGACCTTGAGGGCATTTTTCAAGGGAGAGAGAGATCTGAGGTAAACTAGTTTTGCCCAAGGGCTTAGAACAATGTTTTGCTTGAGTTCCAAAATGAATAATGAGCTTAATAAGAGTGTGAGGGTTCTCAGGGCCTTTCTTCAAAGGCTCTCAACACTGTCTTAACATTACTATCTTCTTTCAACATTCCTGACAAGTTGGATGGAAGTGGCAATGATTCTCCCTGTTTTACCCTGAAGCAGTCATTCTCAATTAGTCGTGATGCAATGATTTTACTTTCAGCCCATCAATTTTCTTACTTTAAATGTTCTGACTACAGTCCCTGTTTCAAGTTCCCTTGCCTGGAATGTTTTCTTTCTTCCCATTACCTTCATATAAACCCTTGACCTAGGTAGCTCCACTTCACCCTTGGAAGCCCCAGAGGATAAGGTCTTCCCAAACACCTTGCACTCTTCCTTTAATCACCGAATGGTTTGTATCTCTGTTTTTCTCATCAAACTGTCTATTTAATAAGAACAGTGCCTGTGTCCACATTATCTAACCCTGCATGCTCAAGCATCTTATTACCATCTGACACATCATAAGCATTCAAAAAAACTTTGAATAAACGAATAGACTCCATTGAATAAATGAATAGATTCAAGGCAGATATCTGAAATGACAAGATAGAGAGCTGAGGGTGACTATCCATTACCAGATCATTACCAGATCAGCTATCAGCCTTTGTTTATAAGAGCCTGGGCTGTACATTTCCTCAGATTTCAATCAGTCTTAAGGAAAAGAACATAATCCCCAATCAAGTCTTGGTGCGGTAAGAAAGAATACTGGAGCAAATGCCCAGCAAAAAGGCATATAGAACGTCTTAATTTACAGAATAACAATGTAGGGGTGATGGCCAGGACCCAAAATCTTTTTTTGGTAAAAGCCAACTTTCAAATGTGGTTGGCAACTTGCATGAACCGAGTCATTCCAAGTGGTTGAGACATATGATCCCCTCCTTAGGGCTTTCTAACCTATACAGTGGAAGGAGCTGGGCATATGTCGTAAACTACTATGGCAGCACAGACAGCAAATGAAGAACTTTTTGCCAATTTGGTCATTAATTCAACTATTCATTAAGCTCACATTACTCACTAGTCACTGATCTAAGTCCAGTGGACAAGCTGTGTAGAAGACAGGCAATCCTGGACCCCAGAATGAGATGAGTGGAACAGAGAAACCCCAGAAGGTCTATATACATGCAACAGAGTTCCCAAATGTCTTGCAGATATGTGAACAAGAAATAAATGCTTATTATTCTATACCATTGAGACTATAAAGTTTTTTTGTTATGTAGCAGAGGCCAATTAATACAGGCTGAGAGTAGAAACAGGGAAATAGTTTCTATGCAGCTGCAGTGGTCCAGGTGGAAGGTAATGATGGTTTGGAGTAGGTTGTGGCCAGTAGAGATGCAGAGAAGTCCAAGTTGATGGATTCCAGGTAACTTTTAGACATCGAGTCTATAGAATTTGAAGTGGACTGAATGTGGGGATAAGGAAAAAGTCAGAATGGAGGATGTCACCTAAGACTTTTGAGTATCTGCAAAATTAGCAGTGCTAGGTAGGGAGATGGGGAAGCTAGAGAACAAGTTTGGGGTAGATATACAAATTTAGCCCTAATATCTACAGAATTTGAAGTGCCTATTCAATGTTCAAGTAGGAATATCAAGTAGTCAGCAGGTTACACAAGTCTGGGGCTCATGGAAGAGAAAAAGGATGGCAATGCTTATTTGGGAGATCATTAGCAAACATGTGGAATTTAAAGCTAAGAGACTGAATGAAAGTCTTATAGGATGGACTGGTAGAGTAGTCCAGAAATTCTGGAGGCTAGCATTTAGCTTCAGAATCATGCTAAAATGTGTCCCATGTATCTAGAGTTTGGATTCATATGGCTTTTCATGAAATGTGTTAAATAAAACTTGAGTGAGACTGAAACCTGGAGTCAGAGTTGAGGTGTTCTCTAACAGAACAGAGCCCGCCTGTTAAATAAGGGCATTCTCACCAAGCTGATGAAAATCAATTTGTGATGAATGTCGGGATCATAATATTGTCACTGTGGGGGAATAATGTTGATGAAGCAAGCTTTTGCCCTGCTTTACTATTTCAATTAAAATCTGCAGTATTATGTAGGTTATCAATAAAATGATTGATAAAGAGCCCATGTACATATGGATTCAGAACATTTGGGCTCATGCCAAAATGCTCAGCCATCACCACTGCTGGGATCCCACAGTCAGAAGTGGAGGAGAAACGCTGAATAATTTACTAGGATGAAAATAACAGGGCCTCACAGCTTTTCACTCCAGCCAGATTTCCTCATTTTGATGCTCTGGGCATTCATTTGCCATTGGCTTCTTTATTTTGAGTAATTTTCTTTTTTTTCTTTCTTCTTCTCTTTCCTTTCTTGTTTTCTCCCTCCCTCCTTTCCTTCCTTCCTTCCTTTATTATATTGTTAGCCAGCATATAGTACGTCATTAGTTTTAGATGTAGTGTTCAACAATTTTCTATTACTTGTGTTGTTTTGATTATCTCTGGGCTTTTATAATTTCACTTGGAGTTTTTACAGATGAAGTCACATTTTCTTGTCACTATAAGCCCATCTTGACCCTAATAACTGATTTCCTTCTCCTTCTCAGGCATAGGGACTCAAGCAGGTCCATTGGGAGAATGAGGAAGGTGGTGTAGAAAAGATTTTTCAAGCCTTGTAATTGGTGAGATGTTGTAACTCAGACATTAAGTACCTAACCCCATTAGCCATATCTCAATTGCACCTCATATTCTATCTTCTCTCACCACAACAACCTGAAGTGTCTCCTGAGTATAACGCTGTGATGTTGTTTACAATTGTCTTAAACTGTTATTTAAATCTTTTACTCCTGGTCAGTTTTTCAAAAGTTTGCTAAATCTTTCCAACTATATTGTAAATGTGAGAATAAGAACAATGTCTCACAGATTTTAACCCTAACCATCCCTAGTCTTCAGTATCAATCACACTTTCTGACCCTGATAACATAAATATATGGATGGAAACCACCCAGCTGATTCTTTTAAGCATCTAGATCTACTGTGCCCTTCAAAGATACCATGCTATTTTGTGCTTTTGACCCTGATTTTTTTTTCCAGCTTTACTGAGATAAAATTGATATATCCCAAAAGATTCATGTCTCCTAGATCAAGGGCCTCTGAGTATGCTCTGACCACACTACTCTGTTAAACTCTGTCCCTTTGTTTCTTCAAGTTAACCTCCCCCCACTTCCCCGGATTCCCACTCTACCAGATTCCAATGAACACTGTCATTTTTGGGATGCCAGCAGTCATATGTGTCCCTATGTAGATAGGTGTTGTTGGTTACAGAGTTTTTAGTAATTATTCCATGTATGTGTCTCATAATTCTACTTAGGTTTCCTCTGTTTCTGGCTTCGACTTATGCCTTCAGGGTTGTTTGAGCATGTCTCTTATCACATCTCTCGGCCTGTCATATATACTTCACATGTCAATTAATGGGTACCTAAATTATGGCCACTGATGACAAATCTGCCTAGGAAAACAGGCTCAGCAAAGCTAGGAATATTGTGTCCCTCACAACTAAGTTTATAGCGGGGGGAAGACATCACTAAAATACTCCAGGGACTCAAAGGAAGCACAGAATAACTTTCCCCTTTTTCATGTGGATTGGTAGGAAATCTTTCCCCTTGGAAAGAGTTAATCAGACACTCAGATGCATCTGTGTCTAGACTGGTTATAAAGTTTACAACTGCTGGGTAAATAGAAGCTTCTCAGCTTCATTACTCCCAGAGTAAAACACAACCCAAGGCTTCTGAGCAAGCTAATAAAAAAAGTGGAGAAAATTATATGCTTTAAGAAGTTTCTTTTAAAGACAAATCTTATTTAAGAAGATTTAATACAAACATTAAGAGAAACTAGGAAAATAATGTTAGAAAGAATTTTTCAATTCTACTATTTTGATATAGCAAGAGTTTTTGATTTGGCTTTAAAATTTTTTTTTAAAAAACATTAGTACCCAACAGTAATTAAACAATGCTGCAATTTTTGAACAGCTCAAAGGAGAAAATGCTCTTTCTCTTTGTTCATTCATTAGAAAGATGTACTACCCAGACAATACTGCACAATGGTGTGAGTAATGTTTGGCCTCTGGGGCCAAACTGCTCTGGTTCAAATCCTGGCTTTACATCCTACTAGCTGTGTGATTCTGGACAAGGTACTTAACCCCTCTAAGCAACTGGGTCTTTCTCTGTAATATGAAGAAGATAACTATACCTATCTCATTGGATTTTTGTATTATGTGAGTTAATATGTCCCAAAGTGCTTTGGTAAGTGCTCAATAAGGGTTAGCTGCTACCATCACCACCACCATCATCACTCACCCACCCCCCACAGACACCCCCACACTCCACTGTGTCAATCCACCACCCAACCATTACATCTCACCATCACCCATTATGAGCACCCCATTGTCACTCATTGGTACCCACAACCATCACCATGCCTCGTGTCACTAACTACCACCCACTTCAATCAACCCAAAGAGCTGCTACAACCACTACTTAACCATCATATACCCCCAACAACATTATCACCAATCACGACCCACTATCACCACCCCACCATCATCCACCATTGCCACCTGCCACTACCTATCATTACCCATCATGACCACTCCCCCCACCTACCATGATCACCTACAATACCTTTATCTTTCACTGCTGAGAAGAAGCCACAAGAAGTCCTTCTTAATCATTTTTTAGACATGAAAATTTATAAAGGGCTTTGAGATCACTAAAGAATCTACTCATTAGAGTCTTCCCATTTTGAATGCCCTAAAGACCATGAACAACAATGACAACTATCATGATTGCACACTTACTACATTTCTGGCACCCTGCTAATCTAAGTTTCCCATAGATTATTCCATTTAAGCCTTACAACAACTCTGTGAAGTGCATACTATTGTTTTCTCTACTTAACATGAAGACATACACACACAAACTGAGGCTAGGAAAGTTTAAGTAACTTGCCTAACTTTGCAAAACTAGTAAGTGACAGAGCTATATTTGTACCCAGACAGTCCGCTCTTTAGTCCAAAGTCTTCCATAACACTCCATTGTGCTTAAAGCACTCTTTCTTCTTCTTTAGGGGTTTCTAACATTTCTTTCTCACACTCTCCATCTCTCTCTCTCTTTTGTGTTTCCCCTGGGACATCTACTCCTACTATCTCAACTACAGATGATCTAAAAGTCTCTTCAGTCCCAGTCTGCTGACTGATTGATCTCTATCCTATAACCCCATAATCAGGGCATCCCCATTTTGGGGTCACACACTGCAAAATCAGTGAATCACTGGTCTGAATGAAACCAAGCTCATTATCTTCTATTATAAACCATTTTCTCCTTCTCACATCCCTCTTCCTCCCTCCCTCCCCCCTTTCTTTTTTAAGAGGAAGAGGGGAAGAACAGAGGTAGAGGGAGAGAGAATCTCAAGCAGGCTCCACACCCAGCATGTGTGGCCTATGTGGGGCTCAATCTCACAACTGATCATGACCTGAGCCAAAAATCAAGAGTTGGATCCTTCATCAGCTGAGCCACCCAGGCACCTCTCACATCTTTATTTCTTTTCTCCCTATGCTTAAATCTCTAAGCTTCAATATAACTTCTATTTCTTTTTATCAGTGCAACCAGGCCCAACCACCATAATCATCATCATCACCTAGTTGTAGAAACACAGTCTCTGTAATTTCTTTCAAATGTATCTCCCCCATTCCATTCCTACCACCACCATTATAATTTAGAAACTCATTATTCTAACTGGGCACAGAAGTTCCCAGTGGTTACTGTCAATCTCTCTCCAGTTAAAAAGGTTTCCCAGTTCTCCGCACATTGAATCTAATCTCAGCTTAGCATTTAGGTTCTGCTACAGCTGCCTACCTACCTTTTTAAACCTCATCTCTTGCCACTGTCATTCACCCATCTGTCCTCCAGATCAACAGATCCCTCTATTTCCTGAGCACAGCATGCTTTAGTCTTGACACCACTGCTCATGCCGCTCCCCAGCTGGATCACCTTTCCTGCATCTATGCATCTGGGAAACTTGACCCTTTGAAGCTCATTTCTAATACACCTCCTCCATGAGACCTGCTCTGATCTTCTCAACAGAATGTGAGTTTCCCTTCATGAAGCCCTACAGCACTCTGTCCCTTCCTTACTCTTATCACAGTGACCTCTGTTCATGTCTACTCTCCTTATTAGACCTTACATTTTTGTTTATGTCTACTCCCCTTATTAGACTATACATTTTTGGGAAGCAGAAGCTATTTATCTATTGCCAAAACCAAATGTGGTTTTTATATTATATTATAGAGACTTTATATATTATATATTTTTATAATATACACTTTATATGATAGATTTTTAATTTTTTAAAACAATTTTTAAAAAAAGATTTTATTTATTTATTTGACAGACAGAGTTCACAAGTAGGCAGAGAGAGAGAGAGAGAGAGGGGAGGAAGCAGGCTCTCTGCTGAGCAGAGAGCCCCATGTGGGGCTCGATCCCAGGACCCTAGGATCATGACCTGAGCCGAAGGCAGAGGCTTTAACCCGAGCCACCTGGTGCCCCTATATTATAGATGTTTTAATATTATACTTCATATATTTATATATAAAATATATACTTTATATTATATTGTTTACACTTTATATTATAGAGACTCAATAATACATTAAATTTAAATGTACATATTGGGGTGCCTTGATGGTGCAGTTGGTTGAGCATCCAACTCTTGGTTTCAGCACAGGTTTTTATCTCAGGGTCTTGGGACTGAGCTCCTGCAAGAGGCTCTGAGCTCAGCACCGAGTCTGCTTGAGAGTATCTCTCCCTCTGCCCCTCCCACTCATGCTCTCTTGCTAATAAATACATCTTTAAAAAAATAAACTGTGTATATTTTCCTATTGCTGGGCTAATTTGCTAGAGTTTGTTGCTTTACGAAACTGCACTACAGAGAATATGCAAAAAAGGCATAATACAACCTGAAAGCAAAGGGAGTAGACTAAACATTTTGGTCTAGAGTTGAGTTCAATATGGTCATATGTAACCAGCATAAGCAAGTGTTGGGATTTGGGCAATCTCCATAGGAACAGAGCCGGTGGATTCCTTTACCTTCATAACCTATACAGACAGTCCCACTAAAATGACTCATAAAGCTCTTGAACTTGTGAAGGTGGCCAAGATGAATGAAGACGTTAGTCCTGGCTTGATTTGGTTTGTGTCATACAGTCTACTCAGATAATTTAGTGAGATTTATGAACCTTTAAAAACCACTTAAAAATTTTCCCCTATCACCACGGTAACTCTGAATTAATTCTGCACATGCGGTCATTGGGATTGAAAGTGCAACAGACTATTAGAGGATTCACTGATCCTGGCCTTGAAGAAAATGGAATTCAGCAATGCTGGCGATGAACAGATAGGGACACTGAAGGGTACAGAGAGCAAAGAAGATAGGTGATCAAGAATCTGGCTGGATGAGACCCAGAAAGAAAAGGGGTAGGGGCAACCAGGACGATGGAAATCATTCACACCATATAGGAAAGTAAGCAGGTGGGATGGGCATGAAAGGAGACAAAAGTACACACAAATACAATGTTCACATCGCGGCACTATACTTTGAGATAAACTCTTCTTTGTAGAAAATTTGGTATGCTTGCTCATAAGCCGCCATCCCTTTTTGCAATCATGTAATGAGACAAGCTGGATTTGCTAGCCTGGAAGTCCAAACTGGGAGAACGGAGAAGGATCATAATTCTCATGTGAATATAAGCAAATTAATATTAGAACAAAATCTTAGGAGACAAGGTACATTTTCAGGAAAGCAGGCCACTTAATTTTACACAATATTCAGTATATTAGAGTTGGGGAACTAAATAATTTTTGTAGACGTGAAATTCATTATACATGGGAAGTAATTTGTATTAAGAAGAATAGTTTTAGGGTTGCCACAGAAATACTTCTCTCCTGGGAGTTTTGTTACCTTTTATAGTTGTTTATTCTTAATTTTGATGCATGCATGTATCCATCCATCTGCATTTAGCCTTGTGAAATAGGTGAGACGAAGATACTAATAATCCAACTTTTACTGAGAGAAGAGGTACGCAGCAGTGAAGAGCCCTAGCCTCTGCCTTGGTTTCCTTGCTGCCTCTGGCACCCGAGCTCAGCGCTCCATCCATTGGACGCTATTCTTGATCCTTCTCTGGCCTCATTCTCCCTGAGACTGTTCTACCAACGGCCACTTATAGACAGGAAGAAATGCAAAGGACCTCTCTTTCCTTATATGTCCCCAAGTTTATGTTATCCTAGATCTGAAAGGCATGAGAAATCGGGGACTCACTGTTCACAAAGACGGCAAACCTCAGGAAGGACAGGTAACGTTCCCCTTCAATGGGGTTCCAGCCGACATCAGGGTATCCTTTGGCTAGAAGCATGGGGCAGCTCTGCAGGCCACAGCCTGCCAAGTAGGTCACCACCTGCCAACAACAGTACAAAAGTAAGTGTCTAAGTTTTTTACAAGATAGCAGCCAGGCCTACAAAATTCCGGGAACAGAAGGGCTTTCATTCTCCTAAAAGCTAGAGAGAGCCCCAAACCTTTAACTTAATAATTCCGTAGGTTTGGGGGCACCTAGGTGGCTTGGTGGATTAAGCCTGTGCCTTCAGCTCAGGTCATGATCCCAGGACCTGGGATTGAGCCCTGCATCGGGCTCCCTGCTCAGTGGGGAGCCTGTTTCCCTCTCTCTCTCTCTGCCTGCCTCTCTGCCTAGTTGTGATCTGCTGCCAAATAAATAAACCCTTTAAAAAAAAATAATAATTACATAGGTTTGAAACCAGAACTTCCAATTCATTATTGTTTCCAAGTAACCAATAGGACCTATTATCATTGTTAGGGAGGAATATTCCATGAGCTCTCAGTTCTTTGGTTTTCCCAGTTTTGGCAAGAGGGAGCTGCCATTTAAGCACAGCCTTAATGGGATGCCTGCATGGCTCAGTAGGTTAAGCATATGACCCTTGATTTTGGCTCAGATCATGATCTCAGGATCATGAGATCAGGCCCCACATCAGGTTCTGTGCTCAGCAGGGAGTCTGCTTGAGATTCTCTCTCTCCCTTTGCCCCTGTCCCCACTCACATGAGCTTGCTCTCCCTCTGCCCCTCCCCCCACAGGCCTAACTACGGGGCATCTGGGGAGATAATGGGTCCAGGCGGGCTATGTTCATTTGGCCATGTTATTTCAAGACCAAAATATTCAGTCACTGGTTGACTCTGAGTGGGCCCTTGACAGATTCGGGATCCCTACTTAAGTTCTGCATTAACAGCAATCATGGTTTCAAGTCCAAAGCCAAGATGTTAAGGTTGGGGTGGTGAGTGAAGGTGCCATGGCCAGGTAAGGGCTGGGATTAGTAGTGTTCTCTCTGCTTTCAGGTCACTGGATCTTAGCCCTGTGATCTTGTAGAATAGTTTGGAACTTGCTTACTTTTTAGAAGGTGTCAGGCAAAAAAAAAAAAAAAAAGAAAGAAAGAAAAAGAAAGAAAGAAATCCTGGCAAACAGACCTTTGCTTGAAATGCAGTTGTTATTCTGATTTATCCTTTGACATTTTTTCTGTGCACAAGGAAAAGGGGAAAATCCATGGGGCTGCAAAATCCTCGAAAAATCCTTCATTTTTTGATTCCCCAGAGCCCGGCACACAGCAGATGGTCAATAAGTGCTGTTCAAATGAATCACGTATTTGCTGATGCCAAATTCTCTAGTCCTTTTGTAAGAATAATGTATCTATGTCACAACTTATAAGAAATAATCACCACATTGTTTTTCTTCTTAAACCAGTAACAATACTATTCTGCTTGGAGCGTGGACCTGATTTGGCTTTTAAAATGTCAGGGAGAGGGTATGTGCTATGGTGAGTGCTGTGAAATGTGTAAGCCTGATGGTTCACAGATCTGTACCCCTGGGGCAAATAATACACTATATGTTAATAAAAATAATTTAAAAAAATAAAAAATTTTTTAAAATGTCAGGGAAACATCAATAAAGGCAGGAGTTAGGCAGTGTTTTCAAGGTTACAGGTGCAATACACTTCACTGGCCACTGAAATAAGCACCTGCATATGTGTGGGGGTTGGGGGGTGTCATTCTATCTTAAGGTACCTAATTTCTGCTGTGATCAAGGGAAAGGGAGAACGGCAGCATTTCCCTCTCCTCTCCCTTCTCTCCTAGGAACCACACTTGGGTGATTTCCTGACACAGGTCTGAATAAAGTCCGTAGCCCCGTGCTGAGATGCTGAGCCACTAGGACCACTGGAAGACGGGCAGCAGACCTCATCCTGTCCATTCGCTGATCTCCCTAGGTCTCCCTTTTTTCCCTTTCCCAGCCTCCCGGCCTCTCCTTATCCCATCCTGCATCTTCAAGGGAGGCTTAGGGTTATTGTCAAGCACCGTCATTTAAGAGGGGTACTGAGTATTAACCTCGTGGCCCTGCTTGTTTTAAGAGAACCATCAGCCCTTTTTTATACAGCCATCAGTTACCTCACCAACTAAAACACCATGTTTGTTTTTTGAGAGAGAGAGAGAGAGAGTGAGCCTGTGTGTGAAGGAGCAGTGGCGGAAGGGGCAAAGGGGGAGGGGGAGAGAGAGAGAATCTTCAGCAGGCTCCATGCTCCCTGACACAGGGCTCAATCTCACGACCTTGAGATCATGACCTCAGTTGAAATCAGGAGTCAGATGCTTAACAGACAGAGCCACCCAGGCACCCCCAAAACACTGAGTTCTTGATGGCTGTTTCAGTGTATGCAGAGCAAAGTCTGAAGTCTGTCTCACTAGAAAGAGACCAGGAAGATCCAATGGCATTTGTGGGAAAGCATTCACATAATGTACTGCTGGGGGCAGAACACCTGAGTCTGTGTTTGTATTTGGGGTGTGTGTGTGTGTGTGTGTGTGTGTGTGTGTGTGTGTGTGTCTTGTTTTGGATCCAATCAGTTCTTCTCGCTAAAACCAGGCTGTGTTTTCTAAAATACAAGTCACAGTGTGTCGCTCCCCTGCTTAAAGCCCTCTGATGGTTTCTTGGAGAGGTCCTACATAGAAGTCTTAGCATAGAACAGGTAAAGCAAGGCCTCTGGGGCTAGACTCTTTTGGATCCTGACTCTGACACTTAACAAACCCACACATCAGCTAACCTCTCTATGCCTCAGTTTCCTCTCCTATAACTGGGAGTGCTAACAAAAAAGGCATGTTCTGATGGTCATGGTCATGTGAGTTAATCAGAGTGGGCCCAGGCCCACAGTGATCATGTAAGAGTATGAATATCTACCATAAACAGTTATGGTAGCATCAAGCCCAATTCCCTATTGTCCCTCCTTACTCCCCAAGCACTCCCCCCAAACACCCTGTGTTTCCTCACATCCACTCGCCCAGTTCTCAAGCACACCATGCTCTCCTCACTAAACCTCAGAAATATTCCCAGCACACTTCTCTCCATGGTATGTCTGCTTGGTTTCTACTCTTCCCTCAGCTCATCACTCTCCCAAGTGACCTTCTGGATCCCCTGGTCATGGTGAGTGGTGCCTCCCCCACGCACTTCCAAACCCACTGTTTGCTGGATGACCTCTTACTTGTCCCCCTTGCCCTCACCACATCAGTCTCCTTCACATTCAGAGAGTCAAGATAATAGCCCCAAATTGAAGGGGAAAAGATGTAGGTGAATCAGCCTCCAGTCATCAGCACCAGTGGGGGTGCATTTCACAATCCCCATGTGGGGCAGCTCAGTTTTACCTCATCTGTTCCTGCAGAGGACGTGTGGGCCTCCTTTACCCATATACTGATTATACAGTTTTCTGTCATATTTCTTTTTTTAGTGTCTAGACTTAAAAATTCGATGACACAGAACTATATCAGGATCCCCAGGTCTCTGGTGGTGTTCCATGCAGACCAGTGAGGCTGGGCCTCCACATACAGAGAACACAAATATCCAGATATCCTTGTCTGTGGAGATGGCTCTCCCTGCCCCTAAGAGATGCTCTGGTCCTAATTATCACACTGCTGCCAATTACTCACTTTCTACCATATTTTCATGGAGCGTTGAATAGCTTCTTTTTTTAAAAAAAAATTTAAAAATTTTATTTATTTGACAGAGAGCAGCAGAGGGAGAGGGAGAAGCAAACTCCATGCTAAGCAGGGAGCCCAACTTGAGGCTTGATCCCAGGACCCTATCATGACCTGAGCTGAAGGCAAACCCTCAAGTGACAGAACCACCCAGGTGTCCCTGTTGAAAAGCTTCTGATGGAGACCCAGTCTCTGGTCTGCATTTCCTTGGTGTGGCTGCGCTATAGACAGGATAGAGCAAGCATGCTGCCTCCAGTGTGGGGCCAGTTACCTTCTCGAGGTCCGGTTCCTCTAAGCCCAGAGCTAACTCATTGTTGTCCATCACAGAGGAAGCTGCCACGTCCAATGGGGTAGATCCCCTCATGGAAGGGGAGGCTGAGGAAGGAAGAGAGGAGAGAGAACGGGATGAGGGCCACCCAGAGCTGAGCTGAGGTTGCAGTGCCAACTCGTGGTCAGGAGAGGGCAGCAAACACACTAAACCTCGGTCCCATTGCTGTCCAGAGGGGGCGGCCTGTCTAATTTAAGAACAGCTCTATTTATTATCCTTGTCCCTACACTCATTACTGATTGCAAATATGGAGTAACTTGGAAAATCAGTTCACAGAATTATCCAGGACCATGTATTTCCAAGTACTTTTGTAATATGATACTTCTTGAGAGCCCCACTTGGGTGATCACTCAAAAGGGAGAGATGCCACTTAACCAACTAATAAGCTCAAATGACTTGGCCATTTCTAGGTCCACCATCCAGAATTTAAAAATAGTTTCAAACAGCATTAGTTCTTATTATAGTTACATCAGGTCACCAATGTTATCTTTGATTTCCCTTTGATTCTTAGGCTAGAATTAAGAACCCCCCCCCCTTTTTTTTTTTAAATAAAAGGTTGGTAGTCCAAGGTTGCATTTGACAAATCAGAAACTTAAGATATCAGATTTCACATGGATGTAGGTGTGGTTTTGCGTCTTTCACAAATTCACTTGGTTTACATCCAGGACAGTGAGTAAGGCAAATGCAGTGTGTTGCTTTCCTAGTGGTGCTGATGGATTTACCCTGTTTATCCGCAGTTGCTCTTGGCCAGTCCATCCTGCAGCTTAGGAGAGCACCAGCTAGTTGGCTGATGGGACAGGTATACAGCTGACAGCCTGCCTGCCAAGCAGGAGTTGGATCTTTGACCTTGGTCTCATGAGCACTGCTCCCAGGTCAACAGAGTGGGCTGGGGGTGTCCCCAGATTCTATCTACAACCTCAGGCAAGATCTCATAAGCCATGAGCCACTGGTCCCAAGGGAGACAAGGCAAAACTCTGTGACTACGCCAACACGAATCTGTCACCAGTGCTAGTGGGTAGCAACATCTCTCCTTAGGTTGGACAGCAGAGACATCGTATTGTCATTTTATTTGTTTTTAGATCAGGCAGGTCCGTTCTTTTATTTAAAAATACCTTAGCAGGAATGCAGCTTCTTTTCCTTGACCTTCTAAGGGGTCAGCAGGGGACTGTCACCTCCAAGCCCAAATGGGGAAGTGATCATGAGACATACCTAGGCCAACACTGCTATTCTCCAGCAGGTAACTCAGATGTTCAAACATGGCCTTCTGATTTTGCCGGCTAATTCGACAGAAATAGCAGAGGAAGCGGCAACAGCTAGCAACCATCTTGGGAAAAGCAATCTGTAGAGAGAAGAAAGAAGTGTCAAGGAAAAGAGTCCATCATGAGTCCTTCCTGAAAAGTCTAACTTCCAAGAGTTTTAGGTTGTGTAATCAATGGACTTCCACATGTCAATACTGGTGTAAGATATGAACAGTTTGGAAAATGAATTTTCTTACTTCCAGTGCTATCCAGGGCTTACTCACTTATTCCAAGACAGTGAGTAGATACCTGAGAAGAGAAGTCCCAAAATATTGAGAGCTAATTTCAGTTCCTGAACTATCCTTCTTGCAAAGGAAAAAGAGGCCAAACAAGAATCCTAGACACCTTCTGATGTCACATGAAATTATGTGACCCCCTATCAGACTACTGTTTTCATCTGGGAAGAGAGTGGACAGACCTCTGATGAGAAAGTTCAGAAAGGGAGATGAGTGATCATCAAACAATGCCCAGCATTACAGAAGACCTGGGTCCTCTGGGTAAAGGCAGGCCCCTAGAGTTGTGGGAGCCTGACGAGCACTGCCCTCTCAGGCTGTTGAGCCGACCCCAATTACTTTTTTATTCTCCCCTGGTTACTTCTGCTCTTGATGACTGCTCTCCAGTGGGTTCCCATAGCACCTGTAATCTGATCCATACAATTTAGCCCTGAGATGCCATCTTATGTTACTGTTGATTGTACTTGGCTTCTCTCCTTAACAAAGTAATTAGCAGCTCTAGAGCCTGGCCACGTCTTATTTTGATCCAATAATGCTCAGTAAGTGCTGTCTGTGTTAACCTTGCTCTGGATCCTAGAAAGTCCTTGATTTCCCCCTTTAGAATCATGGGGATGGGTGCTCTCCAAATGAGGTTCTGAACCCTCCCTGCTACCTGCTTGCTGAGGTGAGCAGACATTTGCTCAGGGCTCTCTGCAGAGGGTCCACTTTCCCAATGGATCAGAAGGAAGCGAGTGAGAAGGAATGTGAGCTTGGCTTCTGGTCTTCCTTCACGTCCCCATCTGTCAATACTGGTGGAACTGCTTTGCAAATCATTCGTTCCTATCCGGCACTCTGGAATTTCCAACATCTGAAAACATCCTCCACTCTACTGCCTTCAGACCAGAACTCTGAGGAGCACCCCACACCAGTTAGGATGAATGCCCAGAGAGCTCCCCCTTACAGCAGGTGTTATGGGGGCGTGGCCAGGAAAGCTGGTATCCTCAGGACCTTGGGGCACAGAGCAAATGCTCACTCCCGAGGGAATGCTGCCCAGCTCGTTATTAAGACCTTGTTCTTCTTTTGAGCAGCATTTTCCTGACCCAGCACAAAACATACCAGGCTCCTAAGTGGAACCCAGAGGAATTCCGTCTTGGAAGGAGCAGGGCTGAAGGGTATGGGAAGTAAATTTAGCAGGTGACCAGCCTTGTGGAACGAGCAAGTAAAGCTCTGAGCCTCAGGAGCCAGCGTTCTTACACTGGCTGGAGTCCATTCAGCAGCACTGTCCCGGCCCTTGGCTACTTCCCGGCTTTATGCACATCTCTCCTGCTCCCTGGGAGGGGTCACTGAGGCAAAAGACGCCAGCCACGTGGCTGTGAACAAGGCAACTCACGGCCCTGCTTAGAGGTCAAGTTCTGGCTGAGTTCTCCTTGTAGCCTTACCTGAGACTTCTCTGCACCCAGCACGTTCACCATCACCTCCATCACCGTCTCGTGCATGCCAAGGACTCGCATGAGGTTGGGATGCTGGTAAAACACCTTGTTGTTCATAATGTCTCTATGGGAAAGACGGGGCAAACTTCAGCACTTTCTTCTGTGAACATTCAGGGGTGAGGACACAGACTCGCAGACACGGGGGTGAAGGAAATGCAAATGTGACAGGTTGGACGGTACTGAGAAGGTACTAGGTCAGTCAGAATATATGTAGAGTGCCTTTTTTTAGCTCACAGGAGTATTTTGCCCTATTTCTATGAAGTACTTTCTTTGAGACATTTCCTTCTAATGACATATTACACAGTTGTCCCTTTGTCTTTTTTTTTCTTTAAAGATTTTATTTGAGAGAGAGTGAGCAAGCACAAGCAGGGAAAGCGGCAGGCAGAGGGAGAAGCAGGCTCCGGGCTGAGCAAGAAGCCTGATGGGGGACTTGATCCCAGGATGCTGGGATCATGACCTGAGCTGAAGGCAGATGCTTAACTGACAGAACTACCCAGGCATGCCCCCCGACCCTTTGTCTTTTTGCTTGGAATAGTTTTGAGACAGTCCAAATTACTGGATTTCTCTTCCTCCATGTACACAGGGTCTTCTACATTTTTTTTTTCCTTCTCTCATCCTTATATCTAAGTCTCTGTGTACTTCAGTTTTCTTAATGATAGGGCTGTACCCCTTTCTTAAAGGCAACTGTGTATTAGGTACCCATGACATTCTGGGGCAGCAGTCCTCAAAAAACCAGTGAAATTAACAATGAAATATTAAAAAATGTATTTTTTCTATCATTCAGTATAAATTCACACACAATAAAGGCAAATCAAAATGCAGCAGCAGCCTGGGAGGGGGCTGTGTAATCCCTCTCTGGGTGGTTACTCTCAGCCTGTCCCCTGTCCCCCGAGGGCAGGCTGCTGTTAAGAGGAAATAGCACCGGTTTTTACTGCTGCTATGTCTACTGCCAGGGCCAGGGGACAGGCTAATTCTGCAGGTTACTTTTCCCATAAGAGTCTCTTCATTTCTAGTACATGCATGATTCTTCCGTGCAAATGAATTTGAGGCATGATTGCATTTCCCCGGCCCAACCCAGGGATCCTTGAAGTCCCTCTTCTGGGGCTTGGGTTCCTTCAGTGTGCTGCTGCAGGACGGTGAGATGGAACATGGAGCAGCAGTAAGGTCATGGTTCTAGTTCTTGATTTTCGTCAAGTAACATTGTGGGCTGGACAGTTAACTTTTTCGGGCTTTGGTTTTCTCATCCACACAATGGAACTTCACCACCTAATTAAAGGAAATCTTTTTTGATGTCCAAAATGCTGTCTTTTTGACAGCATGGCTTCCAAGGAAGAGCCGTGAGCTATTGTTATGGGGAAAGGTGCCTTGCAGAACTAACAGAAATGACTCTCTGGGCTAGTCCTGGGCAAAAGGAGGGATCAGCCAGCAGTTTCTCAGAGGGAAGTCCCAGAAGAATTCCAGTCAAAACTCAACTGCTCAAAACACATCTCTCTTGTTGAGCTGAACACACAGTTCCTTCCTCTGAATTGTTTTCCTTGCCTCCCTGGGGCTATTTTCTTCAGACACACACCAAATAACTGCTTTTCTCTAAGATTCCTCCCCACTGTTTCTGGCAACGTCCCTTGACCTCTGTAGCCTGCAGTCTGGTCTCCTCGGTTCTCAAAGGTGACTGATTCACCGAGAACGTTATCCCATGAGGCATGAAATCAGGATGGTAGCATGCAGGGATTTTCTACAACGGAATTCTGGAACATCCATATGGCCAGGTGGACCAGTTTTCCCTCCCGAAGTTCTCCTGAGTGACCTGCACTCAACGGAGAACGACCTACCCCAGCCCGTTGATCATGAGCAGCTCCTCCTCCTTGCCCATCCGGACACTGAGCAGGCAGCGGATCTGGCCCAGCGCAGCCAGCAGGTTGATGGTGTCGCTCACAGAGGCCTGGCTGATGGTGTAGGTCTTCCGAAGGGCCTGCAGCAGCTCCCCGATGCTGTCATACTGTCTCTGAAGGAGGCTGAACATCATTCGGACCAACTCTGCATCCTGGATCTGGTCCTCCTGGGCCCAGCGGATCATGGTCTGTGAGATGAGCTCCTTCAAGGTGGCTGGAAGGGCAACAGGGAGGACCGGTATGGAGCCTATCATGGCATAGGGAGAGAGCTGTGTATCTCAGACACTCCCTTTGACAGGGACACAACATCAGTGCTCAAGGTTAAAACATTCTTTTCCTAAGGGTGGACTGTAGCATGCAGAGAAGTGAAATATATCATCGAAAGACATGTGTGTGAACCATACTACAAGAAAAGAATATTGCATTTTTTTTTAAAGATTTATTTATTTGACAGAAATCACAAGTAGGCAAAGAGGCAGGCAGAGACAGAGGAGGAAGCAGGCTCCCCACTGAGCAGAGAGCCCGATGTGGGGCTCGATCCCAGACACTGGGATCATGACCTGAGCCAAAGGCAGAGGCTTTAACCCACTGAGCCACCCAGGCACCCCGAATATTGCATTTTTTAATTTGAGTACTAAATATTTTATTTTGAGTAAATGACATTTGAACTGATACTGGAAATAGAAGACTAAGTAAAATACTGTCCTTGTCTTCAGGGCCTCATAGCTCGGTTCTTTACATTTTCATTTTGATTTAATTAAAAAAATTGTCTTTATTTTATAACACAGTGTAATAAATACCAAAATGTACAAGTGCCATGGGACAGAGTGGGGGGTAATTAGTTTTGGGGTGGGCTGGGGGGATGGAAAAGGTGTGAGAAGGTGACACTGGTCACTGGCTCTTTGGAGACAAGTGATATTAAGCCCTGGATTTTCTCTACCATGGATAATATTCCCCAAGTACATTAAATATACCACACATCATGAACTGAGTAAGCCGTGCCATCAACTCAAGAATTCCAGAAGGTATTTTGGATGACATATACATAAAACTCTGTTAGGAGATGGAGAGAAGTAGAAGGAGAACATTCTATAAGTTCTGAAGGCTTTGCAGCTGGACCATTGACCATCAGCCCCTTGAAGAGACTGTGTTGCCCTGGATCTTTGGCAGGGGTCAGCGAACCCTGCCTCACCACCACTTTTACAAGTGTCAAGAGAAAAGCCAGGATGGCTTGGAATTCAGAAGTTACCAGGGCTCATACGGGTTGCACAGAAATACCACTGGCTGCACAGGTCAAGGAGAGGTCACTGAAGTGGGAGCAGAGCAGCCATGGAACCTTCAGAGGGTAGATTGAGAGGCTCTTGAAAAGAGCTGAGTGGCACTGGTATGGGAGGGTGGTCAGAAGGGAGAGGTAGATCTGAGGTGGAGGACAGGGTGAAAGAGGGCTTGCCAGAATGGCTGGGAGGGCCCGGCATACCCCCTCCCCATGTCTCTCTCTCTCTCTCTCTCACACACACACACACACACAGGGGTGAGAAATCACAATTGCTACTCTTAACCACAATTGTCTCCAAGTCTGGCTCTGCCTATCACATTCCCACAAGGTATGGATGGCACTAAGACCTTAATTCAGACCTGATGTTAAAGGCAGAGCTCAGGGGACAATAAAGGTCACTGAGTCCATCAGTGAAGAAACTTGGAATAAGCTCAGATAGGTGCCTTTGGTAGCCTGTGCCACCTCTAATCGTCTAGTTTTCTACCTCCATGTCATTATATATGGCAGATGTCTGCTCTACATACAGTCTTGGCTCATCATGAGGATATAAAAATAGAACTTTGTTACCAAAGCTTTAGGAGAGATCTAGATATAAAGGATGAATTTAACTTACTGCTGGGTCTATCAACCCTGTGGGTGTTGGAGGTTCAGACGGGAGACAGGCTGCAAAACTTAAAAAAGGATCCCCAGAGCAGAGAAAAGCAAAGTTAAAAGATGTTCCTAAGAGACATCACTAGGCAGGGATTGCTGACTAATATCTGTTAGGTTAGGTAATGTCTCTATCTTCTGGGGGGAAATCAGTTATTTTATGGGACAGACTGAGGCTCTTATCAGGAGCCCGTTTCCTCACTTGCCAAATAAATGTAAGAGTTCTTGTTTCTCCCAGTTAATAGTCACGGTAAGGAATGAAAGCATGACAAAACCATACAATACACACTCTTGGACCCAACGAAAGTTTTTTTAGTCCTGTAAGTACAATTCCCCCTTCGGCCTACCTCCTGACCTGAAAGTATTATGGTTTTCTCCGCTAACAACCAAATTCTCTGCCGAGATCATACACATCACAGTCCCTGGCAAACAAGAAAAAGCAACAACCAGAACTATTAGTCAGCGCAAGGACCATCCTCTTGTCAACAGGGAATTTTACAGAGTCCTAAGGACACCAAGTAAATTAGTTTTCTCTTAACCTGGCTTTCAGATTAGTTCAGGATTTGGGTGAGCTTTTAGCTCCACAGTGATATAATAATCCAAATCAACATTTATAAAGAATGGAGCATTTACAGTAAAACACCTCTTGAGAGGGCAAATGAGAAAGGAGACAGCCCTTTATCTGAAAGAGCAGAGCAGGAAGCACCCCATGGGTTCTCTGTCCAGGCCAGCCTTCCAGCAAATGTGAGAGAATGGGATAAACGATTATGTGCTTGTGACCCAGTGGAAGCTCCGTTAAAATGAAAACATGGCGCCAAGACTCTGACAGAAAAAGCAAGACTTACAGTTGTGTTATTGATGGACAGATGCAATTCAGTGAATGCAAGACATTTAAGGCCATTCTTGCCGGGGAGGGTTTTAAATTGTGAGATGGAAGTCCAGAAACTGAGAGAACGAATAACTACGAGAAGAAAGAAGATGGGGGAGGGACGGCCGGGGAGCAAATATTCCCAAGAGCCCTGAACGGACGTCATATTTTGTGGCCTGACATACACTAGAGACCCAGCACCCACCAAGCAAACCCAGGCTGAGTCAATGAATTTCTAATGCTCTGAACACCTTTGGGACTAAGAAGATGGAGTTTTCATACCCATGGCAGCAATGCTATTGAAGATTCCTCAGATTTTAATTAGCTCCCACACGCCGGCAGCAGAGTGGCATAAATGTACCAGGGTTCAGAGGTTAAAAAGAATATGTTTTCTAGAATGCGGTAGGCTCTTCATATATCTGAACAACTGAGGATTAAAATAATCAATGCCTCTAATCATGTATGGCACATATTATGGGGTTAATAAAGGTTAACTAGTCTATTAACTATTCCAGTAGTTGTAAAAGCATGGTCCACAGAGCCTTCGGGAGCCTAGGCCTTTTGGGTGGTTTGCGAGGCCAAACGTGTTTTCATAATCATCCTAATGTTATTTGCATTTTTACTGTGTTGATAGCTGGCCTGACAGTGCAGAAGCAATGTGGGTGCAACTGGGGGTGCCTTAGCGGGAATCAAGGCAAAAGCACCAAACACCAAACTTCACCTACACAGCCCCAGAAAGATGCCCAGTTTCAATAAGAATGTTCCACATGAAAGACAAAATTATTAATTTTATTACTAATAAACACTTGAGTATGCATTTTCCCAATCTCCTATGGGATAAAAAGGGAAGTATGCCTACAACACCCCTGCTGCAAATGGGAGGTCAGAGGCCTTTGTGAGGAGAAGCGCTGGTGTGGTTGTTGGAGCTGTGGGCCCAACTGGCTGCTCGGCTCATGGAATGCTCTTTTAATTAAAAGAATGCAGATGAGCCAGGCTGGTTCATTAGAGTTGGGTGAATGACAGACATATTCTTATAAATGAAAGAAGCAAGCTCATCACTTCAAGGAAAACAATGGAGAGTTTCTGTTGCCAAGAATATAATTTGGGCTCTCAAGTGAAAACTAGAATTTTAGAAAATGTTTATGTGCCACAGTGAGTTTGACAGCTTCTCAGTACTTAAAGACTTTCTGATTAAATTGTTGATGTTAACAAATGTGATTTCTAAAACATCTTATAATGAAATATGTCAACATTTGGAAGTTCTTCATGACTTGGTGAACCAGTAATTTCCAAATGACCAATGGCCTTGTGTTACAGAAACATTCATGGGTAAAAGACCTAGTCAAATGAAAGATAGACCAGTGAATTTTTATATAACCAAGAACAAAAATTTTCTTAATGTCGTTTCAGGTTCTACATGGCAATGAACTTTTGAGAACCTACTACTTGTTGAGCTTTGATGTAGTATCAAAGAGGAATAAGCCCAATTATCTGAAAAAGGCTATTAAAATACCCTTCCCCTTTCTAGCTATGTATCTCTTTGAGACCAGTGTTACTCCTATTCTTTAACCAGGTATAAGAACCCAGCTATCTTCTATTTAGTCAAACGTTCGAGAGTTATAAAAATGCAAAACAATGTGGCTAGTCTCGTTATCTTTGCTTTGTTTTGAAAAACTGTCATTTCTCACAGAAATATTTTATTTACATGTACGTAATAGGGTTTTTGTTATTTTTAAATGAAGTAAATACTTTAAAATTTTATGTTTTAAATTCTAATTCAGCAATATTGATAGATATATTCCACAGAAGCTAAAGTTTTATGAGGTCCTTGATAATTTTTAAGAGTGTACAAAGGGCTCCTAAGACTAGAAAGTTCAAGAAGCCCTGATTTATACAAAAGCATCTATGCTGAGGTGATAGCGGTGATCGGGAAGCGAAGCCTTCCCTCCAGCTAAGCTAGAGCCCTGTTCCGTTAGGCTGTATGATTCCCATCCGGTAGCGGACATGTGAACTTGGAAAGTTACAGATTAGGAAGCTTTCTATGTTTGCTTCTGGATGGGAGATAGGTTAAATGTGAGTATAAGATGAGTAAGACACCTCACCCTGAGAAATCAAATGAGGATTAAAGCAGCATTGTTTTGAAAGTTGAATCCTGGCAGTCAGGAAGGACCCTGGCCATTGTTCCTGCATCTCCAAGGGGGGCTCCCTGCCAGCCTGAAGGGCTCTAGGTGCTTCCTTCTTTACATCAAATTGGGAACAAGCTCAGTCATCTTCAGAGCAAGGAGGGGGTGGGAGCTCTTCGCACCGAAGCTGCATGGCCTTGTTTAGCCTGTTTGTAGCCAGTGTAATCAGGCACGCAGAGAAATGGGCTGCAGGACAGGGAGGGAGGCACTCAACCCTTTGCCCCACATTAGCTGACCCTTCCGCAGTGAGGTTACTCTCATTAATATTGGAAACCAGGACCGTCGCCTATGGAAGGCTTTGTTCTGGAGCCACTGGGTATCCAGGCCTCAGGACAAATCTCATGCACAAGTGTCTGCCGTCCTCATCGGAGTAGCTGTCACCTCCAGTTTTGTCAACTCCTAAATGAGCCAACCAGTCAAGTGATAACTCTGAGGTAACTCATCTGTATGAAACTATTTCAAGACACAATGATTACTCGCAGTGGCTTACTGGATCCTAGATACACACATGTAAGGCATTTAATGAGGAAGTGTAAGATAATGAGTAAAACTCTGTTGTCCACGTACATTGAGGAAATAAGACAATTCATACGAAGGTACAACTTCTCTAGTCATACAAAAATTCCCAAGAAATTGGAGAAATGATCAGATCTTCCTCTCTTACTTTCTTCCCAATGTGTCCTTGCTCTAAAGCTCTTTGTATTTCTCAGAGAGGTCCACACTGCATGGAGACTAGAGAAGTAAGGGAAGAAAAAGCTCTACCGGGAAGTTAAGAAGGCCCTGCCAGGGATGGATGAAACCACCTGATGGGAAAGACATTTCCCTTTGCTATGGCTACTTTGAAATGCCATTTTCTTTCAAGAGCTGATTCACACAAGCAGTCCCTGTAGTAAATACTTCTACGTTTTTCTGGTATCAATGGTGTAATGCTGACAAATTTGGTAGGATTTTCAAACATCGAAGGGAGTCAGTTCTTGAGATATATTTGAACCTCTTTCATAATCACAGATATATTAAGAGCAGTTACTACTAAATACTGATTTCATTTCTGCTGCTTTTCTAAGATCCTCTTTGGAAATGCTACCCTTTAATGACTAAAAAGACACTTTACTATGCATAAGAAACAGGACTCCTGAGGGAGAAAGACTCCAGGATAAAGGTAAGGGGTGGAATGGGGAGGTTAATTCTATTGTTTGCTGTAATGTATGGCCTCGTTTTACTCACACACGTCCCATAACCCCACTCAGATCCCCCACCACACATGATAAAGTCGCTTCCATACTCTTTGCCACAGCTCTAGGATTTTCATCCACTGATTTACCTGTTTCAAGGCCTTGTCAAGTGCACTAGATGGTTTAGCCCATGAGGTTTTTTTTTTAAAAGCTATGGTGTGCTTTCCAAAAAGCAAAGAGATGTGTAACCCATCATTTGTTTTCTGATGAGAAAGGAATTGCAGAAAACAGACTGTCTTAGTGAAACGAGTCATGTATATGTGGTTCCCTTGATAATTACAAATGGCTTCATTTAAGAAATTATTATTAACATTCTAACTTGCTCCACTTTCACAATTAGGGTAATTAGGGATAGTCACATATAGGCAATTATATCAAATCTATGATCTAGAAACTGCATTTTAAATAATTGTTTATTGAAATGGATAAAAGACCTCAATGTGAGACAGGAATCCATCAGAATCCTAGAGGAGAACATAGGCAGTAACCTCTTTGATATCAGCCACAGCAACTTCTTTCAAGATATGTCCCCAAAGGCAAAGGAAACAAAAGCGAAAATGAACTTTTGGGACTTCATCAAGATCAAAAGCTTCTGCACAGCAAAGGAAACAGTCAAGAAAACAAAGAGGCAACCCACAGAATGGGAGAAGATATTTGCAAATGACAGTACAGACAAAAGGTTGATATCCAGGATCTATAAAGAACTTCTCAAACTCAACACACACAAAACAGATAATCATGTCAAAAAATGGGCAGAAGACATGAACAGACACTTCTCCAATGAAGACATACAAATGGCTATCAGACACATGAAAAAATGTTCATCATCACTAGCCATCAGGGAGATTCAAATTAAAACCACATTGAGATACCACCTTTACACTAGTTAGAATGGCCAAAATTAGCAAGACAGGAAACAACGTGTGTTGGAGAGGATGTAGAGAAAGCGGAACCCTCTTACACTGTTGGTGGGAATGCAAGTTGGTGCAGCTACTTTGGAGAACAGTGTGGAGATTCCTCAAGAAATTAAAAATAGAGCTTCCCTATGACCCTGCCATTGCACTACTGGGTATTGACCCCAAAGATACAGATGTAGTGCAAAAAGGGCCATCCGTACCCCAATGTTTATAGCAGCAATGGCCACAGTTGCCAAACTGTGGAAAGAACCAAGATGCCCTTCAACAGACGAATGGATAAGGAAGATGTGGTCCATATACACTATGGAATATTATGCCTCCATCAGAAAGGATGAATACCCAACTTTTGTAGCAACATGGACGGGACTGGACGAGATTATGCTGAGTGAAATAAGTCAAGCAGAGAGAGTCAATTATCATATGGTTTCACTTATTTGTGGAGCATAACAAATACCATGGAGGACATGGGGAGATGGAGAGGAGAAGGGAGTTGAGGGAAATTGGAAGGGGAGATGAACCATGAGAGTCTATGGACTCTGAAAAACAACCTGAGGGTTTTGAAGGGGCAGGGGTGGGTGGGAAGTTGGGGGAGCCAGGTGGTGGGTATTATGGAGGGCAAGTATTGCATGGAGCACTGGGTGTGGTGCATAAACAATGAATACTGTCACACTGAAAATAAATAAATAAATAAATAAACGAATAAATGTTTAGGCTACCTCAGAAATGAAATACATATTTTTAAAATATTTATTTATTTGACAGAGAGAGAAAGAGATGACAAGTAGGCAGAGAGGCAAGCAGAGAGAGAGGGGCGAAGCAGGCTCCCTGCTGAGCAGAGAGCCCGATGCGGGGCTCGATCCCAGGACCCTGAGATCATGATCTGAGCTGAAGGCAGAGGCTTAACCCACTGAGCCACCCAGGCACCCAGAAATGAAATATTTCTAAGATATGGTATTGTTTAGGAAAACTTGATTCCTGAAATTTACTTTGAAAGAAGAATAGCTATACTTCACTACTTGATTTATGGACTAGCCAGACATTAGAGACAAGAAAAGAGGATTAGAAGTGTCCTTAACTTAGGGTTAGCCTTGGAACATCAGTCTGGGGGGGCTCAGGTATTGCTTATTGCTAAGTTGTTTACTTCCCTCCACTTGTCATTTTGTAACCTACTATTGATCCTCAGACCCCAAGCCTACATTCTGTGACTCTTCCAAAAAAGTTCTCCAGAGTTACCCACTATACTGGGTAAAACCCTCTTCTAAATGGTCAAATTACCAGCTTTGCAATAGTGACTGCAGTAAGAAAAAGACCATCTCTTCTCATCATGCACATTTACAATTTTAAACCTGCTGGGGTCTGGAGGGAATCTTTTCATCTCCAAATTTAGATCACAGTCCAACTGGCCATCATACGCTGAAATACAAGCTTATTATCAAAGAGCAGATGTTGGCTACTGACAAAACAAATCCCTGAAGCTTACAGATCCCCATCCTAGGCTGGTGTTAGAGTTCTGTGAGTGTGCTCCTAAATCTGGGACAGTTGGGAAGAAAAAAGTCTTCCAATGACGTTGACGAGAGGGAGTGAATAAAACTGCACTGTCCCTAGTTTAAACTTAGAAAGCAATTTATAATGCTCATGCTTACAATGGGAAAAGAAAAATAATTATGTGCATCTAAATTATGTATGCTTATTTTTAAATTCTAGGTGATTAACAAGTTAGCTGGTAGTATGCTGTCCGTGTGCTCTGGGGGCTTTAACAGGTGGTAGATCCTTTCCAAGCATCAAGAACCAATTATTTTGGCCTCTGCTTTCTTCCTCTCTGTGGTGGGCTGAATAATGACGCCCCCCCCCCCCCCCAAAATATTCACCTCTTAATTCTCAGAATTTGTCAGTATGTTTGCTGACACTTTGCCTATGTGATTAAATTAAGGATCTTGAGATAGGAAGATTATCCTGAATTATCCAGGTGAGCTCAAGATAATCACGAGGGTTCTTCTAAAAGGGAAGTAGGAGGGTCAGAGTCCAAGAAGGAGATAATAACAGGAGCAGAGGCTGTACAGGTACCATGACTGGAAGGGGCCAGTAATCAAAGAATGCAGGGGGCCTTCGGAATCTGGCAAACACAAGACATGGACTCTCCCCTAATGCCTCCAGAAGAAAGGCAAGGCTACTAAACCCATTTTAGATTGTGACCTCTAGAACTGGGTGATAATGAATTCGTATTGTTTGAAGCCACTAAGTTTATGGTAATTTGTTGCGGCAGCAAAAGAAAACTACTAATATGCTCCCACTGGTAGAAAGCTCTGGTTGAGGACACTTGAGGCTGCAGATCAGACTGGAGAGGCCCAGGGAGCAAGCTGTTAGGGAGTAGCTCATAGAAGCTGAGTCCTTAGAGAGTCCAATTCCAAGATTTTGCTGAGGCAACTGGAGTGACAGGGCTGCTGACACCTGGAGGTCTGCCTGGCCCTGGCCCCAAGCTTGCGTCAAACCAGAACAACATTAAATGCAAAAAGCATCCATTGTACAACTTCTCTGGCTCATTAGATAACTTACACAGGGTGCAGAGAACATGTTTCCCAGGTCCCGTGACACAGCTTTTTGACACTTTTGACACTTTTGGCCTGTACCTTCCCTCTGACATCAAGAGCTAGAACTGCCTGCATTTCAACAGTAATCACTCCACAGGTAGGCTCTGCTGACGGAAGTCAACCTTTATTTTCAAGGTCATGCTCAATGGTTCATGGAGTTGGCCTGTGACCAAGTTCTTCAAGGGTGATCTCAGGAGCCTGCTTTGAGTCCCAGGCAGGAGAACTTTTCTCGCTCTTCCTTTGGACACTGCAGCACACAGACGTGAGGCCTAGACTTGTAGCCACCATCCTCTGCCAGCCTGAAGGCCAAGTCAGAATGTGGAACGACTGTAGGGACAATGAGCGGAGCCATGGGATTAACTCAACCCAGTGTCCAGTTCCATCTTTAACTTCCAGGTGCCCCGGTCAATGAAGACTTTTACCAGCTATTCTACCTGAGTTGGATTTTCTTTTTTCTTTTTTCTTTTTTTTTTTTTTCCTGAAAGCATCGAAATGGTAAATGTGGAGATAAAGTTCTTATCACCTACTCTTTGTATATTTGCTTCAGAAGCTGGGAGGTATACCAACCTCTAAGTACTAGAACATTAGACAGAGCACTATTTTATTGACTCCCAACTCCCTGCCGCCATGGGTAGGAAGAGCATTATTCTCATTTTATAGACAAGGAAACTGAAATGAATGGAGGATAAGAAACTGGCCTAACATGATAATTAGTAAATGACAGAGCTGGGTCCTGAAACTTGGCTGCTGGAATCTAAACTCATCTACTTCTCCAGCTGAGAGCTGCTTTTTTTTTTTTTTTTAAAGATTTTATTTTTTTTCATTTGACAGAGAGAGAGAGAGAGAGAGATCACAAGTAGGCTGAGAGGCAGGCAGAGGGAGCGGGGAGCCTGATGTAGGGCTCAATCCTAGGACTCTGAGGTCATGTCCTGAGCTGAAGGCAGACACTCAACTGACTGAGCCACCCAGGTGCCCCTGAGAGCTGCTTACTTTCTATAGCTTCACAAAATCCAGAAAAATAGTTATCCTTATTAAGGCTTTAAATTTCTATTATACTGTCTAGATGCTCTCTTAAATAAAGAAGTGGATTCAGAAAAAAATCCTGAAAGTCAGAAAGCTTTGGCTTGTTTTCTAGAGGACTCTGAGTTAGGAGGATTATCCACATTCCTGGAGTCTCGATTTCTTCATCAATAAAATTAAGTTAGCAAAATAAAATTCATGTTGAAAGAGATGAATGAAGGATGATGTAGTGACAAGAGTGAGGGCTACTTTGTTCCAGCTGTGTGACCCTGGTCAAGTCACTTTACCTCTCTGTGTCTCTATCCACTTCTACCAAGTCACAGATAGCTGAGTACTCTAGAATTCCATGTCTACTTGATCTGTGGAGCTCTTGAAAGGGTTGTACTAATTTATTCAAATGGCAAATGAATATGTATGGCTTCACTGGGTTAAAGTAATGAGCATCGCGAAATTTTACCCCTACCTTTTAGTGCCCACCATCATGAGTCTACCCAGTTTGTTTTTATACTAATAGTACAACTGGACACCAAAGAAATAAAGCAAAATCTCAAAATCTAGTGATCACTGACCACAATGAGTAGCCCTCTGAAGACACCACCCCACACCACTAATCACCCATGTCGGGGAGATGAGCAGTGGTAGCTCGATGGTGTTTTGATGATGGTCTTGATTGCTGACAGATAAAGAATGCTTCCCCTGTCAGGGGTCAGATGGCACCATAACACCCTCTTGATTTAGTGGGTAAGATTTAATGGGAACGTCTCATGCCCTCTATGCTCTGTGTCCCCAAGCTTCCTCTGGGCCCCAAGTCTGGTCTGCTTCACAAAGTGGCCGAATACCTACTATATATTAGCAGAGAAGTTCAGGGAGAAAGTTAAACCCATCACCTCTGAGGAGCCCTAGAAAATTAGTCAGGCTCATTTCAATGTACTTTCCCGATGCCTCTCTGGCCCAGGAGCAGCAGCAGGTGCCACTTATGCTTAATTTCACGAGAACAAGGTTACAAGGCTCTCTGAGAACCCGAAAGGACCAGCCTGTAAAGACAGCCTGGAGCAATGTTCCTGGAGCTGCTCAGTGCACTCTGTGTCCTCAGGGCCCATGAATGGCACTGCTTCCTGGAGACCCAGCAGTGTGCAATGCTACAGGGCCCATCCCAGGTCTGCTGCAAGCCACTGACCTTCATCCCAGTTCTGTATTTAATTGTTGGACCTGTACACGTGTCTCCTTTATTGGGTTCCCTGGCAGGGGAATAGGGTCAAAGGTCAAGCTGCTTGTTCAAATATTCTACTTCTCATTACAATGAGAGTAGCCAATGGTCAGAGCTTCCGGTGGGTCAGACAGTGGGCATAATGCTGTACCTGAATTATCATTTAATTCACACGACCACTATGTAAGGAAAGGCAGGTACGGCAGGGACCGAGTTTCCCCCACGGTCATGGCTGCGTCAGCCCAATCCTCACTTTTCTCTCTTATTTAGGCAAAAGAAACAAATGAAAAACAAACAAAAAACCACTCCAATTTAAGAAACAAGCCAAGACTCCTGTAAACAGATGGTCTCTAAGGTGGCCTTGGCAGTGAGTGGAGGAGCACTGGAGACAGAGCCCCTATACTGGTGTGGACCCATTGATCCCTGCCAGCCAGCCTTGCAATGTGGGTCTCAGGGAAGGCTGTGCGTGGACAGTCACGTGGCTGATGTAGCTTTCTGCTAAATCCATTTCTAAAGGTCCCTCCTCAGTGCTTTTCTGCCTCGGCTGGAGCCTCCCCATCTGTGAGGGTGGAGACAAGTGGGAAGGCAAACTGCTTCACACCGGGATGCTTCCCCAGCCAGTGGGATGCCCCCTGCATCCCTGAGGCCGTCTTGCCTGGCACCGCGTTGTGGCAGCATGGCCGGGTTCTGCCAGTCCAGCTCCGCGGCCCGCTGGGCTTGCTTCTGTCCCCAGGGGGGATAATTAGCCTGGTGTTTTTGAAATCAGTCAAGCAGCCTCATAACCACTTTCTCCAAAATATTTCCACGATTAAATGACCATTGACGATGACAACAACAATGATAACGATGATGGGAAAAGAGCACAGAGGGGAGCTGTTCTTGCGCTCTAGAGGGGAATTCCTGACATGAACATGGGGTGGAGAAGGGACAGGGACGGGTTTGGGAGCTGAGGCCTCGGTCCGTACTCTGCTGGGAAAGTGGTTGAATCGCTTTTGAGTTCCTGTGTATGTTCAGTCTGAAGAAGAAACTGAGGATGAGGAGGGCTACAGGCTGCACCTCCTTTTAGTCCCTGCTCCCCACTCCTGTCCCTCCAGCCCCACTACTGGGCTGGGGCACCCCTGCATGGTGCCTGAAAGATTTCCCCATTCAAAGGCCAGCTGAGGAACAATCTTAATTGCATCTGTACCTTAAATTTCATTTTACCATTTATCCTATTTAAAGCTCCCAGGGACTAGGATATGGATGTCCTTGGGACCATTATCCTGCCTACTACACCAGACTTCTTTGAGTCCTCAGAAGCTCTCATCTAGAGCACTGCTGTGACATCCCAGTGGGCTCCGTACCTCCAATGATCCTGCACAGCAATCCTCTGGATTGCCATCTTGCTAAAAGCAGAGTTGACTGGTGCCTAATGCAGGGCCTAAGATATGATGAGTGATTAACAAACATTTTAATAGCCCAAAATAGTTAAAATTAAGTGCATACTCTGGGCCAGGCACACTTATAAGTACTTTGAGTTTCTTATTCTTCATGTCAACCAAACAAGGTATTAGGGCTATGCCCGTTTTACAGATGAGGAAACTGAGGCACAGAGAAGTTGTCACATGCTCAGTCTCACAGATATTAGGTAGCAGAGCAAGAATTTAAGTCTAGAGCCCTATGCCCATAACTACCTCATTATTGTTGAGTAAATGAATAATTTGGTCTTCAAGGACCTTTCATACTCACTGCCTGGCAGGGACAGGGGGAGGGCAATGGCAACTAGACTCAGGTCAACAAAGGTTTGAACGTCCATGCCACCACTGTGCAAGCCTGCAAAGTTGCTTAATCTGTTTTTACTTCAGTTTCTTCAATTATCAAATGGGAATAAAATCACCAACTTCATCTACCGCATATTGCGAGAATTACATGAGATAATACAGAAGGGCTTCACATGGTGCTCAGGACTCAGCGGTTACCAGGTAAATGTTAACGCCTCCCTCCCAACACCTATAAGGCCACTGGTATAAAATACATGGCGATGACGAATATGTCACACTCTAGGGCCGAATGTAGTTTAATGATTGGATTTCCAAGCCACTCTGTCCTAACACCATCCAACCAGTACTCTACTCCAGCCCATTCAATTCTTCTTAGAATTCAAAAAATCTCACCCGGTTGCCACTCCTGGCATAGGACCTGAACTTTTCTGCTAGGGGGGGCTTTGTCAAAGCAGCTCTCCTCATCAAAAATGTCTTTCCCTTCTTGTTTTATCTACTTATCTACACTCTTTATGGAATCTGCCCAGCTCCACCTCTGGCCACCTACTGTATTTCACCTGCACTTTTATTATAGCATTTCTAAATTTGTGATTATATTCAGTTTCCTGTCCACACCTGTGTTCTCCATTGTTCACAAAGTCCTTATTTTCTTCATCTTCGTGAGCCTCCTGTGACTAACTTACACTGGAGGTTGGACAGAGTTGTCTCAATGAGTTAAACATGGAAAAAGGGGACAATACGGTCTGAGCACAAACACCCAGTAAAGAAAACAGACAGGGACACAGATACTGCATGTAAGGTGGAAAGTCACATGAGCCCTTTTAGAAATGCCATGAAATGGTGGGGGCAGAAGGAGGGAGGACGAGGTGGAAAGAAAGAGTTCACGGAGAAGGTGTCCGTGCACGAGCATCACGGGGAAAGGCTGTTTGGAGAGAATCTAAGCAGGCTTATGAATATTGCCTGAGTGGCCTAGAAGGACCTACCACTGAGTTGTCTCATTTGTGGTAAGTATTTGTGCTGGGCTTTAGACCTATTTTTGTAGCAAACAGTAGACTTTTCCCCCACCTCAGTACTCAACAGGCTGCAGCATTTAAGCAGGAGAGACATTTGGTTAGGGCTCTTAGGCCACTCAGTGGTGGGGCAAGAGGGACACAAGTGGCAGGAAAAGCCTCCACGGGGAGAGCATTCAGGGAATGATAGAGATCAGGAAGTCACCAACTTTGAGCTGTAAAGTGACAGGTGATCTTCGTTTGGTTATTTCAGAATCTAGCGAGAAGAGCTGGTTGGTCTCTTCTGGAGGAATAACTCAGTGGCAACAGATTTATACGCAAGGAAATCCTGCTTCAACTGCAGTGTGTGAGAAGCCCTGGTTTAGAACTAACAGGCAAAAGATTTTCTCGGGAGTTTGCTGGATGGGGATATGCCAAAGAAATGTGACTTAGTATGGCAGGCTGCTATTGTTGGATCTTTTTTACCTCTTCATTATCATATGATGTTTTGATAGGATTGTAACAGCTTTCATGGACAATATGGCTTAGAGTTAGTTTAGGCAGATCCCCGTAACTCTGAGCCAGCTAGCGGGATTCTCATGAGGTTCGGGACACTGTTGAGTCCTCTTGCCTAGAAAAGCTGAAATTTGCCTACAGGTCATCTGGCCAATACCAACCGCTCGTAGAGGTGAGACTGCACCCCCTACCCAGAAAACTTTGAGGACGGCTCTTTGGCTTGGTAACCTTTGGCATGTTAGAATTCTGACTTCTGTTGGGTTTAGATTCCCCATGTGTAATCGTGAGTCACAGTTGTGAGTCACCTCACAGGTGTAGTAAGCCAGAT
Organism: Enhydra lutris kenyoni; assembly: GCF_002288905.1. Lineage (NCBI taxonomy): Eukaryota > Metazoa > Chordata > Mammalia > Carnivora > Mustelidae > Enhydra > Enhydra lutris. Next base: position 2,950,501 of record NW_019154088.1, read on the forward strand.
AAACAGATGATGGTTTGAAAAAGCCACTCTGTATGTAATAGCTGTATTTGGGGGTTTTACAGGGCAATGGAAAGAGCGTGGAACCAGAGTCAGAAAATGTGAAGCAAGTCACAGCTTCAGTCATCTTGGTTACCTTGGGCTGGTGACATTCATCACCTGGAAATTTTTCTGGAAGCAGGTAGCAGTGGAGAGAATAAATGAACAAATATCCCTTAATTCTTCAGAGTCTTATTTTCATCAGCTAAACAACAGAGGAGTGAAAAAAATCCCACCAGGAGTAACCTGATCAAGGGAAGTATTTGGTGAATTGTCCATTCACTGACCCATATTATTATCTGTACTTTTAATATTTTATCAAACGTAAGGGAAGAAAAATCAGGTAAGTAATAACATGGACAAAGTTACTAATAATTTAAAGCATTTTGGCCCTTTTATCACAACTGGCTATGTATCCAGAAACACTGTCTCCATCCATGGGTTAAAAACAATTTTGGGGATGTGACAGTTAAACCATTCCCAAGATTTTCTCTTCATATGTCAGTCCTGAGTGAGGAGCTTTCTGTCTCTGGAACTTTGGCCAGGGAACCCATCTACTGACAACCAGACATGCGTGACTACCTTCCTTTCTATTTCTGGAAATCCAGGTTAGGAGGCTTAGAACACAAAGCTTGAATCTCTCACAACTGTCCTGGAAGGGAAGCAGGATGAGGTGAAGACACGGAGTCATAACACTGGAGTGGCCTTGTCTGCGTGTTCTACCAGAAGGGACAGAACATGGTCATTCGGCCCAAGGCCCAGGGTAGCAGTGCTGAAGGCTGCCACGTCTGGAGCCTGGACACTGTTCTTAGAGTTAGGGAGAGTTCACATAGCCAAGTGATTTCATCTGACTCCATTTACCTACCATGAAATGGTCCCCTTGTGGGACCCAGGGTTGTGACATACTATATGTTAGAAAGAAGGATCTACTTTGAAAATACTCTCAGCAGGTAATATGGGTCAGCTCAGTCTATTTTTAGTTCTGCTTTGACAGGAACCACAAAGGGAATCTAAACTCACCTTTGAGCCCTTAGAATCTTGCTGGCATGTTCTCATCAAAGACTACCCCTCCCATGGTGGGTGCCAACCAAGTACCCCATACACTTGTCCAGAGGCTTCAACACTTGTGCTGAGAAATGGTGAGGCTTCCTTCCACTCAGAGATAATGACAAAGACAGAAGGTCAATATAAAAGGCAGTAAGATGTACGAACCCCAAAGTAGTGTTTTCAGACAAATTAATCACGGCTTGGCAGTCTACTGCTCTGGCCTATGATTTGAAAGCATGTTCTAAAACGGATAGGATGAGGAACAAGATAAAAGGCATCTATGTTAAAACTTGGAAGTTCCTTCTTTAGACAAATGAAATATTTGCAGAATTTGGTACTGAAGAGCATCCTGATTGTATATAATACATAGACAATTTTCCTCTTGAAATGTTAATGTTTTATGGACATAAACTGCCCAAATTATGATCATGTTCCAACATGAGTCATAACAGTTAGAATTGCATCTACCTTAAGGCTTAGAGAAATGAACTTGGACAAGGTCTGGTGTTGTTGTAAAACTGAAGGTCAAAATCCTCTAGGATGCTGTGCTATGGAAATTATAGCCAAAACCCCAAAAAGACCCCCATCAAAGCCCACATCCTATTTCCTTTACTCCCCTTGCATCATTATTTTCTCACTGAGGCAACTTGCAATGCAGAGGTGACAGAAACAATGACTAAAGGGGGAAGACAATGGAAACCTCAAAGAACAAAAACCTGTTTACAGGTGTTTTTAACCAGACAGACAAGAAGCAGACCCAGAGTAATAGATCCTTCAGGTTTCAGAAGACTCTGAAAGTAGGTTCCTTAAATCGGAAAAGAAGCATAGCCCCAAATACACAATAACCACCACCAATTATAAAAAAATACCCAGATACATCCTTTGAAACATAGCAGTCCATCTCACAGTAACTGTCAGAAGCCAGTTCCCTGCATTACGTCATAGAAGAGCACTGTGTTGGAAGGACTGTGATTGAAAGGCATGATCACTTACTAGGGCATCTCTCTTCCTCTTCTGTTGGCTCTTCCTTCTCAGACTTGGGAGGGCCTTTGATTTTATACACCAAGGCACGGAGTTTTCCAGCCCAGGAGGTGTCCTCCTCTTCCTCTTCTTCCTCCTCCAGTGGAACGCCTAGAAAGGCACAGAACAGAGTGAAAAACCTCAAACAGTACATGAAACTACCGTATGATTGAAAGAACACAAAGTCTCTGCTTCCCACCCTTCTGGAACCTTCTAAAGATGCCATAGGCTGCTCCCCATAAGTATTTAACTCTATGATGTCTTCTGACAAGTTTTTAAAAAGATGATTTCATATGTACAAGAACATCAAGTAATTTCAAACCCCACACTTAACGTTTTCTAACCTATACCCCAAAAGGGCTCTAGAGTCTCTAGAAAGAAAAAGTTAACATTGAGTTATTTCAAATGAAAAGACCACCTGTTATTTATTAGTGAATCCACCCCTGCAGAAGCGGCACAAATGCTGAGAACCATTTAAAATCATCAGTTATGTATCAAAGTAGGCTCTGCAGGCTTAGAATTCTTCAGGGCAGAAGTTATCATACTTATGTCACTGCAAAAGCTAAGAAGCAAAGGGGATTGGAATCTTGGTTCAGCTGGGAGGAGAGTCCAACTATCTAAGTAAAGTGGGGGAGGTTTATGTAAGTATCGGTTATTTTCCTTCTTCAGAAACCCTGTTCACTCTCTTCTATCTCACAAAATTTCTTCTCAGTAGACGTTTCCATCCTATGTTATGCCAGAATTATTTCCTATAGCTTCTCTGACCCAACTCATTTGGGAAGAATCATTTCTTGAGCAATCAGTTAACCTCTGAAAAATGCAGGGGTCACAGGGGCCACTCATCTGCACGGTGGAAAATCCACATATAACTCTGACCCTCCCAAACAGAACTATAAATAGCATACTCTTGATGGGAAGCCTTCCTGACAATAATAAATAGTCAACTAACATATTTTTTAAAATGTTATATGTTTTATGTACTGTATTCTTAGAATAAAGTAAGCTAGAGAAAAGAACATGTCATTAAGGAAATCATAAGGAAGAAAAAATACACGTATAGTACTGTACTCTACTTAGGGAAACAGAATAGGTGGACCCATGTAGCTCAAACCCATGTTGTTCAAGTGTTCCTTGCACCTTTAAATAGAAAATTTTCTTCTCAACCCCCAGTAGCTTCTAATGGAGGAATCAGGAACAGACTTGTCTTTGATACAGCTTTCGTCTCAGAAACTCACCACAGTGAATGAGAAGGTCCTCATGGAAGTCATATAGCTCCTCCCGGATCTCCTCTGGGCAGGGGCAATTTTCTCCCAGTTGGAAGTTAAGAAGCATGTTGATCTTTGAGGGACAAAGAAGAATGGGTAGCTGGTCAAAAGGACTCAGATCCTGTCTTAAACACCTAACAGCCTTTGCCAATTTTGTCCAACTCAAATTCTTTTATGAAGATGGCCAGCAGGGTCATCTGGGTGGCTCAGTCAGTTAAACGTCTGTCTTTGGCTCAGGTCACGATCTTAGGGTCCTGGGATCAAATCCTGCATTGTGCTCCCTGGTCAGCGGGGAGTCTGCTTGTCCCTCTGCCCCCTATTCCCCGCTTGTGTGTGTGTGTGCACTCTCTCCCTCTCTCAAATAAATAAAATCTTAAAAAAAGAATGGCTAACATTTAAAAGTAGCTTTCATTTTTTCCTGATTATAATGGTAACTTACTAATTGCACAAAATTTGGAAATACCTAAAGAAAGTTTACTGCGATCCCACTGCCCAAAGAAAACCATATTTAGCTAGTATCTCCAAATCTTTATGTGTGCAGAGAGAGATCATAATCTAAACATTTTCCAAGTCTAATTTTCCACTTAACAATTTATCTCGAGCATTTGATTTTACTGATTTTTAATACATACATTGTATTTCATCATATGGATGAATAGCAACTAATGTGAAATGTACATAAAATTAATGATTTGTTAAGATATATTTAAATTGTTTCCATTTCTTTATCCTTATAAAGTTTGTTTGAATTTCCTTTTACATAATTTTTATTCACATCTCTGATCATTTTTTTTAAGGACAAACTCCTAGAAGTGAAATGACTGGATCAAAAGATTTGTGTATTTTAATGGCTTTTGATATGAATTGCCAAATTGCCCTCCAGAAAGCTCACAACAATCTGCATTATTACCAACTTTATACAAGAGTGTGTATTACTTTGTATCTCCATTGCGGTAATGAGAGTTAACACATTTTCAAATATTTTCCAGTTTAATAGGTGAAAAATGTCATATTCCTGTTGCTTTAATTTGCATTTAATTGGTGAGGTTGAATTTTGTTTTTCCACATTTAAGGGCCATTTTTATTTCTTTTCTTTTGTAAGTAGGCTCCACACCTAGTGTGGAGCCCAACACAGGGCTTGAACTCATAACCCAGGATCATGACCTGGGCTGAGATCAAGAGTCAGACGCTTAACCAATCCAGCCACCCAGATGCCCCTATTTCATATTTATGAATTTCCTGTTCATGTTCTTCCTCCATTTTTCTGTTCAGTAATTTTCTTTTTAAAAATCAACCTGTATTTTACACATCCCTAGACTATTAACTCTTTATAACCTGGATTTTAGTGAGCTTTTAACCTTATAGGATTTTTTTTTCTATTGACATGTAGGTTTTAACATGTAGTTAAAGGATCATCTTTTCCTTTACAGTTTTGTCTCAGGGATTCTTAACTGTTTTTAACCAGGGACCATTCTGACAGTCTGTTGAAACCCCCTGATTACTTTTCAGATTAATATTCTGAATATGCACCATCAAATACAGAAAATTACATAAATAATTTATACTGAGATCTAGTTATTAAGACCATAGAAAAGAAACCTGTGGTATAGGAACATATGTACTTGTTTATTAACTCATTAGACAAAAAAAAATCTAGTGGCAGGTCTCATATCCACTGTGATCTTGAAGCTGTGATGAATATAAATAATATGTCAAGGGATGACAACCACTGTAATACAACATGAAAAAAAAAACAGGCAATTTCTGTTGTCGGAAAAGTCACATATCTGCTTTGTGGTCTACATGAATAATTAAAGAAATGCTATCAGAGATTAATGACAAGTTGGTGAAAATGAAGTCATTCATTTCCTGCTCAGATTCAGGAATGTCTCAATTCTTTCCAAAGACCCATGACCCCAAGTCAGTGAATATCTAGAGGGATAGAAGCAAAGTTAGAAGTGATGTTGTCCATTTGGCTGCCTCGGGCAGGGTAACCCACATCCCAGGCAAAGGTATTTTCTCCTTCTGTTTAGGATTTCTAGGTTAAAAAAACTTTATAATCCCTTTTATTAAAGCATAAAAAACCATATTTAATGTTTTTAGGAAGATCCTTATTTCTATTTATTTATTTATTTATTTGACAGAGAGATCACAAGTAGGCAGAGGCAGGCAGAGAGAGAGGGGGAAGCATTGAGCAGAGAGCCCGATGCGGGGCTCGATTCCAGGACCCTGGGATCATGCTGAAGGTAGATGCTTAACCCATTGAGCCACCCAGGTGCCCCAGAAGATCCTTATTTCTTATTTAAAGCTACTACTGCAAACAACTTTTTGGAAGTAGGCAGAAGTACTGCTTGCAATAAAATAATATCCATAAAACAGGTTAGGAAAGTAATTTTTGTGGTTGTGCCACAATGTTAAAACATGGTAATTATATCAATATATATTGATTGGTTGTTTATTAAATAAAAACAAAATTTGAAGATCGATCTTGGGAGTCAAAAATTAATTTCTTTGCTGAAAGATCATTCCTTAGGTACAACACTGGGGAAGCAGGGGCCCCCAAGCCTGCAGGGCAGAAAACCAAATGGTGACTGAGCTGAATTTTCTCCTCCGCAGGGCAGACCCTTTAATGATGCCCTTTTTAAAGTCACCGGTTTATTGACTTTGCCTGGCTAATTTGCCAACAGCTGTTGGACTGATCTTAGTTTTGCCTACTTTTGTACTTGGTAACATCCCCCAAGCAGGATTTTTTCAATCTCTCTCTACTACATGGATACAAAGCTGAAAACCTTTATTTTCTCCTCAAAGGTTACAGAACAATGAGAGAATCATATCACTGTTTTAAAATTCTAATTCTTATGCAGCCAATCTTCCAAGTGATTTTGCATTGCTATCCCCTGAAATTGATCTAAATTCTCCTTTGTTGATATTCAAGTCTGAATTATTTAGAGAGCTCTGTTGGTAGGTTCCTTCTAGAAATGAACACTGAGAGCGGAGGTAGATTGGACAGCTGAATTTGATAGCAATTAGTGTCCCTTCTTTCATTTCCTTCCTAGATCAGCAGCATCAGTATCATCTGGAAACTTGCTAAAAGTATAAATTCCTGGGCCTTACACTAGAGCTACTGAATTAGAAGTCCCCCCCGGGGGGGGGGGATCAGCAATCTGTTTTTATTAAGTCCTTCTGTGATTCCGAGGTCTGCTCAAGATTCATTGGTTTAACACACTTAGGGAAGAATTTCTCAAGTTATAGATATCTGAAACAAATCTGAAACGATCGTCCATTGGGTTACTGGGAAGGTGAAAGGAAGATGTACTGGCAGGCCCCAGGGACAGTGGAAGAGAAGGTAAGGAGGCGGCAGGGGTAAAGGAGAGGTAGGAGCTAGCGTGGTCCTCCCAGGAGCCAGGATCATAAGCTGGGTCCATGAGGACAGTGTTAGATGGACAACGCATCCTAGCTGAGTTAAACAGATGCCTCAGAAAACAGATATAAATTCTACTCACTGGCAGAAGGGCATAGAGCATGGTATGAGGCAAACGCAAACACCTCCAACACGAAGCTAATGATAGCAATTACAGAATGTTTACTGTTTGTCATGTAACCTCCCGGATCACCTAAACGTGTTATCTCATGGGATCCTCACAAGAAGGGAGGGAGAGAGATAACAAACATCCTCATTTTGCAGCTAAAAACACTGAGACGTAGAAAGGCCATTGCCCAAGGCCACACAGTGAGTGATGGGGGAGCCAGGCACCACATCCTTCTCCAGTCCCATTATTCACTAAAAATGAGTCAGCATCTGCCCAACGAAATGGGAAATGATCACACACACCTGTTGCCAGTCTAAAGGCAGCCTGACAACATTTGTAAAACCTTCAAAAGTAATTCAGGCTCCCCGCACTTCCCTCAGCACGGTGCAAATTACCTCCTACCATCAATTGAAAGGGCTTTCTCATTTTGCCTCCAGGAAAGAGATGATAAGCTTCGCCTACTCTTTTCAAGGCCACTCTCATTCAAGTGAATCTTTTAAAAGCCAAGAGCTGTGGTTCATTTTAAAGCCAATATAACTATCTATGTTCTACAAAATAGATTAGGAAAGTAATTAGACCAAGTTGTCCCATTAATATCAAATGGTGGTAATTATACTGACAACAATTTACAGATAAGCTGCTTATTAAATATAGATAAGATCCAAAGATTTGGTTTGAGAGCCTGAAAACAAATGTCTTCACTGAAAGATCTTCTGCTTGGAACACTGAGGGAGCTGGGGCCAGCAGCCTGCAGGATGTATGTCGAGAGCTGAGCAGTGGGACAAATGCAAATTACTATTCCACCAGCTGTGCCGCCCTCCTCTGCAAGTTGCTCACAGGACTCTCCATCCTTTCAAAGGAGCCTTCCCATCCGGGCAAGGTTGGCCACAAGGCAGGGTACTACAAAAAATGAAGTCAGTACCTCACAGAAGGGACCTCATATGCCCAGTCCTGTTCTCCCAGCTTCCGGGGGCTGGGAGGCTTTGTGAGGGTCTTGGTCATGGGGCAAGGTGACAAGGAAGACCATCCATCCACTCTCATCAGTCGGGAAGTGTTGACCACACTCTGTTGATCTCTGACAAAGTAGTGACTTTTGCAAGGACTGGACAGACATTCTTCTAACGGCAGATCCTTTCTGCTGTGAAAGCTGGATCCTGACAATGAATGTGGTCTTCGACTCCATGATGGGGAATGGGTACGAGTGAGCCAGGGAGGGGAGGAAGCCATGCCCACGTGCAGTTTGGGATGGGTTTCTTCCCCATCTAGGATAAGTGGCAGATGCTCCTCGTTGCCATTAGGAAAAGACCAGACCTGTCCCCTGGCATTGTGCTGGGTGAATTAATTACCCACAATTCTCCTGGCTGCCCCAGACATATAAAGGTTCATGTGCCCTACTCTGTGAGGTTCAAGCTCTTCCATAAGAAGGGCATGGAACCTCAGGAAGAGTTTCTCACCTGCTCCTGCGGCGGGGAGCGGAACTCCCTGGTCTTCCGGGCAGTCAGGGCTGCGGACATGTTCAAGGCCTGCATGAGCTCATTGTAGCGGGACTTCTGATTTGCCTGGAGTTTGGAGACATAAATGTCGCCAAATGCCACAATGGCCTCCACTCGATGCTGCAGCTCACAGTCACAGAGATAGCTGAGGAGCTCACACATCTGCAACACAAGCATATATTTATGCTAATTTAACAATATTTTGTATACACTGGGGAAGCAGATGGCATCCCCATTTTATAGAGGGTAACACTGAGACTCGGGCACTCTAAGTGGCTTGCCCAGGGTCACACAGTAACCACAGAGCCATCACTTGAATCCAAGTCAGCCTGAATCCAGACAACAGCTCTTTCTTTAGCTGAGTAAGAGGAAAATGAACCACCAAAGACAGAATAAATCTGCCTGTGGCGAGGGAGAACAGCATTCCTAAGAGAGTCCTTCCGTGGCTCTCCTCTTCATGTAGAAACCGCCACTGAACTGCCCAGGTGAGTTCTGGATCCTTCTTGACATCTTCTGGCTCTGAATGATGGGAACTAAAGATTTCTGTTCCCCTCTGTCTTTCTTTTTTTCTTTTGGCACTGTTTTTCTGTCAATAGTTCTTTCAGAGAGTTACTATTACTAATCTTATCATTATTTGAACTTTTACTACTAAGCAACAGCCATAACTTATTGAGTTAATAAATATTTCAGTATTTATTTTTTAATTAGTAAATATTTAATATTTATTAACCTATCTCCACTTCACCTTTTGCATGACTAACAGACACTCTCCAGTCCATCTGGGCACAGACAGCAAAGCCCCTGATGGTGGTGTGTTCTTGTGTAGCAGGACAGTCTACGGCATATCCGCCCAGCTCTGCCTTGGCCAGGTGAACAAGGCCAGAGCACATGCCCATCACAGTTGTGATTACAGTGACAACATTTAATTAGAAGGAATGTGTGCCAATGAAATACAAAATTTCAACCAAGTTGAATGACTAAGGAACATCTGTAAAAGGCAAGATTTTTTTTTTTAAGATTTATTTAGGGGTGCCTGGGTGACTCAGTGGGTTAAAGCCTCTGCCTTCGGCTCAGGTCATGATCTCAGGGTCCTGGGATCAAGCCCCACATTGGGCTCTCTGCTCAGCAGGGGGCCTGTTTTCCCCTCTCTCTGGCCTACTTGTGATCTCTCTCTGTCAAATAAATAAATAAAAGATGAAAAAAAAAAGATTTCTTTATTTATTTGAAGTGGGGTGGTGAGAAGGGGAAGAGGGAGAAAGAGAAACTCAAGCAGACACTGTGCTGAGTGCACAGCCTGATGCAGGGCTCAATCTCACAACCCTGAGATCACGACCGGAGCTAAAACCAAGGGTCAGATGCTTAATTGACTGCATCGATCAGACACTCCAAGGCAAGTTGTATTTAAAAAAAAAGACTAAACGTTGGATGTGAATTAGATAACTATGAAAAAAAAGAAACTGGGGGGAAAGCATTAGAATTTAGAAGTATTCTCTGCTTGGGTTGCTTTCCAGTTACCTCTAAATCCACAGTCTATCCTAAAGATGCCTCAGCTGGCCATCAGGCACATCAAACTGAGTGTGACAGGTGTCACTGATGCAAAAGGGAGGACTCTCCACACCAGTCAGGGACTCACATTAAAGATCAGGGCTTGGCTCCATATCAGAAGAGCACATTTGTATGTTTTAATAAAATTGTTGAAGGTATATATGTAAAATTTGTTATGCTTCTCCTCTAGATGCAATATTTTCATCAAATGACCATCTATCTCCCAATCTCATCACACTGGGTAAGGGAGTGTCATTTGGAGATCATTATATGTTTTATGATAAGATACATTTCATATTGTATTTTACAATGACAAATCTGAATATTATGTTTTATTATGTTATCATCCACATTTCACAAATTGGAAAGCTAAGGCTTTGGTAGACTATGGACTTGGCAAGCATAGAGAGCCAGTAAGTGGCCAAGGGATGCCTGAGCCAGACTGACTTTGTGGAAGAGACTGTTCTGCTCTGTTCACTTTCATTTCTCTTTTCTCAGCGCTCAGAAGACAAAAGTGGTCATCTTCAATGCATCATCGACGCTAGCTTATATTTGGTAAGACTATGCTTAGGAAATGTTGAGGTTTCCTGGATGATGACAAGGGTGCAGCTCTAGGTGAGCATGATTCTTCTCCTTAGCTCAGAGGGCAGTTGACCTGAATGCCAGTGCAATGGGTCCCCACAGTCTTGGTGATCAGAACATGGCAACACATGAGAGCAGGTGGGGAGTGTGGCCACCCTATGAGCCAGTTCCTCTGGCCTGTTCCACAGCCAAAGGCTCCTCCTCCTCTCCAGAGAGATCTCACCAAGGAGCCGTTTAGTCCTAAACGTGAGAGGTAAGATCAGAGCCAATCCATCACTAGTTCCATAAAAACAATTCTAAAGCACTTGCCTTGGGACGCCTGGGTGGCACAGTTGGTTGGATGTCTGAGTCTTGATTTTGGCTCAGGTCCTGATCTCAGGGTTCTGGGATGGAGCCCCATGTCAGTCTCCATGCTTAGCGTGGAGTCTGCTTGGGTTTCTAGCTCTCTCTCCTTCTGCTCTCCATCCCCCATGCTCACTTGCACTCCCCCTCCCAAATAAGTAAATAAATCTTAAAAATAAAGCACATATCTTATGGGTAAGGGTTAGTATTTTTCTTTTGACCTAGGGAGGACATTTCATGTTAGAAATAAGCATGAGTGCTCGCTTCGGCAGCACATATACTAAAATCAGAAATAAGCATGACCAGAGAACGCTTTCTTTCGGCATCTGTGCTACACCCCAGGTTTAGGCCAATGCCCTGAGTCCCAGCCTGACCTCCCAGCTGCACTGTCACCTTCCCCAGCTCTTTTCAAGGGCGGGAACTTGGCTGCCCTGAGTTACCTGCAGCTTGACGGATTCAGGCAGTCGGGTCTGCAGCAAGCCTTTGACGGGAGCCTCCTTGCCAGCCTTTTCCCCAGCCTCCACTGCCTTCTCCTCCACCTGAGTCACTTCCTCCTTCTCTGCTCCGTCCTCCGTCTCCACACCGTGCTCCCCGAACACAGAGGGATCGATCAGGAGGAGGATCTGCCGGACATCATCGTCATCGAACACCCCCATGACCAGCAGGGTCCCGATGAGTTTCAGCACAGGCACGAACTGGAACTCCACAGACCCGCCCACAGGGTCGCGGATGTGAGCCCCGCTGTGCTGCACCGCCTCCGTCAGCATGCTCAGCGCTTTCGTCTTGAGAATCTCCAAGGGGATCTCAGGGCTCTGCTTCTGGTGCTCCTCGCCGGTCACAACAAAGCAAGGGGTGGAGAACCTGAACCCGGGCTTAAGGCACGTTCTCAGGCCCACCCCCGGCAGCCCGTGCCTCTTGGACTCGTCCGGGTACAGGCGGATTTTCCTGGTGGCGCTGGTGATGGGAATGATGTACTCGTTCTTCATCATTAGCTTCCTCTCCTTAGCGTTGGCCAGGTGGATGCTGATGAGGAGGTCGTAGAACCCGGAGCGAAGGAGGCCAGGGAGGTACTTGTTATCGATGGCATAGAAGAGCTGGGAGAGGTCCACGTGGCCGCACAGGGCGCAGGCCACCCGGCTGTTTCCCAGGGCGCACACAGCGCTGTAGAGTCGGAGCGTGTGGTAATGGAACTGCATCAGGTCCTCCTGCTCACACAGCTCCAGAATGTCCACACACCTGCGTGGGGACAAGCAGTCAACCACTCATCAGGGAGAAGAACATGCAGGGTGTCAGGGGAGTGCTTCTTTTTGAATCCCCAGGGATCACAGCAGACTCAACAGGGCCAGTGGGGATACAAGGATGGAGGAGTTTCTACCCCACTTTCCCTTGCAGGTTATCATTTCTCAGTTCTGGTCCATATCCCAGTTCTTGATAATCCTCCTTCTCTAACTACAAGGATCTCAAAAGTCTGAAAGACTTAAAGACCTGGTTTTCCAAATAGGAAAGTCCTCTTTCTTAAGGAAAATCTCACCACTGAAAGACTGAGAAACATTCAGGTATGTAATAGAGGTGCCCCAGTCCTCTTTTTTTTTTTTTTTTTAAAGATTTTATTTATTTATTTGACAGACAGAGATCACAAGTAGGCAGAGAGGCAGGCAAAGAGAGAGAAGAGGAGGAAGCAGGCTCCCCACTGAGCAGATAGCCTGATGCAGGGCTCGATTCCAGGACCCTGGGATCATGACCTGAGCCGAAAACAGAGGCTTTAACCCACTGAGCCACCCAGGCATCCCCAGTATTCTTATGTGTAGGTGTAAGGGGGACTTCTGTTTTCTGACAGAAGAGCTCCTCAGAAGACGGAGCTGAAGCCCTCTGCCCATCTGCCTCCTACCCCATCTGTCTCGTCCCCAGTCTACCCTCATCCACAGGGCTTTCCCTACCCTGGAAACAAACACACCTGCACTCTCGTTCAGACAGAAAACAGTCTCCCACCTGAGTTTAGGTGGCATCAATTCACTTTCTCCTTCCTGACCTTAGAAGCCTCTTTAGAAGTCCTTGGGTTGCTCCCTCATCGTGGAGACCATAGTCTCTCCTCCCTGCTCAGGTTTCTGTTTTGTCTTTCTCCTCGTCATGGGTCTGAGGATCCCCTGCAATTGGCTTAGTTGGCCGCACCCCTGTCTTTTCCCACTCCTGCCCTCCACTAGTTTGTCTCGCCAGTTCATGACCCAGTAGAATACTTAAATGAGATGTGTGCAGGTGTCAAATCCTTCCACCTCCCGTTACTTTGTTTTTCATCCAACAGATCAAGGGATGATAATATGTTAACAATAAAATTCATTTAATTCTTACTACATACAGCAACGCTACACAATTTCATTTGTTTCTCCCAGCAGTCCTTTGGGTGGTCATTTATTTTACCATATCATGAGGAACTGGAGGTAAGTTCTGTGAGTAATTTATCCAAGGCTACAAGGCCAGAAAGTGAGAGTGTTGGGGTGTAACGTAGACGATAATCAAGAGTACCCCTTAGCAGGAGGATCCCAGGAGCCCATTCCTGGCTCTCTAAGTAAGCGAGGCATGCCTCATTTTCCCCATTCTTGTTGGTAATAACATAGATTTCAGGGTCACGTTGGAGTTTTTTTTTTTTTTTTTTTTAAGATTTTATTTATTTATTTGACAGAGAGAGATCACAAGTAGACAGAGAGGCAGGCAGAGAGAAGGAGGGAAGCAGGCTCCCTGCCAAGCAGAGAGCCCGATGCGGGACTCGATCCCAGGACCCTGAGATCATGACCTGAGCCGAAGGCAGCGGCTTAACCCACTGAGCCACCCAGGCGCCCCCACGTTGGAGTTTTTAATTAAAGGGATGGAAATGTTCCTGACTGCAGGCCCTTGGAGGGTGGTGAAGACCTGAAGCAGGCATATCGTAGAGAATATCCTGTTGTTTCTAAGTGAAGAATCCAAGTAAGGAAGGGAGAGAGAAGCTGAAGCTTCTGGGAAGTCCATGGACTGAGCAGGGCCTGTGGCCCATGAGGACGGCGCGCCTTCCCTTCCCTCACTGCCTACCAGGCCTACCGCCTCCTTTGGGGCCCCTCTGCTACCTGTTCTCCTCGGGGATGTGGAGGGCCATCATCTGTAGGGGCTCCAAGCACTGCACCGCCCAGCCATGGCGCTCGCTCACGCGCTCTGTCTCCACCTTCAGGAAGCTGCTGGGCATGCGGCTCCAGAGCACGGGCTGGATGGTCTGGACATCCAGCCGAGGCGGACACTGTGGAACTGGGTTCTTCTCTTCGCTCTTAAAGATGGCCGCCGACAGGGGCATTGCGTTCTGGGGCAAGGCAGAAAGGCGTTGAGAGGGAAACGCCTGTGCACTACAGAGGTGCTCTGTTCCTGGATAATGCAACCTGGCCTGTGATCCCCAGTATGGTTAGTATAATCTACAGAGAGATGAACCCCAAGACCTCTAAGGGTTTACCAGTCCAATTCAGGCCTTGCACAATAGGCTATTTTAGCATCAATTAATCCTTTGGGCATCCAGTAGAAATGTGAGAAAGGAAAATGGGAATCTACCCTCTGTCAAGAATTTCATAGGCAAGTACAAGGGCCTGGTCAGTGGGGTGGGTTGGGAGGTGGTGTATGAGAAGGCATTCCCCTGTTTCATGAAGCCTAGGATTTTTTCCCCTAATGGTCAACACTGCCTTATGTTATCATAGCCATTGGATAAGGGGGAAGATCAATACCTTCAGCTTCCCAAGTTCAAACTGAAACAAGGAAGTGCTCGTGGGCTGTAGGAAAACCGCTGGAAACACTTTGGTATTGGGCTCCACCTGGAAACCAAAACAGATTGAGAATTTAAAAAACCGCAGATGGCTAAGTCACTGAGGGTTTTAATCAACACCCCCTTTCTAACCTTAGCTGAAAGAGGACAGCTGGCCAGTAGGTCCTTCTCTCCTGCTCAGAAATTCTGAGACCTGGTGCATACCAGTAGTGACTGTCACTGCACCCCACCTTAGTCACTCTCTCACTTGGGACTGAATCATCTCACGTTCTTTCATTTTCTCCGTTAACTGCAGCCAACAGCTTTCTCCAGGGCTTGGGGGGAAGGTCACATGTGGGGAGCTACCAATGTGCCCCCAAAGGCAATCGCTGTGAGTGGTCAGGGAACCATGTGATGTCCTGGCTCTTCACAGAGCATGGAGACGCCTGGCATGCAGGAAACCCTGAGTGCCAGGCATTTCCTGCGTGCCATTATCCACCACTCCTACCCGCAGAAAGTGATCACGGAGGGTCGTGCAAGGACTTCAGTGTCATTTAGGAAGGCAAACAGACGTTGATCAAACGAGCCCAAGGGATGTCTTAGGACCAGGCTTCTCAACCTCAGCACTGTTGACATTTTTGGCTGCATAACTCCCTGTTCTAAGGGGTGTCCCGGGCATTGCAGGATATTTTGCGCCATCCCTGGCCCACACCCAGAAGATGTCAGTAGTACTTTCCACCCCCACCATCAAGACAGCTAAAACAAAGTCTCTGAAGATTGCCACATGTCCCGTAGAGGGAAAATCACCCCTGGTTGAGAACTGCTGGTTTACAGGCAGGTGTTTCCCTGGAATAACACAAGGCAGCTCTGCTTCCAGAGCCTGTCTACTTTTCTTTTCTTTTCTTTTTTTTTTTTTTAAGATTTTATTTACTTATTTGAGAGAGAGATAGTGAGAGAGGAGAAGGTCAGAGGGAGAAGCAGACTCCCCGAGGAGCTGGGAGACTGATGTGGGATTAGATCCCAGGACTCCAGGATCATGACCTGAGCCAAAGGCAGTGGCTTAACCAACTGAGCCACCCAGGTGCCCAAGCCTGTCTCCTTTTCTTAAAACCTCTTCGTTTTACTTGGATCCTCTGGACTTCTCTCCACCCTCCTTCCCACTCTTGATTCTAGCTCCTACATTAAATAGTGTGGGATTCACTGACTGTCTTGTAGCTGTCACTTACATGAAGGGTGTGGATTTATTTATGATAGCAGGGACTCCATTTATCACTTGCCCACTGGACTAGGAAGACCATGGAAGAAGCAAAAGGATTTTAATTCTACCCACCAAAGTCCTTTGCCTTCAAGTCAATTCAGACATTAGGAATTTCTTGCAAGTCTCTTGCAGTTAGGGGATGGTGGATAGCATGGACATACCCTAAGGTGGTCCCCAGGGAGCCACTCTCTTGTACAGCCCCCTCCCCTAGAACCTGTGTCTTGTTTCTAGCAAATAGGATATAGCAAAGGTATAGAAATTGTTACTCCCTTGGTTTGGCGACAGTATAAAAGATTATATGTCAGCAGACTACAGAGAGGGTTCTCCACCTGGCTTTGGAGAAGGAAGCTACCCTGTTGTAACAGGGCCTGTGAAAGGCCACGTGAGGGGAAATTTCAGGGGGTATCATGGGATTGAGGATGCCCCTGGATGCAGCCATCAAAAAATGGAGGCTGAAACCTACAAACGCAAGCAACTGAATTCTGCTAACAACCACATGAGCTCAGAAAAGGACCTTGAGCTTTGGAAAAGAATTTGGCCTGGCTGACATCTTGTTTATAGCCTTATGAAACAGAGTCAAGGTCCCAGCTGGGCTATGTCTCCACTCCCGACCCATGGAAACTGTAGATCATCAGGGTGTGCCGTTTTAAGTCACTACCTTGGTCATTCCTTACGTAGTCATAGAAAATGAATAAAGAGGTTTCTTTTGGTCAGAGTATTTGGTTACAGGCCTCCTTTTAATAAGGCATTTCTTCAATGCCTTTAGACCCAAGGTTTATAAAAAACACACATTTTCATGGCTGTAAGTGACTTACGAGACTACATGGTCTAGTGCTCTAACTCGCTCATGATGAAACAGGTCGTCAGACTGGTTAAAGTAGACTTGCGCTCAGCACACAGTGAACGCTCCCGATACGCTGGGGCTCATGTGCTAAGTATAAACACTCGGTTTATGCCTGATGCTTCGGGTATCCATGGATCATATGAAGGCATAAATGCCCACGAAACCCAAATGTGGCGGTGGGGCTTTTAGAACTTCCTGGCAATGTCTGAAATAAGCTTTGTAAAGGACATTTAATGAACAGTGATTTAGTACCTATTATCTATCCCCTTTGTGCCGGACCTTGAGTTTGCAGCAGGGAGAGACAGAAATAGGAAATTTTGATTCAATACATCCTACGTGGGCCCCGATTTCTCAGAAATCTGATAAGCAACATCCAGAAGAACTAGCGATGCTCAAGTCACTGTAAGCTTCAGGAAGCAGAGCTCTGGTGGCTGGGACATTTCCTATGGACCAGCAAGAAGTCCACAAATCTGATCTCATGGGGACAAAAAAATGCATTAAAGCCCAAAGGTTTTCTATGCTGAATGAAGTCACACTAGTACTGGGACCTATAGGCTAAAGAGGGTGGTGTATTTTCAGTTCCCTCAGGACTGGTCCCTACAAACTTCATATACCACTCAGCCAAATGCTAGGGCCTTCCGCAAACTCCCTGGCAAAGCGGAGGGGCTTTGAAAGCATTAGATGCCCGGGGGTGAGTTTATTTCTACCATGCCCAGTATATTCCCACCATGATGAGCAACGGAACTTTATCTTCAACCACTTAAAAAAGAAGAACACACAAGTGTGGGCTTATGATAGGTGTAGAGGAGGATAAAAATGGCAGCTGGGGTGTAAAAACAGAATCCTCGGTGGCCTTCTTGACCTCCGGGGTTATTCCTGGGATTGTCTATGGTATGTGGCAAAAGGAATTCTGTAGATAGAAGTAAGGCTCCTAACCAGTTGACCTTAAAATGGAGAGATTATCCTTGTGGGCCTAATCTAATCACAGGAACCCTTACAAAGCAAGTGTTCTCTCTTGTTGGGGCAGAAAGTGAAGTCAGGTTGATTAAAGAATGAGAAGAGCACCTGCTCTCCTCGGCTTTGAAGATCGAAGGGGCCGCTTGAGAAGGCATGTGGGCACCTCTGGGAGCAGAGAGATAAGGCAAGGAAAAAGGCAGGCAAGGAAAAACAGTCCTCAAGCCACAGCCTACAACCACACTGGATCCTGACAACAACCTGAATGGGCTTGGAATACATTCCTCCCAGAGCCTCCAGAGAGAGGCAGTTTGGCCCCGTGGAGGTCTTGATTTTGGCCTGGTGAGAACCTGAGTGAAGAACCCAAACTTCCAGGGCTGTGAAATAACAAATGTATTGGTTTTAAGCTGCTAATTTTGTGGTAAATTGTTAAGCAGCAAGTAAGACACAGAAATGGTGGCTTCCCAGCCAGGCTGGCTAGTCTGGCAACAAATACTTCACATGCGCGTCTTGGGTGCCACGTTCCAGTTCAGGTACGGGGATGGCTACTGACCAGAGCGCTGGCCTCTGGATGGGGAACTTCCGTTGTCATGAGAGCAGGGGCCTAGATCTGAGTCTGCCGGGAAGTGCCTTGGGGTTTTTCCCTTTTGCATTTAAGGTACCTTTTTCTCACTGGCTGATCTCTTTTGACTTGGCAATAATAGACATTCTGTTTCTGATCACGTGTGAAGGTCAGGGCACAGGAACTGGCCTGAATTGAAAGATAACCCCTCTCGTCGATTGGAGCCTTGTAGCGGGCTCTGTCCTCGGAGCACTGTGGCCAGGGTGGCCAAGAACCGAGGAGGAGCTCTTCAACACACGTTTTATTTCTCATTTCTCCCATGATTACATTAAGTGCGACAAAAAAGCTTTCAAATTGCATGGCTGTTATTTAACGGGGTGGGGGGGGATGTTCCAGCAACGCCATCTGAGAGAATCCTCCACTCATTATTTTGGTTACTGGTCTTCCTGAATAGAAAGCCAGCATATAAATATTGCTGCCCTGCTCCTCTTGAGATAATTGAAAAATGAAAATGGCCACAGCTGCAGAATAACAATCACCCCACGGCCAGGGGGACCAGCTGCGCCGCTGGACGGGGCAGGGTCTCACCTGGAATGGCAAGGGGGGCTGGCCGGGTGTGAGCCGCCTCCTGGGGGTTCCCGTGCTGAGCCCTGGCACCCTCCAATCCCCTTCAATGGTGCCCCTGAGCAGAGACAGCAGGATTTACACGCATGCAGTGGTGGGAGGCATCTCAGGTCTGTCAGTGCCAGCGTGCCGCTCAGAGACTACAGTGGACCAGCCCCACGTCACCCAGCAGCTGCCCCGAAAGCCGGGTGCAAACAGCCACGGTGTCCTGCTCCCTGTTGTGACATTTCCTCAACAGCACGGGCTCTTCCCAGAGGCAAGCATCTCTGCAGCTGCCAAGGCCCTGTCTTCTTTCTTTCTTTCTTTCTTTCTTCAGTCAGGTCCCTCCGAAGCCTGGCTGGCCTTCCGAGTTATTAGATGCTTCAGAGCTCTCTGTGGCTCGGGGAGGACCCTTCAGTCAAACTCATTTCAAAAGTTAATGGGAAAAAGCTAATGGATTCTGAAGGACGGCAGTAATGTATATAAGCATATTCTCGGGGGCTCGGGGGCGGAATCATGAGAAAGTACTAAAGACCAATAGTTTACTTTCCACCGTGAAGCCTGGTTTCCGCAAAGGTCTCCTGCTGGGTGCGGCCAGTTGGGCCCCCTGCGGCTGGACCAGCCTGCTGAGTGGTGTGGAAGGTGCCACTCTTTCCTGGGGGGATGGGGAGGGGCTGGAGAGGTGGCATCTGCCCCCATGCCGGCACGCTGTCCCCGGACCCCAGGAAGGGTTTGGTCCATCTGTTCTTGGTCACCAAACAATTCAAATCTGGGGCTGCTACTTTACCTCTCCCCTCTAGATGCCATCTCTCCAACCACAGGCCAGACAAAGGCTGCCAAGAGGCTTTTCGGCTGGAGGCTGGACATGGGGCTAACTGTAGAACCTGGGGTTTTATCCATTTACACAGTAGTGGGATGCTTTTTATCTGCTGGAGTTAGCTAAACTGCCTTTAACGCTACGAGTTACTATTCTGGTCAGAAACCTCCAAATGCTCCTCAATTCCCATCAATACCTCCTTATCTTTCCAGATAAATTTCTCACCACTAACCAGAGAGGCCCCCTACTAGGCTGGCCATTGTTCCTCAAATATACCCTGTGCTTCTTTATTTCCATGAAGAATGAAGATACCTCCTGTGCCATTCTTTCAACCTTAGTATACTTCCCCTTGGTCTCATGGAAGAATTCTTTTTTTGCTTCAAAATCAAGGCTTCTCTGTAACGAACATTTCCCTAACCACTCTCGATGGAGCTGAGCTCTTTCCTCTCTGAACCCGGATGACACGCTCCATGTATCTCCATTCTACCCTGGGAGTGTCAAGAAAGTTTAACATAGAAATTTAATTCTTTAATTTAGCCTTTTCCAGATGTGCTTTGTAGAAAACAAGACTTACAGAAAACTACTATTGTTAAGTTAAAAAAAATACTATTCTTGGTTAAGTATTAAGAGAAATGCTTGGTTTCTTTCTAAAGTATTTTTTGAAGTTCTCCTGTGCTAATGTTCATTGCCAGTGTCAGAAAGAGGATATAATATGTGGTATTTCCCAAGTTTACCTGGCCATCAAGCCTGAAAATCCTGCCTCAAAGAGTAAACCTTCTTGTGGTTAATGATGAGTGAACCTACATGCGTGCAATTGACGGTTTTCCCAAGTAGTTCTATCAGAGCTCACAGTCAATGAAACAGAGAAACATCATTTACATAAATGCATTTTTAAAAGATCCTGTAAGGAATTCATAAGGAATGAGAATCACCTTTTTGCCAAAGGAATGCACCCTGGCACATTAGTCATTTTTTATGAGTCTCTATTTTGAGCACAGAAGTTTCTTAAAGCAAGGAGTATCTCTGCTCACATTTTAGATCTTGCATCCTGTGTGGTACAGGTAACATGAAAGCTGCCTAAGAAATGTTTACGGAATAAATCAATCACTTTTCAGAGACCATCACAAAAAGAAAAGACTTCTTATCTGATCAGTCAATAAATAATGACACTTTCCCCCATTTTCTCTTTGTAAAAATGAAATCGTTTTTGTTCTTGTTTCTTTTCCTTGATGGCTTACGAACCACGTGGGCTCATCAACCCCCCCAGGCTGTGGTGGGAATGTTGAACCTGGAAAATGAGGAGCACAGCCGTAAACACACAGGCTGGGGACACTGCTGGCTTGAACCCAGAGCCACCCTTACCTGGTAGCAGGTGCCGAGTTCTCTCCCATTGGCGGAAAAAGACAACATGCCCATTGCCAGATCCACGAGGCAGCCGATCTCCAGGTCCACGTTGCTTCGACTTGATCTTTGGGAAGTGGCCACAATATCCCCACCCCAGACCATGTAGCAGTTGCTGCGTTTCACACTAGAAGCCAAAGAGAGGAAGAGGCACAGAATCCGGACTGGGACGGTATACAGTCAAAGCCCAAGGAAATGCCCCAGAAACCTTCTGATGAAGTTTTCCAGTCAGCCCCCAACAATTTTTTTTCTTAAATAAATTCATCCAGCTTCAACCCAATTTTCTCGGGCATGACCACTCAATTCAGGGATGTGGCAATCTAGCAAGATACTTTCCTCCAAAGAACATACTGTTCAGGTACCTGTCTCCTGGCTCTGTGTCAGTTCCCCTTTTGGAAAGCAATCATGGGCATGGTTTATTCCCACCTCAGAGACAGGAGATGGAGGTACAGAGAGGACAGCCACCACAGGCTGTTTTATACAGGGATTCGGCATAAAAGGCAGGAACAAAAATCTGCATCAGGGAAAAAGGCTGTGATATCCTTGAAAACTCAGGCCCCCATCCTGAGGATGGCAGGCTTGGACACACTTGCAAAGTAGGTCACAAGTGGTCTCTAAGGCCCAACTACCTCCTTGACCCACAAAACCTGGCCCTCCCCTGGGATTTCTGCTCCCTGCACTCTTCAGTAACTAGTAACTAGTAACAGCTAGGGTGCATTTCTCAGCTGGCTGTCTCCCTCTCCCCACAGCGTAAACTCCATTATCGGTATTCATATTTAAAAGCCAAGAGCAAACCCAAACAGCCACAGAGGCTCCAAAGCCTGATTCCTCAACTGAAGACTGCAAATCCCAGGTGGGCTTTGGAGAAGTGGCATGGGGGCAGAGGTGATTCTCAGAGCCCACTGCCATGACTGTGGGCAAGAGAGAGACAATCTGGTTCCCTCCTAAGGCTTTAATGCAGCTTCAACATCCTAAAGTCAATCAGATTTGACCTCAGAAAGTTAAAGGTTTGATTAGAATTCTCCAAGGTTCTTTCCAGCTCTCAATGTATAAAACCTCCCCCCTCCCCGCCCCGAGACCAGAAATGTGCTTTGTAAGCCTATGTTCACCTCCTTTCCCACTCTCTCCTTTGGGGTACCAGTTGGGCTAGTTTCTCAATGTGAATGCCCCTCAGGCCGGGCTGGTGCAAAATGCCCCTTCCAAAGAGTGACAGCCACTGCTAGATTGCCATAAAGATTAAACTGTAGCCACACTATTCCTGCCTTTTAGTGATGAGAGTACTAGGTCCATGGATGCCTACTGTCGAATTCAATTCCTAAAATCGAAGCTGTGGGAATGGAAAGTGCCATGCTTTAGTCATGTTTTAAAGATCCAAATTTGAAATGCCTCCAAACATCTGAAAATCGATCCTGTATTTATTTCTTATTATGAGAGACAAAGAACTAAGAACTACTGAGTACCTCCTACCTCCTGGGTCTTGTTCTAGATGCTAACCTGTCGGTTTTCAAAATAAATGTGATCCGATAAATGCTCCGAGAAATCAAGTAATCTGACTGGTGTGGCGGAGCCAGCAAACTCGAGCAATAAACCCAGTTGGGATAGACACAGCTACCTTTGGTTCTTCTGGCTAAAGAGCAAAGTCTTTTGACTGCTTTTGCCTGCTTCCTTTCTAGCCCAACAAGACACGGGATGTTGTTTATAGCATCTATTCTGGGTCTTGCAATAAGACTTTTAGGAGTGGTAATAAGAGTAATGCTTATTCAGTGCCTGGATCAAGGCACTACTTCAGGCATTTTTCTATGCATTATCTCATTTAATCCTAATATCACTCTAGGAGACTGGATCTATCATCCTCATTTTTTTTTTTAAAGATTTTATTTATTTATTTGACAGACAGAGATCACAAGTAGGCAGAGGCAGGCAGAGAGAGAGAGGGGAAAGCAGGCTCCCCATTGAGCAGAGAGCCCCATGCGGGGCTCGATCCCAGGACCCTGGGGTCATGACCCGAGCCGAAAGCAGAGGCCTATATCATCCTCATTTTATAGATGAGTAAACTGAGGCCCAGGAAGGTTAAGTGGTCCAAAGTCCCACCTTTTGTAAATTCTGGAACCCAGTTTAAAGCCCAGGCAGTTTGCTTCTAGAGTCTGCTCTTCACCACCTGCCCACAGTGGTTCCGCATGACACAGCGATGCGTGGGGACCTCTCTGGCCACCAGTCTTTGATGAACCAGGACCATTGAAAGGACATCGGCTACAAAACGTTCCTGAATTTGTAGGGATAAAGACCAGCTTGGGAGACAACTTATTACACTAGAATACATGTCTGTTTGGGAAACACTCTTTTAAGTCTCACTTGGATGGACACAAAGCCTGGTCTCCTGGGTCTCTTTGGGGCACAGCTGACCAGAGATTCTTTCTCTGGTGGCAATCCCCTCCCAACCTCTTCCCAACTCAGTGGACCAGTGGGAAGCCATGGGTATACCTAAAATATGCTTTCCCACAAGATCCCTAATTTCTATCAGTGGTTATTATTCATGAGTCTGCTGTTTCTCTTTTATGTTTCTTTATGCCTTTAGACACCTTATATCCTTAGGATGAGGAGTTTGGAGTCGATGAGTGGCTATGTGATGTGGTTCATCTTTTCATTTCTTCTGAATTAACTTCTTTTAGGCACCCAGGGATATTTCTCTGTCTCATTTTGATGTTGTCAAAACTGGGGCTTACCCAGAACTCAGAGAGATGTGTCTGAGAGGGAGCACAGTGTCCCAATTGTCCATTAGCCTCTCCCACCCATGGGTCATGTTTTACACATGTGATGAAATTAGCCTAGATTTTCACTAATAACATTTCTGCCACAGTATTCCCTGTTTGGTGAGGGATTC
This sequence comes from Enhydra lutris kenyoni, assembly GCF_002288905.1. Lineage (NCBI taxonomy): Eukaryota > Metazoa > Chordata > Mammalia > Carnivora > Mustelidae > Enhydra > Enhydra lutris. The sequence continues at coordinate 2,974,432 of NW_019154088.1, forward strand.
TTAAACCTGTGCCTCACTTTTCCTTTTTCATAGACATGGGGATGTTTCCTTCTTTCGGGATATTGGGTGGAAGGAGAAATAAGACAGCTGGGGGGTGGGAGGAAGTGAGGAGCCTGGTGGCTGACCCTGGCCACTGGGAGACCCCCTTACCTTTCATGGACCCGGCCTCTTTCATCCCCTAGAGTGACAGTCACCGTGCAGTTTTTATTCAGGTCGAACTTTTCACTGTATAAGTGATAGTCTGGTGTCACCCATCCGACCCAGACGCAGGAGGGGTCCTGTCCAGCAAAGATGCGGATTGCATAGTAGCACTGCTGGGGAGAGACCACAGAAGGAAGTGAATGGTCCCCAGCTGCTGGGGGGGTGGGGGCGGCAAAATTGATAGAAACAGTACAGAAGCCCACTTGGCTCTCTTTCCGCAACAAGTACACACAGCTCTAGAGCTGAACGGTGCTGCACCCCAGACTTAGGATGGGCTGACTAGAGAATCTGGCTTCCTTATTCTTCCCTTTTCTATGGTGCATTAACACTGAGACAATCTAGCACTTAATCTATCACCGTTTGCACCCAGAGATGCTACTGATGAAATCAGGGGAGCTGCCGTTCAGAACGGTCAGGACAGAACCTCACCCTCTCCTAGGCGCACACGGCCCTTGTCCTCAGAGACAGGACAGGGGGACTCCTGCTATACTTTCCACTTCTATAGGGAAGGACAAAGTGTTTGTGTTGTTGTTTTTGGAAAGTCATGAAAAAGACACTGCAAAAGAAAAAGCCCACAACGTCTGTGGCTTGGGGGCAGGCTGGGTTGAGAACTGCAGGAATTCTTGGCGGGCGCTGTTACGATCTGTGCGGTGTCCCACCACGCCATGCTAATAGCTAAAGCACTTGACCTCAGGGACCACTTCACCGTTTTCTTTATGAAATCGAGCACATCTATTCTCAATGAAGTTACTTTTATGTGTAGTCTGTTGTGTTTTGTTGATTGGGAGATGAGAGTCAGCCGGACAAACTGGGGCTTGAATCTTGCCACTGGCAGCTGTTAATTGTATGACCTTGGACAGGTCATTTGTCCTGTGTTTCAGAGGGCGTCATATTGTCCATCTCGTAGCAACAATGTTATTCCTGATCATGGTTAACCCACCACCTGGGGATTACAGGATAACTTTATAGAAGGGGTAACATGCATTTCTTCCAAAGCCTTTTTTTGGCAGGGGGGCGGTAATTAAAGAAGAATGAGAGAAAGAAAGAAATTAGCAGTGTTGCTTTCTGCCTATTGTCTAGCTAGAGAAAAGGGACAAAAATCAGCTTCCATCATCTGGACTCTTCCCTGCGCCTGCTTCTCACTTGATTGCTTTCAACATTATTCCTGGCACTGCTCAGAGAGATGGGAGAGTTGATTCATAGAAGTTTACATAAAAGAAGAAACAAAAGGACTCTATGAAAGATCCTCCCCCCCACTCCCCGTTCATTCCAATCAGAAAGGCAGAGCTGTTCCCTGTTGACCAATGGGCACAAGTACACAATGGTGCCCAATTAGGAGCTCCAGGTGGAACTTCTGCTTTGTAGTGAATGACTGTCTTCCTTTTCCCCATTTGAGAAATGTCGGAGATGTGTTCTGGAAGCATCAAGATGGATATTAAAAGACACAGTAATTGGCAATTAAACAGGATCTCTAGACAAATCTTTGCTGTAAGAGGCATATTACCAGGCACAACAAAGAATCAAATAATTAAAACCGTAATTGAGCACATTTACTTACCGTTGTAGTATGAGAGAGTATTTCTTGCATCTGTTTCCTGGGGCAGGGGTTGGGGGGGGGAAGATAACCCATGTTTTAGTTATTCAGCTGTAAAGAGAATTCCACAACTCTGACAGGCAGTTGATCTACCTTTAATGACAAAGGCAAGTTTAGAAAATGATTTCCTATACATGAGCGATCCCAACTGGTCTTGGGCATTTGTAATCTGTTACCACAAGCCAAAGTTCTGACTTCCCACTCCTGTCTCTCAGCCCAGCTGGTAAGTCAGAGCTAGGGGGAGGGAGGGAAGATTGAAATCATGTGGGCAGGGACATCTCTGAATACCCTGTCCTGTTCTTTCAAGCAGCTGCACTTGCTTAAAACCATGTACAAAGGGAAAATCTAGAGGAAATCTGGATAAGACAGCTCCAGAGAAGCAGACATACATCAACGATTAGAAATAGACATTAAAGGAAAAGGGGCCTGGGTAGTGGTGGTCGTTAAGCATCTGCCTTTGGCTCAGGTCATGATCCTAGGGTCCTGGGATCGAGCCCTACATCGGGATCTCCGCTCAGCAGGAAGCCTGCTTCTCCCTCTCCCACTCCCTCTGCTTGTGTTCCCTCTCTCACTGTCTCTCTCTGTCAAATAAATAAATAAAATCTTAAAAAAAAAAAAGAAATAGACATTAAAGAAAAACAGCAAGGAACATATTCCTTATCAGGAAAGGAAGAAGTCTGGGTTGGACACTGGCCACAGTTACACAAAGAAGGCAGTATTTGCCTCTAGAGGCTTTGATTTCACACGAAAGCAACGACAATTGTACCCTCTTATGCACTTATATTCCTTTTCCTCCAGAAACATAGGATTTGTAGGCTTCAAGGAGCCTGAGGACCCAGAGGGCTCAAGAAGAGCAGAAAGTTTTCCACTAGACCTGACCCTGTTTGGCTTGACCTGTCTGCTAACTATGAATTGCACCAACACCCACCCCGTGCCTGTGTACGCACACATGCACACACATACGTTCCCGTTTCTTTACCTGACCGAAAGCAGAGAGAACCTGACCCACTTGTGCTCCGGCAAAGCAAGAAACAGAGAGGAAAAGCCAACTTTACAGAACAAAGGAGGAGCACCTGTGAGAGTGGTGCGGGGATGGGGGCGGGGCTTGCCCTCACCTTTTCTGGAAAGCTTCACTGTCCAGGCAGGGGCTGTGGCTGAAGGAGGAGTGGCACTCGACGGGCATGCTCAGGCGGCAGTAGATCATGCTGGCATTACTATTCTGTGTGCCAAACGTCTTGTGGGTCACCTTGAGGCATGGAGGACTGTCCATGGTGCCATCGATCCTCACCACCTGGAAACATCATGGGTCCTTACTTGATACACCTGGGCGCCTGCCTTGACCTTGTCCCTCCTTCCCTCTTTGCTATTCCATGTGTCATGGCTTTCTGTGAACTCTAAAAGTTGTCACCAATGAGAGCCAAACTGTTCCTCTCACTATTACTTGGATCCTCTTCCACAGAAAATAACAGATCTGCCTCTGGCCGAAGAAATGAGAGATTTCAGAACCTGCCCACTGGGTTTTCTGCAAGATCAAGGGTGGAGAACAGGTGTAACAGAGAGGGTGGTATTTGGGTGACACCGTCTGTCATCTGCCGACAATGACCTTTCAGGTCAGGGAGCGAGTGGCTCAAGGAGAAAGTGTTTCCACAGACTTCCATTGTCAGCAGGCAAAAGACTATTTAAGGAAAAAGACCACAGAAAGCCCAAAGCTCTAGGAAAGACATTACGGTACCCTCGGAGAGGTCATCTCCCACCTGGCACATTTCCCAGCCCCATCCCAGTCACAGCCTGAAGGTTGAGGGACCTCTAAATACTGGGGAAATTCCCAGTACCAGGGCACAGCATTGCAAGGGCTGGGGCTGGAGGAGGAAAGAGCAAAGCTGGGTTTTTTAAAATGTCTGTGTGTATGGTGGGGGAGGGGAAGTGAAGTAAGACTTAGACTAATTTTCTTATGGTCTAAGTAACTCCCTACATTCTAGAGAACAGTTCTTATCCTGAGGTCTCTGAGTGTCCTTACCTATTTTTTTTTTTGTGATGTTTATATTTTTCTAACAGGGTCTCCAGATTCCATCAGTTTGTCAAAGGGGTTCCTGACCTCAAAAGTTTATGAGCCAGCTTTCTCAAGTGCTGACCATGTAAGAATTATACAGAGAAGTCTCTACTATTTAAGACTGTGGGAAAAAGGAGAGGACTAAGAGCTGGTGCTTGTTGGGTTTGCACTGGAAGGTGAGTTAAAGGAACTTATGGTCATGTGGAAGCAAGCCACTGGGTCTCATGCTTTAAGGGAGGGGATCTGCCTGACTTTCCATTAGCAGCACCCACCCGCCCTCCATGAACAAAACCATGGTGGGCACTGGAAAACAGTGGTAAGCAGATGTAGAACCAGCACACATATCAGGCTCCTTACAATTTCCTCTAGCTCCCTTCTACAAGATGAGGGTATCATAATCAACTGCTACATGTCAGCTCAAAACGTTGGACGTGGTCCCGCAGAAATATATAGGACCTAAAAGACATCGTGTAATGAGCAAAGAATTAGGTCTGGGACATATCATCTTGAGTACAGGTACTGAAATTTTTCAGGAAAGCAACACGTAAGGTCTTTGGACACTGTACTCATATGGCCACAGCAGAACAGAAACATCTGGAGGAAATACAGTGACCCAAAGGCCCAGGGACTGATCTGCAAGGATGTCTTGGCATGGTGGGTGCCATCTGCAAGGTGCCCCCGAGCTGCCACAGTAAACGTGCCCACAATGACAGCTCGGAGGGCCAGCGAGGCAGTGGCTGGGAGGCAGCCCGGGCACGGACTTTGGTATACAGCTGCCTGTTGACAGGAGCATTAGCAGGAGCTTAGCGCCTTGGCCCACCTGCCCTGCCAGGGCCATCCACAACGTGTAACATTACCTCTATATGGGGATGATCCTTTGGCACGTTGACAAACGTCGGGAGGCGCTTGCTGAACCACATCGCAATGTCCCGGTTCATGTTGACAGCAAAAGGCTCAAAGCCCTCTTGGAGGCCACACATAGTATAAAACTTGAAGGTGCTGGCATCCATCCCGAGATTCATGCGGCCAATCTGATACAGTCCCAGAGAGCAGATGGGCACAAATCCTGCACAAGGGTGAAGAGAGCCTTCTTCAGCCCCCAGAACCATTCCAGGAAGCTGTGAGCAAGTCAGACCTTGGCTTTCTTCACAGCTCTGGGTCCAGGAGGAAAGAGGGGACGCATTCCTTTGTCTGGCACACAGATGCTGTAGGAGGTCACACGGAATCTAAGGCTGCCATTGGTGTCTGGGGAAAAGACCTAACTTTGGTTCAACATGATTTGGGGGAGAAACAATCATCTAAACAAGATTATTCTTAGGGTATAAATACGTATCAGCTGGAAAAGTAAGAGGATAAGTAAAAATTCTTTATCTATGTTTCATTAAAACTGACATTAGGCCCTGGGAAATTTTAAAACACTGCCAAGAACAACACAAGGAGCCTAAAAGAGGACTTGGTACAAACAGCCCAATGTCTCGGCATCTTCCCCTGCGAAATGGGTGATCTAAGGTTCTTCCTGTCTTCCTGTCTTGAGTCTGATTCTGAATGTGCACTCTGCTGGTTTACAAAATACTGTTTACAAACTGCCAGGCCCGAGCCTGCTGTTGTGGGCCCCACCCAGGCAGGAGGTGAGATTCCCCAGCAGAAGCCGTGGGCAGTTCCTCCTACCCTCCTACACTTACGGTCCCTTTCCAGGCTTACTCCCGATTCTCGTCATATTAACAATCTGCCATGCAGAATATTCCAGAGCAGAACTTCAAACTGCTTGCCGTTCTTGTCTGTGGGATATTTATAAATCATAATTGTGGACTGACAGGTCAACAGAGCTGGGAAAGCACTAATTACGGGGTAGTGGTGCGGGAGGCAGGCGTAGGGAGAGTCCTTGGAAGGGGAGGAGGGCTCGGAGGCCCGTGGCTAAAGCAGGGCTGGAGCCGGCACAAACTAAACTGGTGTCACTCCTAAGGCAGGGGTGTTTATTTAAGCGGAAATGTAAAGGCCAACTTCAGGAGAATTTACATTCAACTGTAAGAGCTTTTGTCGGTAGAAACCAGGGACAGAATCCACTCTTCCTAGAGGCAGTGCTGACATGCCAAGGCCTGAGGCACAAAGTTTCAATGTAGGTGAATCACGGAAGTTAAAAGGAAACCGCTCACAGGCTAAGTTGGTTGCTTTCGGAAACTGTCCACTCATTTAGGACGCTGAGACCATTTGGTATCGTCTCAAGTAGTAGAGCTTTAATGAGGGTGATGATCACGCAGCAGCCTCCACTCAGGGGTGCTGAGGGCTGAGAGTAGGGGGTGGCCCGGCCCTCGGGCAGGTGCATGGACAGCTCAGATAAGCACCCCATCATGCAACCTCCAGAGTGGCACTATGCGTCTGGCAGTTTTGTGCCAGGGACCGTGATAGAGGAAACCATCTTCTTTCTGCAGATGTCGATTTTTTGTAAGTAAGGGACCCTTGGAAATCAGATTCCAGTGTGGAATGAGCATTGCCTCTTAGCAATATTTCTTGGGTTCCCATTGGGACAGAGGAACATGCACTAGGAAAAGATGTCAAGGAAGAAAATTATCCTGATCCCAAGGAACTTCTACAAAAAGGGACAAAAACAATAGTGAAGAATGAATGTTCTGCTGGAAGGCATCGCTACTCCCAGGACCGCATTTTGGCCTCTGCTAAAGGGGTTAACACAACCCAGAAAACTGCTACCGTAGTAGCTGTAACTTGGAGCCAAGATCACAAAGCAGGGTCACCCTGATGTGAGCAGAGAAAGGACATCTTAGGAATACTGGTCTTCTCCTGTCTTCTTCTCTATTGACTTGGGTGGTGGAATGCATGAGCAGGAGACACAAAAGCCCGACTTGTGAATAACTCAGGTCACATCAATAACTTCCTAGTCACAGACCACCAGGCGTTGTAAGACACACGTGGAAAAAAAACAGGTAATGTGTGTGGGATGTCTTTTTTCTAAGGGACTTGGGCTCCTCTTCATTCCTAAGCTACCACCAAAGCGAACAGCACTTCACTTAGGACAGAACTGAAGACATGAGGAGCTAATGGACCTGACCAAGGTCATGAGAAGGGCAAGTAACAAAATGGGACAAGATCCCACATCCTCTGACTCACAGACCCCCTGCCAGTCAGTGTGCAAGAGAAGGGATGAATGTTCCAGGGGATGAATGCCCCAGCTTTAAATAGCAGTCACGTCCCGGGCAGAGGACTGCACTCATCAGAGTCAAGTACTATCCCTACAGGACAGCAGCCCTCGCTGCAGGGGAGAGTGGAGCAGAGCCTGAGAGAAGGCACAGCTGCACCAGTCACAGATGGGACAGCCATGGGGGAAAGACTGTCGGACACCTCCTGGGACCGAGTGGGCACAGATGGGACAGGTCAGTAAAACAGCTGAAAAGAAGCTAGATCCAAAGCCTGGTTCAGGAAAGAGAAAACCAAGAAAGGACCAAGAGCAAAGATTAATCCTCCTAAGATACCTTCACTTTCTCCCAGGGAAGACCACTTGATACCTAGATACATTGAATCAGCAGCTCCCTCCAGCTAGTTGAGAGACTGTAGCTCATGATCTTTCCCTCTCTAAAAGTCCTTTCTTTGAGGCATTAAAATTTCATGTAACTTTCTAACGGATAGATAAGGGTGGGGTCAGGGGGACAATAATGATAAACCACATCCGCTAACATTTATCAAGTACATTCTAGGTGTCGGGCACTGGGCTTAGTGCTCTGCAGATCTGGCTCATTGTTATGCCCATGTTACAGAACAGGAAACTGAGGCTTAGCAAGCTGAATTTGCTCAAGGTCTGTCCCCTGGTAAACATGCAGAGCCAGCATGTGAAGAAGGCTGTCAGAGAAGCAGGCCAGAGCAAGCAATGGGGACAAAGGCCAGGATGCTTGCTTTCTAATTCTTACCTACCACGACTTGCTTTGTGAGTTTTTCTTCACTTTCCCTAAGTGTTATGTCCTTGACCAGTTTGCCTCCAGATAAAGCAGTAGGAGGCCCACAAACACAAAGGCCCCTTAGATGAAAAGGGCTACTTCTCAAGTGGCCACATAGCTTCCTGGAATAAATCTGGATAAAAAGATCCATTTGGTAAGGTCACACGGCATTAGAGTGAGCAATGACTCTCTAAACAAGGTTTGCACTTTGCACACAACTCAGTTAACCCTGGCTTCAAATGAAACTGGAAAAGTAAGAGGACAGAAAAATAAAGGGGAAAAGAAATGCTCTTCTCTATATGCAGCCTGTAAGGTACAATAAGCTGACATTATTTTTAAAGATTCATTTATTTACCTGAGAGAGAAAGAGAGAGAGAGAGAGAAAATGAGCAGGAGTGGCAAAGGGTAAAGGAGAGAATCCCAAGCAGACTTCATGCTGAGCACGGAGCCTGATGCAGGCTTGATCCCGTGATCCTGAGATCACAACCCCACCCAAACCAAGAGTCAGACGCTCCACGGACCACACCACCCAGAAGGCCCAGTATGCTGACATTTCTGAAGAGGTTTCTGGAGGAAATTCGCAAATAGCATTATCTTGAACTAAGATGCAAGGAGAGTTCTTGTTCCAAGAAAGGACGGCAAGAGCACAGGCATTTAAATCCCACAGAGGACTCCAGGTTCTGCTCAATCTTGTCTCACAAGGCCCCTTGACTAGTTCTGTGATTAGGAAGAAGGAGAGCCAGGAGGGCCATCTAACTCAGGAGCTCAGCGGGAAAAAGAAACAAAAACTAGTTCCCTAGAAGATCTAAATCAGGGACCTTTTGTTAATCCATTTCAAGCTGTGGAAAGGCTGGAGAGCAGCTCATACCGGTAAAGGAACAACTGTGATCTTGGAGACCAGTGATTAGAGGAGTGCCTGGGACTTTCCCTGGGAGTTTCTGAGAGTCTCACTCCAGTAGCATGTGCTGTCCCCACGCATTTCCTTCTCTCAGTAAACCTCAGGAAGGTGGCTTTCAGAGGCAGCATGTAGGTTGTCATGAGCCTTGTAGCCAATGCTAGAAACCAGGGGTGGTGTGCCTCTGCTCCAGCCGCTTTCGAGAATGGCGGGGGACCCCCGGCACCTGTGTGGTATGCTTGCAGACGGCAGTGACAGCTCCTGCAGGTATGTCTCCTCTGCCGCCTATGGGGGTGCTGCCAGCAGAGCTGGGGGAATCTGTGAAATCCTGCTGAGCCCCCAGAAGAAGCAGTGGGGGAGGCCGTCCCTGCAGACACCAAAGCTACGCCAGAGCAGTTTGTCTCCTGGGGGAGTGCTTGGCAGAGAAGCCACATGGGAGAAAGCCATGCTCCCCTGTCACGTTCTGAGGTCTAACAGGGCGTTCAGAATTGTATCATGAGATGACAACACAGAGAACTGTGATGGTCCCGGCCGGAGATATGAGTAGGGAACAATGATTAGGACAATCCTAATGAGGCAGATAAGGGGTATCAGCTATGATACAGAAGAGGATAGAGACAACCATTTATAAATAACCCAGAGGCAAATAGCCCTGCGTTGGAATGCCTGTCCCTACTCCTTCCCCTGAAGGACTGGAAACTTCCCACCAGCACCAATCCCATTGAGGGAATGGCCTGAATCCAGGCTGAGATGCTGGCCACCAGAACACAAGCCCAAGGGGGATTCTGCTTTGTGGGGGCTACTGTGTACAAAATGCTTTATTTCAACATCTGTTTTTCATAACAGCTCAAGGCAAGAATTATTGTCTCTTTCCACCTTATGCAGAGAGCCAGAGCTAGAGGGCTATTCTAGGCCTCCAGGCTATTGTTACCAAAGAATGGCATGCTGACTTCCTTTCAACTGTCGTTCTGCAGACTCCTGAGCCATCACAGAATGGAAAGAGCCTTCCAGTTATCTTGTTTCTGTATTATTAAAGTGCAATACAATATTACAGCATAATATGTTAACACCATACGGTACAATTCCATTATAAAACAGCTCACTAATAATAGACTTTGTTATTCTGAAGGTCAGATCGTGTCCCCATACACAAAAGGTCTAGCAGGCAGTTCTTTCATTACAACACAGATGATCTCGAAAAGCAAAGTTACCGTAAAACATCCCTCTTCTTTATAGCATTCTGCTCAAACCCTACAATAGCTCCCATGTCCCAGAGTCAAGGCCAAGGGTGCATGGCCCAAGTCTGACAACACAAATTTCTTGAATGAAAAGACTGAGTCTTGGTATTCAAGGCTGTCACCTGCACCTTCCCTATCTTCACAGCCTTGTCTTCCATAAATTCCATAGACAAATCTCCCAGACTCTCACACCCTCTCCTGCCATTTTCCGATTCTACACTATTACTCACACTACTCAAACACTATTATTCTTACTGTAGTTATATGCTCAGACGGGAATACCCTGCTTCTTAAAGGTGGACTTCTCGGAGTCTTTATCTCACATTCAGTTTCAAGCCTGTATTTCTAGAATTTCCTTTCTGTCTTCCTCATTTGCCATTTCTAATCTACTACTTTGTGTTAGGAGTTCTCTTTTCATATTTGTGAGTCATGTAATTTTACAATGAGAAAACGAGCCCCCTCACACTGTTACTGCTTGCATTTATATATACTTTCGACCACTGTTTCTCATGCTTTAATGTGCAAACCACTGGAGTTCAGCAGTGTGGCATGGGGGCCTGAGAGCCTGCATTTCTTACGCTTGGGCCACACTTTGAGCAGCAAGGCTTTGGACTTTACAAAGTTCTTATAATTCTGCACCACATACAAGATTCTTAGCCCTTCCTTCTGTGAGACCAAAGACTCCCAGGGAAGTAACTTCCCTTGGTTCCTACACAGTGGGGCCAAGAGAAGGTCACTGGTCCTTGGACTGCTTTTCCCTTAGGGAGCTACTTTCCTTAGGGATGAGCCTCAATCTTCTAGTCCTTCCTTCTCTTCCTGGCCTCAAGATGAGAGCACTGTGTGTGGTGGGTACTTGGAAGACAGCGGTTTCCTAAGCTCAGTGTCAGAGGGGGCCTTCTATACTGCCCTTCTGTCCTACACATTTCCTCTGCTGTGCCTCTGAGTGACACAGAGGTCATTCTCTCTGCTGGCAACGTCTTTCCACAGGTCTCTGAGACCAGGATTCTTTCTTTAAAACCTTGCTTTTAAACCTTTGCAGAAGGCACGAAAATATGACCCCAACTAGCTTCAGTCATCTTGTCTTTCTAGGAAAAGACACTGACTTGCAACCTCTCTATTTCCCCAAATATGTGGCTTTAAAGTTCTCTTAGAGTACAGTGAGGTATGGATAACAGGTGCCCATAAAAGGCATGAAAGGGATTTATCAAGTTTAAAACTGTAAGTTAAGAATATTTACGTTATTCTATGTTCAGTTACACATATTTCTGCTGCTCTTGCTTAAGTAGTTTTACCTTTTTTAGCTTTCTAAATGAAAATGGTTTCTTTTTGTGGAGTTTCAGAAATTTAGAGCTAACAGGAGCCCTGATCATTCAGAGGGAGAGATGAGGTTAAGCAAAGTCAACCCAAGATGTCACAGGTGGAGGGGGTTAGAAGCAGGGGGAGAGCTCAGGTCACCCAACCCGGAGCACCCTCTTGCCTTCTCAACTACTCCACCTCATCCTCGTCTATAAGGAAGAGAGAGTGGGCCAGCACCAAGCAAAGAGGCGTACGTACAGTGCGTATTAAGTCATTGCCTTAGAACTTTCTAACAGAGAAGGATGTTGGAACTTGTATGGTCCATCTTCTAATTTTCTGGTATAGATGAAGAAAGTAAACCCAGAGAGGTCAAGCCAAGAGTCTCTAGGAGTCACAGAGCTTGTCAGGAGTGAGTCAGCTGACTCACAGTGCAGTGCTCCTTAACTCCTATGCGCGGCCAACCACGTTGGTACGTGATGTAGTTATGCAGACAGGGAAATGAGAAGTACCAACGTCCCCTCGGTGTAGTCAGAGGCAATGGCCCGACTGCCATCTATTCAGGGCCATTAATGAGTGCAACTGTGCTTGGCTTTCCCAGCATGTCTGAATTCAAAATAAATTATATTTCTTTTTTTTTTTTTTTAAAGATTTTATTTATTTATTTGACAGATAGAGATCACAGGTAGGCAGTGAGGCAGGCAGAGAGAGAGAGGAGGAAGCAGGTTCCCTGCTGAGCAGAGAGCCCGATGTGGGGCTCGATCCCAGGACCCTGGGATCATGACCTGAGCCGAAGGCAGAGGCTTTAACCCACTGAGCCACCCAGGCGCCCCAAAATAAATTATATTTCATTCAAGGAACAGCGAAGTCGAACTTTTGTGTCTGAGTGGTTCTCACCAAAGCATCAAGTTCAATTACACAAACAAGCAGAATGACATTTCAAATCAGAATAAAAGGATAATTCTTTAATTCATTGACTTTTCTATTCTCCCAGGGCCTAAGTCCATATGCAATTAGCATTTCCTCTGTAACACTGGGACACCTTAACATGCCAACGTGCAGGGCTGGGAATCCGAGGAGAGCTTCTTAAGCTATCTGGAAGTTCACAAGTTGCATTTATGCTGTCCGTACCAAGTATCACCATGATTTGTCTGGACTCTTCAAAAATGATAGTATGGGGACGCCTGGGTGGCTCAGTTGGTTGAGCAGCTGCCTTCGGCCCAGGTCATGATCCCAGCGTCCTGGGATCGAGTCCCACATCAGACTCCTTGCTTGGCAGGGAGCCTGCTTCTCCCTCTGCCTCTGCCTGCCATTCTGTCTGCCTGTGCTCGCTCTCTCTCCCTCTCTCGCTCTGACAAATAAATAAATAAAATCATTTAAAAAAAATGATAGTATGCCACCAGATTTTCAAATATGCAAAGGATGGTTCATCTTGAGTAAGGAGGTAGATGAGCTCACCCAGCTCTCCCTGGATTTTCCCTCAACTCAGAGCTGGAATGCAGTGGGGGAAGGTGGGAAATTTACCATTCTCAATTTCATAATCAGCGAAGGCGAGTTCAGAGCCTTTGTTGGTGATCAGCAGCTCGCCATTTAGTGTGAAGATCATCGAAGCATCATCCAGGTTAATCATACATCCAACCACGTCTCCTGGCTGCCACGTACGTCCAAAATACCCACTGCCTTGATGCCACCGCTGGCCCTAGGAAACAAGACCGCAGGGTTAGAGGACTGGAGGTCTCAAAAACCCCCAGTCTAGCTGAATAAATGACTCCACGAGCAATTTCTCCTAACTGCGTTTATATATACTTTGGTTTCTACAAGGTACTCACTCCTCTACCAGGGACAACTCACATGGAAGAATGATCTATCTTACAAATAAATGAAACCAAGTTCCATAGGTTCATCAGAAAAGGTAGCCAGAGTCCCCCAACACCTAGCGGGCCATGACAGCAAGCAGAACTCACTCTGGGACACAGTGGTAAGATTTCCACACATACTAGCTACACTGTGTTTTGTGACCCTCCTCTGGAACAGAGGCAATGGGCTCAAGTCCAAGGGCAGATACAGAAGTTACAGAAAGGATGTGGGCACACAATCCTCCCCTTTATCAAAGTGAAGACCAAAGTGACCATAGCTAGGTCTTGGTCACTCAATGACCTAAATTAGCCAGTGGTGCTGATGACTCACTTTGAAGCCAGAGATCCAGACATTCAGTACTTCCAATTTCCAGGGAAATGTTTGGAGCAGAGAAACTTGGACTGGGGATATGTGGACACCATCCCAACTTACCCTGCTGCCTTCAAACACAAAGGCTTGGTCATCGGCCCCCAGCTCAATGTCAGGCCGACAACCTGGCCTGGCCCAGCCAACGCGCATGTCTCCTCCAGTTACCACCTCAAACTCAAAATACCATTTCCCAGATCTCACTGCATAAGACCGCTCCACCCGGAAAAATCGAATCTTGTCGATGCTGACTTTCTCCACAGCTGGGTCAGCTATTGTGAGGAGAGCCGCAGAGGATACAGGAGGTAAAGAGAGAACACAGGCCTTTAATAATTAGGTAGCATTCCTCGAAAGAATTTCACAACAACAAAGACAGACCTCCCACTACCCAACATGACATTTTGTTCCTAACAGAATAATCACCATTATCATCATATCATAGTCAGAATATAAGCTAACACACAGAGTGACTACTTTGTGTAGATCCCTTACAAACTATACATAGCAACAATCCTATGAGGTCGGTAACACCGTCTTCACTTTACAAATGAAAAAATTGAGGCTCAGAAAGGTTTACTTGTTCAAGGTCTCAGAGCCAATAAGCTGAGCAGATTTGAACCCAGATCTGTCTTAGGCCAAATGTATCCTCTTAATCACTTGTAATGCTACCCTAATTTGCCTATAGCACTCCTTGGGCATGGGATGATATGACATGTCCATCAGTTATGGGCTGGTGATTTTAATCAGTTTCAATTGTGAAATGAGACAATCTGGCCCCAAAGTAAGCTGACATTCACGTGTCTGGTAGATAAGAGAAATAAAGGTAACTTGGTTTTGTGACCAAATATCCCCCAAATCTCAGCTAAACTGTAGGATCACTTATTCCTTGTGGGATTGGGCCACAGAAGTGCTCACCATAGAGTTTAAACATGGTTCTCCTTCCTCCCCACCTCACTTGTTAAAATAGACCATTTACTTCAGTGCTCTTTGGTACAAGTATCATTTCTCATAGTACATGTTAGACTTATTCAAAGTCAGCAGTTCTGCAGAAGAGGACCAGTTGAGTCAACCAGGACCAGAATGAACAATCTCAACTCACCCAGTTCTTGGTCTGAAGGCTCAATGTTATAGCCATAACCAACAAATGTGCGAACAGCTTCACGAAGGCTGTCCCTATTGGACTTCTTGGTACGTTCATCTAGTAAAGCATATGGCACCAGCCGGGGATTTCTTTTATTCTTTAAATCCTGTGTGAAGCCGGAGAAAAGAGGCTCTGAGAAAATACAGTTTGTCTTTACCAAGAGCTTGTCCCACTTACATACTGCTGGACACAGTCCTGGCTCCCTGCTGTCAGCTGATCAGCTCTTCTTCCCCCAGTGCCTTGATATTTAGCAATATACTCATTTACTACTTCTCTTCAGGATTAAATGAATATATATGGAAAGGTTTTGCTAATGTTTAAAGCTAGCATTAAAAAACACATTTTAATAATGCCAGCCTGTGAATAAAGTGAAGTGTCATGAAATTGGTTAGAAATCTATTCCCAAGGCAAGGCAGATGGGATTTACGTAACTATTCCCCTATGGAGGAGCACACCGTGATTTAAACTGTTCGAGTCTCCTCACAACAGTCTCTTCACAGAGAAACAATGCAGAGAAACACCTATGCTCCCAGAAACATCAGAAAAGGTGGCAGAACCACAGGGGGTCCATTTCCTTATAGTAGGCACACGTTTGTATTAGAGTCCTCCTCAGTTCCTTAGGGAGGACTAAGACGACAATAGCAATGATTGCGGTCCTAAGTCATCATAAACAAATATGCCACTGTTTTGAGTCCCCTTCCCCCTTTCTGCCATGATTTCCATAGCTGTGGTCTTCTTGGGTTTCCAGACATGTGCAGAGTTGGAGGCTAAGACATGAATATACACGTGTACACACCATTACCCTTGAACTTCCCTGATAGCAATCCAGGTACCTAAGGAGATGAGGGATTACTTTAAGGAAAGATGGTATGGCTCTTAACTCCATCTAATTCTTTGCTGGGCCCTGGTTCTTAGGCTGTCTCCTGTGTAAGCCAAGAACTGTGCCCAGGAATCCTGGCCCGATGGGCTAAACTAAGGGGCACAGGCTTCTTGGCAAACTGGTTTTGCCCCTCTCCTTCCCCTCCTGTTCACCTTCAGCAGGAAACTGAAGAAACACTGCTGACCTACTGTGTTGATTTGCGGAAGGCTTACTCTGTCCTTGGAGAGTGGCATGAAAGCTCAGCTCTCCATGATGCAAACAGCAAGACAGGGAATGAGGGAAGAGGCAGCCAATGGGCACATACAAGGGAACACAATCATAAGTGAACCAGACTAACAAAGGAAAGGTAAGCCTATCCATTTCTGCAAAAATTGGAATTCCGCCTAGAGTTAATGTCAATGTGACCATTACAAATTCCATCCAGTCCCGATTCTATAAATAACGAGTGCACTGAGGCATGAGGGATAGAGTGCAAGGGCAGCTTCTATCTTCCAATCTAATACCCACCAAAGTAAAATGGCATTTTGATGGATGACCCCATCTCCTAGCATTTGCAGCAGGCTTGACCCGGGACTTCTCACCTGTTGGATGCCATAGGTCCATCCTTGTTTTATTCTGTCTTTGGCCCAAACGTTATGTGCATTTTCTGCAAGCTTATCCACTAAAACTTCTTGAGGAGGTAATAGCTTCACGTCAGACAGATCCAAAGGGGCTGGCTTATAGCCATTGGACATCATATAGCTACAAGGAAAAATATATATTTTTTGGACAGATCTCTAGGACTCCCCCATTACAGATCTGAGCACATGGTAAGAATACCAGGAAAATAAGGCTTCAGTCTCAGGTTCTACCCTTTGGCAGAATGGAGAACTCAGCTCTCTTTCAAGTCCTTAGATGAAGTCCCTCCAACAATCATTTTTGCAATGCATGTCACAGATTCCAGAGTGTTGGAGAAAGTGCCTGGTTAATGCAATCTGGCCTCATTTCTAAGAAGACTACTTGTGAGCCTGACCCGTGAGGGGCATGTTCAGTGTGCTGTGCCGCTAGGCACAGCCCCTTCAACCACTTCCACAACAGCAAAGGTCACAACCAAATTGGCAAGGGCAAGACCTGAGCCAAAAGGTTTCTTATAAATCAGTGGAGAATGGTCATTCAGCCTCAGAAAGTTAAACCCTTACTTTGGGAATTAAGAAGGAAAATCACGACCTCCAAGAATTTGTGAGCTGGAAGTGACCTTCATGGTTTGCTGTTCAGTCCAGGAGCCACAGCCTCAAATGTCTGTAATTTGGTAGATAATTTGATAGCTCAAGTGAAGACAGGAAACGGCTGAGTATGAGCCCGGGTAGATACACTGCATGAATGGAGAGGGCCAGGGCATGCTGTGGAGTGACTCACAGGAAAGGAGCTGATCGTAGCTCTGTGAGAACAGGAGTCTGGAGGAACTCATGGCCCCAGAGCCACCACGTGCCCACCTCACAGCCAGAACCTGAATGTGCTGACTTGCAGACCAGGGCTCTGTCTATATAGGAACTGCCGAGCAACCTAAGATGCAGGGTCTGCTATACGCCTTAAATACTGCCCATTATCCACCTTTGTGGGATGCCCGATCCTGGGCAGAGTCAGCATGGGCTGACTGCTGAGCGCTGACCCCAGCAGCCCGACCAGCAGGTCACTCCTCCAGCTTCTGCCTCACAAATGTGCGGCTCCCAGCATCTGGAGTTGCCTCTATGGGTGATGCTTGGCAGCTTAGGAGTTTCACAGGGAAAAAGGGGAAGATAAGCATTTGATTAAAGCTGACACTGCCTTGGCTCAGAGGTAATCATGACACGTGCGTGTGAATGCATGCGCCCCCGAGGCTGGTGCATGGAGGGCAAGCGAGTGAGCCAGGGGACGTGACAGGGAACACACACCTGAGCGCGTGAGAACTTGGGTCTCGCTGTGATTGTCCAGGTGAGAGGGAGAATAGGGCACAGGCAGATTTAGGGGCCCAAGTCCATCTTGGCAGAGACAACCACTTCCACAAAGGATTTATCTGGCTGGCCCAATGCCAGAGAGTGAATCTTCGCTGTGGCTACCAATCATTTTCAAGTTCCATGCCAGCTAGTGTTCTTGCAGGCCAAAGACTCTCTACACCCCACCCCCCCGGAGAGCCACATCTCCAGGCTTAGAAATAACAATAGCAGTGCAGGTCCTCACTGAAGGAGTGAAAGAGGGAAAGCCTGGAAACACCTGAACTGTGGCAAACTTCTGCCTGGAATTTACAAAAAAGCCGTCCTCAACGGGCACTATCGAGCATTTGGGGCCATTACCTGCCTTTGTGCACGGACCTCCCATCCTCCCAGTTACAAAACTCAGACTGAAGCATGCAAGTCTTCAATCATTGAAAAAAATCACTTACTTTTTGGGCAATTTGACCTTCTTGAGATCTTCCTCAGCAGCTGGATTCACATGAGCAATATGGCACCCCAGGGCCAGGAGGGTCCTGTAACGTGACAGAGGGAGAGGACAAGGGTCCGCTTAATGCAGGACAGCAAGACCCCTCACCTGCATCTGGGTTGATCAGTAACAATGGTGGATGTGTTCCTTACTAGGCTAACTCCTCCTGTGGCAGGAATAATCACCACCGCCGCTCATTTATCAGAATGCATCATGTTTTCAAGGCAAGAGACATACCTTCACAGTATTGTTATAAGGCATTAAATCACCCACTCACTGTTCAGTCCACATTCAATTCAATTAAACACTCACTTTAAGGTTTCAGTTGACATCTGTAGGTTATAATTCTTCTCGGTTTCAGGCAGCTTTGAAAACTCCACAAGACAGGGGTGTTGTCTTTTATTGTCATCCCGTATCTAGATGACAACATAAGGAAAAATGTAATTTGAGTTTTGACAATGGGCAATGCCCTGGAAAATGAAATGCCTGGAAACATCACCCAGGCAATCCCTATCAGGCAAGACAAAGACAGTTATTGGCAGATAGGCAAATAGGTGATGTCCTCTCTAGTCGATGATACGCAGTCTGAGTTGCTAGTGGTTTGTGCTCTGTGGATTTATTTTTCTAAATTTTTAAAATTCAATTAGCCAACATATAGTACATCATTATTTTCAGGTGTAGTGTTCAATGATTCAACAGTTGGTTATGACACCAGTGCCCAATACATCATGTGCCCTCCTTAACACCCATCACCCAGGTACCCCATCCTCCCACCCCCACCCTCCCACCCTTTCTGCGACCCTCAGTTTGTTTCACAGAGTCAAGAGTCTCTCTATGGTTTGACTCCCTCTCTGATGACTTCCCATTCTGTTTTCCCTCCCTTCTCCTACGATCTTTGGTGCTGCTTCTCATATTCCACACATGAGCGAAACCATATGATTCTGTGGATTTGTTTCTATTCAAGTGTCTGCATCCAAAATATACTCTTATAGAGAAACAATTTTATACATGGAAGCCATATTTCTGCCTGTCCCAAATTCATGGAACCAAAATGCTCCCACTTGGTAGCCTTCTTCAGAAAATAAAGGACTACAGAAGCTGTCCAACAGAAATACAAAGTCAGCCACCAATGTGAACCACATTTATAATTTCAAATTTTCTAGTAGCCACATGAGAAGAACAAAAATAAGTGAAGTTCATCTTAGTAATATATTTCATTTAACTAGATATTTAAAAATATTATCATTTAACAAGCCCGAGAAATCATTTCAAGTCTGAGAAATCATTTTTGAGTCATTCTATATTAGCTTTTCATAGCAAGTCTTCCAAATCCAGTGCATTTGAGAATTACAGCACATTTCAAGTCAGACTAGTCACATTTCAAGGGCTCCATAGTCCCTTGTGGCTCTCGACTTTTGTATTGGATGTTTATAGATCCAGACATTAACTAATTAATGCATTCACTCAACAAACATTTGTTAAGTGTCTCCTACGTGGTAGGTACTGAGTTAGACAGCAGGAGTTCAGTGGGGAGCCGGGACAGCCCCAGGCCCATAAAGAATACAGTGTAATGGAGCAGAGAGCAGTAATAAAATAGTCATAATAATAAATGTAATATTACAATTTTGAGTTGTTCTCCCAAGCAGAGGTCTGTGGTATTATAAAAGCATACAGCAGGGAGGTAGTCACATAGAAGGGCGATCCTTTATGGTAGCTCCGTCAGTACTCAAGTGTTGGAGCACAGGGGCCCTTTCAGTAACGAAGATAGAATGGAATGTGCATAATTTGAGGGTGTCAGGGTCATAGGAAATGCCACACCTCACCTATCCTTGTGCCTTCAGACGTGACCTTACACAAACCACAGAACAAAGTCAATTTATATCCTCTTTGAAAAATGCTTTCTAGTGCAAGAGATTCTGTAACCTCCTCTGAGTGTCTATTAATCTTCGTGATCATCTGAAAACTGTATCAAACAAATTCTGACCCAAAACAATGAATCAGCCATTTTTTTTTTTTTTTTTTTTGGGCCTTTCATGCAGAGCGGACAGCTTTTTCTGAAGGGGAAAGGAATAATGAGAGTTCTGAAGGAGGTGTTGGGGAACAACTGTGCTCAATATTCCCCTAAAAAAGGAAACCATTCCCAAGTAAGGGAGGCGAACCCCCACTTCTGTCTGTGCAGAGCTGGCCTCCCCAGTGCCCTTGACTGCACTTAGACAACTGAGCAAGACTTGGAGCACAGGCTACACAGCGGGTAGTAAGAAGCAGTGAGTTTTGGCTCATGTGTTTTCCTCCTTCATTCGAGTCTTTCAAGAGCCCTCCCCAGTAACGAGGCCATCCAACTCTCCATCTCAGCCTGGCCACAGGAACACAGACCTTGCCAAAAGTCCAGCCAAGCTCTATTTTATTCATTCCCCAAAGCTCGTGGATGTTTTCAGCCAGTCTATCTCGGATCTTTTCTAGGTGAGGGGGCAAAACAACCTAAAAGGAAAAGGAACAAGTGTGAAGTCAGCAGTACCAGAACTAGTCGTATTGAAATCTATCATAAAAATGCATGTGGATAAGGTACCACAGTTGAATTCACTACACGTCCCCCAGGAGGGGCTGTTCCCAGAGGTTCCTTTTTCCCAGGAAGGACCATACTGTTACAACCCACCCTGTCTGACCCAGATGCTTCCAGAGATTCCTTCCTCTCTGGGCTTCCCCTTTGCCTATGCTATGCCTTCTCAGTCCTTGTAGCTACTTGTGTTCTATGTTCTTCCCATGTGAATGCTTCCCTGGGCCTCCCCTCCCCTCTGTCCATGCTCTTTCCTTGGGAGATCTCACCCAGCCATAGATGGTCACTCTCAAGTCTGTATGTCTCCAGCCACGGTCTCTCCCGAAGTTCACACCTACAGTTCCAATTGTCTGCAGGATTTTCCCACCAAAGTAAACCCAACATGCTATCGAAACCAAATTCATGTCTTTCCTGTTTCTCTCCTCTTTGTTGAATAACCTGCCATTGCTTCAAGCCTGGAAGTCATCCTAGTGTCTTCCCTCTTGACATGACTTGTCCTCTCCCACAACACCATCAAATCAGTCACACAATTGATCGTGTTCATTTTTGAAGGCTCTTTCTCAAGGGCCCCCTCCTCTAATCACTCAACCTCATTATTTTCTCCTTGGACCATTGCAAGAGCTTCACAGGTGGTCTCCTCAACTGCTCACCAATCTACCCTCCACAGTGTGGCCAGAGTGATGAGTCTACAACAACAAAACCACATCAAAGCACTCTCCTCCTGGGTGTCTCCCAAGTGTTCCTTGAGCTCCTAAGACATAAACTAGATGTGTTAACCAAGTATATAGTGTCCTCCTTCACCACCGTGGTCCTCCCAAACACATCCCCTCCCAACCTTCTTGAAATTCTCACAGAAGGTCACAGTATTTCACAGTTCTGTGTCCTTGTACTTGCAACACTTACCCTTATTAATCCCCCCACAACACACATAATATGTGTACACACACACACACACACACACACACACACACACACACACACCTCTCTATACCACGTAACAGATGACTGGACACTCTCCTAGACCAGCCACTAGATGGGAATCTCTGAGCCCCTTTCCAGCTAGGCTCTATCCCTGGGCCTTGTTCTCCAGACTCCAGTTGTAGAAAGGATCCCGCTAAATCAGTTTGGTGAGAATCCACCACGCTAGATATCTGATCACCCCCCCATCTCTGTGTCTGATCAAACTTCCTCCTGTCCCATCACCCCCCAGGGGATATCAGATTGCCTTCTATCTGTCCTGCCTTCAAATAGAATTCTGCGAGATCAATTTAGCAAGAATCCATCCCAATCTCCAAGGTTTCTCTTAGTAATTTCCCTTCCACTGACTTGCCCCACTTCCCCAACTTGCTCTCCTTGGCTGTAAATCCCACTTGTTCTTACTGTACTCAGAATTGAGCCCGGCTCTACACTAAAGTTCCTTTCCCCTATTTAGCTCCTAAGTAAGATCTGTTTTTACTGCATTAACCGTTGTCCCACTCTGGTTTTAATCCAAGCATCCTCAATATCCATTCTCCTAAATTTAGCTCAACTTCCCTTTGGGAAGTCTTCCCCAATTACCTTCAGGGAGAATTTCTCTGTGTGTTCCTGGCACTTTGCTCATATCTCTCCATAGAGTTCACACCCAGGGGGCCCAAGTTGTTCTCCTTTCCTTCCTCCTATTTTATACAATTTACTACTATTATGAGAGCAATAATGATAATAATAATTATTCTCATGTTTATTCATTGGCAACTTTTAAGAAACAGGAGAGTTCATGTAAAAAAGTTCTGATTTCTAGTTTGTTTTGATCCCTTGAAAGATCACTAACATTGGGCTCACACTTTTGCCTGGCAGTTATCAGCTGGAGAGCCTGTGCATTTGGCCTACTTCATTTCTGCATCACCTGCCAGGACCTTGCAATCCTCATTCTATCAGTAAGGTTATTAGTGTTTCCACTATTATAAAAATCCTGATTTTTTTTTTTTTTTTGAGGGGGACAGCTCTGGGAGAAAATTATTTTTTTTTAGTAAAAAAAAGTATATCAAATATCGTATATAAAGAGATCATGGAGAAAAACAGCAATAACATATTTAACTTATGCATTATAATCACTACTTGCCTTTCAATGAAAGACTTAAAATATCAACTTAATCATCAAAGAGTCAAAGTTAATAACTGGAATGATGTTTCAATAAAGAGCAAAATGGGGGAAATTATTAGCAAACAAATTGTAACTGTATCTGGGTTTTACTGGTCAACTAAGATAATTTTTAAACTTAGTGCTCCTTAGGTGATCACAGACTTAAAGGGGATTTGCACGAGGGCGGAAACACATCCTTCGATAAAGAGAAAATGTGGAAAGAGGCCATGAAGGGAACCCCAAATCATCATTTTAGTGACCTCAATTGGTGATTACCTTGCACAGAGTAACACTGGCTTGCTAACTGTCTTGGGGTATCTGGGGCTGGGCTGCCTGGAGCTGGGCTGCCTGGAGCTGGGCTCCCTCTTCCCAGGGCTCAGCCAGAGGCTGCGGGCTTCAAGCCCTGGGTGCAGGTAGTACCTAGGACATGGCTCCAGTCAGCAATATTTCGCCCACAAACTGGTTACTGTGCCCGAGGGAGGTTGGAGTCAACTCCGAACATATTTAACTTCTCCTTTGACAATAATTTCCCAGAATGCTAGGTCCTAAAAAATTACAAGGCCTCATTCAAGATAATAAATTGCACCTTTCCTATAAGACCTTGCCTATTATTTGATTCCCTGGGAAGAGCTCCCTAGTTTCAGGGTCCATGCAGATTCAACTATGGGTCTGGACCTCAAAGGTTCTTCTGGCTTGCTGATTTATCTGAGATCTTCGATTTTTCAGATCTTCAGTTCTGCATGTGTGGACTCTTCTCCCACTCTTCGGTCAAGTCTTCCTTTCTTCTCTCATCAAAACTTCCCCTCATTTTTTTGAGGCCCACTCCTTCCAGGAGACTTTTCCTCACACTCGTTTCTGATGATTCAGTGAGGGGTGGTGCAGAAAAGTAAGTATCGTGCTCACGCTCTCCCCTCACTTGGGGTCTGGTAGCCCTGTGTTCATGCGAAAGCTAGTTTAGTACTTTGGCCCTCAAGCTTCATATGTAGGAAACACAGGAACGAGAGGGTCCAATTCCCAGGATCATCTCTGGCCCACCAACTCCTCCCCAGTTTCCTAACAACCTTCTTAACGCCAACTACTTTCAAGGTGTTACACCGGACTCTGTGAGGCAGGCCAGGAAATGTTGCTCTTTCCACTCCAAGCGAATTCACAATAATGAGCTGCAGAAGGTATGAAGCAAATTCAGGAACATGAACACATGGCAGAAATGTAATTTCTGGAGACCTTCTACAGGTCAAGAGAGCTATATTCCTACAAACTATCAACCCAGTGTGCCTCAGAGACAAGGCCCCTTGTCATTGATTTTAGAATAGTGACTTGAATAGCACTGGTGTGGAGGAAATACCCAAAGCTGTTGTTTATGCCCCTTATCTTGAGCATGTTAGTGTGTTTCTCTCAAAATAGAGACTCTGAGAAGGGAAAAAAATGTCCATTTACGAGCACTTTCCCCTCATATGTACTGTCTCATTTCTTTGAGTTTTATTTCCAACTCTTCTCCTACACACTCTCCTTCCTCCAAGCATCCAGCCGCAGGAGAATATTTATTTCTACCTGTCCCTACTTTTTTTTCTTTTTAAAGTTTTTATTTAAATTCCAGCTAGTTAGCATACAATGTTATATTACTTTCTGCTGTACAATACAGCGATTCAGTGACTCCGTACATCACCTGGGGCTCACCATGATAAGTGTGCTCTTCACCTGCACCAACCCCCCCCCACCCTTTTGGGCACCACCACTGTGTTCTGTATAGTTGAGAGTCTATTTCACAGTTTGCCTCTCTTTTCCCCCTTTGCTTGTTTGTTTTGCTTCTTAAATTCTACATATGAGTGAGATCATATGGTATTTGTCGTCCTCTGACTTATTTTGCTTAGTGTAATACCCTCTAGCTCCATCCACATTGTTGGAAGGGGCAAGATTTCACCCTTCTTTATGGCTGAGTAATACTGCATCTCACACACACACACACACACACACACACACACACACACACCACCTCTTCTTTACTCATCAGTTGATGGACACTGGAGCTATTTCTATAACTCACCCTTGGATGCCCCTCCCTATTTAAATTTATTAAAGGCCCTGATTGAATTCTATCCTCTCTAACTGGACTTCTAGAAATATTCCAGCCTAACAGGTGTCCCTAGCATGTATTTGTGCCACAGTTCATTTTGCGTTTATTACATTCAGAATTAGAATAATACACTTGCTTTTTACCTCTTCAACTTGGTTGTGAATTCCCAGAGAGTACTGCATGTCTGTGCCTATACCTCACAGAGCCCTGCCTGTAGCACGTGATCAACTTGTTCTCTGAGAAATCCTTAAAGAGCTCAATCTATACATATGGTGGAAACACAAAGAACAGCTGTTCGTATGACATGACAATGATATGGAATGGACAACAGGAATGGCTCAAAGACAACACAGAGAGAAGGATTTAGCCCTCTGACTTCATGTCTGTGGATTACCTCCTGTTGGCAGCTGGAACCTACCTGACTGGTGTCAATGGGACATGGGATGAAGGAGGCTTGGGAGAGGGACTGGGTGGTACCCAGCAGATCTCTAATGCCTTCCGCGTCACGTTTATATTCTTTCACAGGCTCCAATCTCATCTTTTCTTTTGGAAGTAAGGCTTCATAGCAAGGGGCATAGCCAGAGGGAGGCAGGAACTTAAATTCTCCATGACGTCCACCCATCAGGAAACGCACTCTGTAGCATTTGGAGAGACCAGGAAGAGAGAGGTTAAAAAAAGAAATCCCAGCCCAAGTAAGTAAAAATTCAAGATCAGCCACCCCACCCCCAAATTATTTGTTGGGAAGCACCTGAATTTGGGTTTAGTGCAGTGAACAATGGAAAGTACGCAATAAGGCAGTGGAGGGAAGGGTCAGTGTGTGATCCTCAGCTGACCCATGTCAGCTAAGTTCTTCAAAGTTAATTTATACAGAAATATCACTAGACTTTATAAATCATGTTTTTCCCTTACTCTAGTAGACAAGTCATTATTGCAGATATTATTACTAGAGTACTGAAAAGAGTAACGATGATCATGGTACTAGCCTCCAAAGGTGTCATACTAAAAGTACAGCATGAGGACTTCAAGTCTTTTTACTCGAGGGACATTACTCACATATGAATTAAAGAAAAGAAAACACGGCATAACTATCTGGGGGAAATAGAAAATTCTAACCTTCGGAAGCAGGCCAAAGATGAAATAATACCAGACTATGAAACACAAATATTACATATGCCAGGTGCTATTATTTGAAGGGATACCTGGCAGACGCTGCAGTTCCCCAAAGCAGCCATACGAGGGCGACTCTGAAGAGGCATTGGCATGGGGCCACAGCCATAGGAAGCCAACCAGGCATCAAGCGTTTGCTCACTGGGGTACCAGTGCCTCTCTCAGGGGCACCATGACCCTGCTGGCATCCAAGCCGGACGCTTGGTCTGCTCCAGCAGTGCCTGCAGAGACCTCCCAGGAAGGGGGAAAGACACCTGGGGGCTCACAAGAATAGCAGGCACTGATTTCCAGTGTACTGAAATCTTTCAATATGTTAATTCAGCATTCTGACTGAATTTCAGCCTCACATCTAGGTTAGGTTAGGGTGATAGTTACATCCCAAAGCTCCCCTTGCAAGGAAGAGAGGACGACAGTGAAGCATTTCAAAATGACACTTCATATTCTCCCAGGTTTGTAACAAGAAATAGAGCTTTTGCAAATCAACAGCAACCATAGTAATCTGAGGCGGGAATATGACCACAGTTTTAAGTAATTAAAGCACAAAAAGATATGTAGCCCAGGTCAACCCTCACGTCCCACAGGAAAAATCAATATATACAGAGCATCTGCTCTCAACCCTCTCGCCCTCCTCCTCCCTCTGTAGAACGATGAGTTACTGAACCCATACATTGTGCTGTTCTCTGCACGGAAGACTCGGCAATGAACAAAGACTACAGTGTCCCTGGCATCACAGAACAGGCATCCAACTAGAAAAATAGTCATAATTACTGATGGGGAGATATCGAGGAGGGAATAAGGAGGGCAATGTGGAATAACTCCAGAAAGAGGGTGGCTCCTAGATTGGAATGTAGGAAGGCATCTCTGAGGAGGAGACAGGAGCTAACCCTGTGGGATAAAGAGGAGCTAAGGAGTCTAAAATCTGAAAGACTGAGCATTCCAGGCAGAGGAATAGTAAATACCAAGGCCCTGAGGCAGGAAAGAGCCCAAGGGGCAGGAGAGAGGTGGGAGGGAGCAGTGCGAGATCAGGTAGAGTCTGTGAGTCATGGCAAGAAGAGGAGATTGTATTCTAGGTGGGAAGCTTCGGGAAGTCTTTAAGGAGAAGAAATAGAAGCTGCTTCTTGCTGCGCTATGTTAAGAGATCAGCAGACCAATTAGCAGGTGTTCAGAAGCACCTGACACTCAACTAGTCACAGTGGGAGATGAGGATAGGCTGAACCAATGTGATGATGGACAAGATGGAAAGCAGCAGCCGGGTCCCAGTTTTATTTTGGAATAAGGATTGTGAGGCTGGAGTGGGTACATGTGTGCGGGGACAT
Organism: Enhydra lutris kenyoni; assembly: GCF_002288905.1. NCBI lineage: Eukaryota > Metazoa > Chordata > Mammalia > Carnivora > Mustelidae > Enhydra > Enhydra lutris. The sequence goes on from NW_019154088.1 coordinate 3,001,557, forward strand.
GAGGTATGTGGAGGAAGCGTTATGACCCAGCAAAGCTCTCACAGCAAGACTCTCCACCAGACCTCACTTCCTTTCACTCGAATGTTCTGGTAGGGCAGCCTTACAAGAGAGTCTCAGTGTTGGCTGAGTAATTGTGATTGTGGAAGTGGCCTAATTACGAAACTGGAAAATAAAACTCTCTCTCCAAGTGGGAGACATTAAGGGTTTTTTTTTTTTCCCTTCCCAATACAAATTCTTTATCCAAACAGCATTTTACAAAATGTTGTTTTAAAGTTAATTATAGAAATCATACGAAACCCCCCACTTTCCCATTCTGAAGTACTAAACAGTGATATAGAATTAGAACCACAATAGTCCCTTGTGAATGTTCCTACATTAAATGTTACATAATGAGGCATGATATACACATTTTAAGAATATGAACAATGACATTAAAACAAAATTGAGTCATTAGCCTTCAATGTCACTTATTTAGTGAACCTTCAGGAAATAATGACTAAGCCTTGAAATTATTGGTTGAGAACTTCCCAGTTCAACAGCAACATAGCAGACTGTGTTACTGACATGCTGAAATCGTGGGATAGAACTAGATCTTTTTGAGCAAAAGAAGATTGTGGGATTTTTTTTGGTCTCAGTCTTCTCCTTGAGTATCCTTTCTGTGAGAAGCTGAATGCCTGAGAGCTCATACAGCAAGTGTATTCTTTGTTACTCACTACCGTACATATTCCAAGAACAAGTAAATCATCTCCTACGAGGTCTTCTAGCTGGACTTAATTATTCATGAGCTGTCTTGCCAGTTCTCTTCTGTTTTAAAATTTCTCTTAAGTTTTAACATCTGCTGTCATCTTTGGGATAGAGAGCAAATCAGAAAAGGTGGAGTCCCACGCAGCACATAGGGGAAATCACGATTTCTGTTTTTATATTCAGTTATTAAAAAGAGAATGATAATTTGGTTATATGTCTTCTCTCCTCTAATGGCCACAAAACTGTAAAATAAAAAATTTACATAGCCAGAAATCAGTGTTTACTGCTCACTGAAGCATTTGTCTCCAAATGTCATTACGCTATGCTTCAGTGGGTGGAAGAAACGGTCCTGGGTTACTCCCAGAGACCTGCCAAACAGAAGCCCTGCCCGCTCAGTAGATGGGATTGGACAAGAGCAGGTGCCAGGCACCCCTATGTCTGTGGCTCCTTCCCTCGCTGCCCAGAGTCTCTTAGAAGGGCTCCAACAAACCACCACTAATATTGGTGGTCTTCCTCATAACTCTCTAGGAGATCCAGACTGACCAAGACAAAGCAAATAACTAGCGATAAAAGATAGGCTTCAAGGGAATAATCAAAAGAAATCCTTGAAACTCACTTTAATTATTTGAAGATATTAGAAAGGGATTCCCCCTCTCAGAGTTTTAGCAGAGGTCCCACAGACAGATAATTCAGAGGATGCCAATGTTTGCACACCCTGGATTGAGATGCTGGATCCACTATGAGGGTCCATCCAAAAATGATGAGCCAATGCAGCTTTAGCCCATCACATACCACACCCCCCCCCCCCCCCCCCCGAATAAGAAAGGGAAAGAAGTCATTTGGAGAGAACTGTCAGGGAGAAAGGGAAGGGAATGCGCTCCTATCTGAAGTCAAATGCTGAGTGTTTAAAAACACTGAGAAACTTGCAAGTGTCCCCTGGAATTTAGTGAGGGACAGGTTTGCCTGGTGACAGAACAGAGAGAGAGGAGACAGAGGGACAGAGAGGACCGCAAGGGAAAGAGCTGCCCTTCTGTTCAGGGTGGGACCAAGGACAATGTTCCTAGAAGGCCAGATACTCTATGAGGGAGCCAACTGTCAGCTATCTTGAAAGGAATTATGCCCAGAAAGGCAAAGGACTGCACAGAGATCAGAAACCCAGGAACTGGGGGAGGTGGGAAGCCTGGGCTTCAGGCTGGCCAGAAGGGAGCAGCCAGCACAGGTGGTAAATAAAGCCTGTGTAGAAAGAATAGCAGGAAGATGCTCACGGCCTAAGGCTCCAAGGAAACTACAAAAGCCCAGAGCAGAGAGAGTCAGTTATATGGTTTCACTTATTTGTGGAGCATAACAAATAACATGGAGGACAAGGGGAGATGGAGAGAAGGGAGTTGAGGGAAATTGGAAGGGGAGGTGAACCATGAGAGACTATGGACTCTGAAAAACAATCTGAGGGGTTTGAACCGGCGGGGGGGGGGAGGTTGGGGGAACCAGGTGGTGGGTATTAGAGAGGGCACGGATTGCATGGAGCACTGGGTGTGGTGCAAAAACAATGAATACTGTTACGCTGAAAAGAAACAGAAAAAGTAAATAAATAAATAAATAAATAAATAAATAAATAAATAAAAAGGGTCCCAGAAGAGAAAGCAGCAGCAATTGTGTAAACACTCCAAGTCATTACATAAAGGTGGGCTGCCCGAGGCAGCGCTGTACCCCCACCCCCACCCCCGCAGCTCCCCCTGGGCTCAACAGAGGGTCTGAGGCAGAGCTGGCCAGTCTCCTGGCCTCTGACTGCAAGCCCAACGGGGAAGACCTCTCACATGAGCTGCATACAAATCTGAGTTTTTATAGCCAAATAGATGGCACTTTTATGTTACCAACAAGACTGTTCTCATTCTTACAAGGAGTAATAAAGGTTACAGAGTCTGCCCGAAAATTTGCCCAGAGCACAGATTGGAAGGGACAGCAAGAAAAACAACCAAGTTACAGACACATAGTCTACTTCTTTCAAAGAATCCAGTATCTGGCCCTTAAGGTTTACCATCTGAATCCTTTGCCCCACTCATAAATGAGAAATTTCTAATGAGAATGTAAATCTCTCTTCTCCAGGTGCATTCTCTGCTGCTCCTTTGGGACTTTCAGAATCTCCTGGCTTCACAGAAAATGTTAAATTTAAAATAAAAAGATAATTAAAGAATTGAGTTCATTAAAATTAGTTCTTCTTGATCCTTGGATATTTCTCTACATTAATGGATTTTAAAATCAATTTCATTAATCAATTTAATCTCCTGCACAAAAGTACCTGTTATCATCTTCTGGAGTTCTTCCTATAACTCAAGACATTCCATCAGCTCTGAAAGAAGGTTTCTTTCTTTCTTTCTTTTTTTTTTTCTTCCTGAAGTGATTACTGTAAGTGACTGTGTCCTTAGATCCCTCCTCCTCAGAGATGAGCAATAGCTTCAGTAATCATCTCCTGGGACTAGGGAATTTGGGGGATATGTGGAAAAATTTTTTATTTCCTTAACTGATTTTGAAAACAGAGCAAATTGTATTGAAAAACTCCTGCTAGCATTTGCAACCTAATCTTTTGAGACTTAGGCATTGCGGCTTGCCAATCTGCAGAAGAGATGACTACCTAGTGCAAGTTCTTGGATTTGAAAGACTGACCCATGAATAAAACACACAGTAAAAATCAAGACAAGCCTTGTCATGCTCCAGAAGGAAGACTCGGGTTCCTTATCCACAGCTTACTCGCAAACGTGACGTCACTTGAGTCTGTCTTACTGGACATCTCACTGCTCTCATCTGCTACTGAATCTCTCCCAGACAGTGGGGAAGGTATTCCAAAGAAGAAAAGGATTCAGGCTGTGGTTAAGAGGAGGAACAATTAACAAGCTTTGGCTGACCTGAATTCAACTCGGAAGGCATGATTCATAATTGCATCTTCAGTTCCTATCGCAAAGATGGGAGAACAATCTAAGTGATGCGTTCCCACATTCATACTTCTTTCTGGCCAGGGTTTGATGAAAGCCCAGGGCAATCCAGCCAGTGCTCATCATGTTCTCCACAGAGGTATATTTATCTCAGCAATAATTTCCACAACATTGACCACAGCACGCTGGAAATAGCGAAGCTGTTGGTTACCTGAACTTTGGCCAAGTCTGGTAGATACCAACAGAAAACAAACAGCAACCACAAATACCAACCACCTTTGGATATTGTTTTTATAAATCAGAATGGGCTGGTAAAAGAGTTATGTGAGACAATTAAATAGATCTATGGGGGGTTTAACTACGGCTATAAAATACATTCTACTACAGTGATTAACTCATCCATTTTCTGCAAATCAAAAAGTATCACCCAAGTTCACTGTATGCTGTGGCTTCTATGTCATGGTCTTGGTGTGGTTCATGCCAAGATGCCATTTGCAGGGTGAGGCTGTATTTTCATAAGGGGTTTGCTGGTGTTTAGGTAACTCAACTTTTTGGGTGGCTTCCAAAGTACACATGCCTCATCCCAAATTCTGTCCCATAATCAATCAGGATTGAGGGCCTACGCATGAATAATATCCACAAACAAACCACACTGAGAAGAGAACTAAGGAGGCACATTCATAATAGTTAGAAAAGAGTACATATTGATTTGTGAATTTTGTTAGTAATTACTCATGCTGCCTTTGACTTCACTGTGGGTAAATCTAATTGAAAAAGATTTTTGCTTTTCAGTGACTGCTGGCAGGGACATCTTAATCAGGTATTATTAACAACATAGTTTGTAGTTATAAAAATAATTATGAGGTCACAAATTCAAGACTGTGACCTCAGCAAAGACCATTAAATAAGAGGAAATGGGGGTATACAAGAGAAATCTAGTTTAGAAGCCACACAGAAGTTGAAAATATATATGAGAAACAATCCTGAATTCTTCAATGATGGGAGAAGTCTCTTCCTAGATAGGCATGACCTTGTACCTTGCTGGGAAAGACACTTTAAAAACAGGCAAGTATTCTTCTATATTGGGTGAAAACAAAACTTTCTTTTCAATTGTATTATTATTTTATATATGAAAAATAAAATCTTATTCTTTCAGCTTTCAAATTTGCATTTTGGGGGGCAGTGTCATCCTTGACATGTAGTACTGCTTTAAGGGGGATTCCACATTTTTTTCTGAGAGAGAGAGAGTGTGTGTGTGCAAATGCGTGTGTGCACACGAGTATGAGTTGCAGGGGAGGAAGGGAGGGAGGAAGAGAATCTTAAGCAGGCTCCATGCAACACAGAGCCCTATGCAAGGCTCGATCTCACAACCCTGAGATCCTGACCTGAGTCAAAATCAAGAGTTGGATGCTTAACCGACTGAGCCACCCAGGCGCCCCAGGCCTCAGGGTTTCTGTTTGCCTTCCTCATCTTGATTACTCCCAGTGGAACTTGGCACAGAGGACTCAGTCACCTAGATCAACCACATTATTAACCATTATTTATTTTCAATAAGATATTTTCATTGACTTGAAATTAATATCCTGGTTTCTCTTTCTAGCTTTCTGTAGACTCGGGTTCCTTATCCACATAAGTAGCATGGAGATAAACTTCTGGGTTTCAGCACCAACTCATAGTTGACCGGTTGATCTGAGAGTAAGTATTGGTATATGGATCCTGTTTGCTCACAAGTAAAAATAAATTCATTGGCTACTCTCCGACACAGGAGTAGCACCGAGAATGACTGAGGATATCATGGGAGGGACTTGGATGTGCTTCATCAAAATGTGTTTCCCAAATGTGCACTCAATTCCATCTCTCCTCAGATCATATCATGTTCTGAGAACCAAAGACTGGAATATGTCAGAGGTTATCTTTTCCTGTTTTCCTGACAGAAAGGAGGCTTGAGAGACATCAAGCCCCCTGGCATCACACTCTAGCTTTCTACCTGATCAGGGGCTGTAAGCAAGAAGCTCTCAGAGCCGAAGTACAAACTTTTCAAGTCAACATATCTGGACAGTTTCTTAAATACTCTCACCAGTTGTGCCTTATAAATGGATAAGAAAAAGGAGTTGTCTAACCTTGGAACTTGGCTGTTCCTTTTCCTGTATACTGAGAGGACTGCATGCGCTGCTAACCTGGATGAGAAATGCTAGAAGAATCTTCTATATGTGGATACATTTGAATCACCTATTTCTTCACCTCTAGCTGCAGTTCTTTGCCAAGAGATTTCAATAAGTCCTCGCCAATAAATAAATAAATAAATTCACACACTTAAAAATCCTATATCATTGCTCTGAGGGATATTGGATGGATGAGTTAATGATTAAAAATCATTATACAAGACTGTTGTATGGCCTTGAGAAAGTCCATTAGCCAGCAGACCAGAAAAGGTCCTTTTCTCCAGAGATCTGACTTCGGGCTAAGCACTTCTCTCGGATGAGATGCTTGAGAAGCAGATGTACTTGCTCTGAAAACAAGTAAAACCCAGAGAGTGGGATGTGGTCAAAATAGACAAAGAAGGGAAGGGTGGTGATGTTGGGTGAACAAGGCCATTAGTACCTAGGAAAGCATGGTCCTGGGAACAGACTGCTCAGAGAGACCTTGTCTCTCCAAAGAAGGTATTGAGCAAACAGGCAGATGACTGAATGCTGTTACATCGGATCTAGACTTCTACTCTAAATAGTATGTATTAAATAGAACAACCAGCCAGGTGAGGGGCTGAGCCCCATAATCAAACACATTAGTATTTCTGCAGTTAAACATGCAAATATTCAACAGAAGTAAAATAAAAGAAAGACTAAAATCAGCCTCATTTCTGTTGACAACAATTTTACCACAAAATGAGTTCAGGTCAAAGTCTGCAGTAAAATGAGGCTGCAGTAAAATGAGGTTTCTTTAATATAAAAAAGACCCAACTTATGGGTTTCAGAGCTTTTGAGATTTCAAAACTGTTGATCATGATTTCTGAAGTGTTCTATACAATCTTCCTGAAAATATACTTGGCTATGTGATTATAAATTTAGACTTCAAAAAAGTTCATACCTTTTGACCTCCTTTTAAGAGGATCTTAACAGAGGGGCGCCTGGGTGGCTCAGTGGGTTAAAGCCGCTGCCTTCGGCTCAGGTCATGATCCCAGGATCCTGGGATCGAGCCCCGCATCGAGCCCCGCATCGGGCTCTCTGCTCAGCAGGGAGCCTGCTTCCCTTCCTCTCTCTCTCTGCCTGCCTCTCTGCCTACTTGTGATCTCTGTCTGTCAAATAAATAAATAAAATCTTAAAAAAAAAAAAGAGGATCTTAACAGAAATGCAGGCAGAGGTATGCTCAAGGATGTCCATAATAATTTTACTTATAAAGATAAAAATGGAAGTGGCATGAAAGTCTAAAAACAAAGTAACAGCTATATTATGGGACAGCCAATAAAAAGATATTATATGGCTATAAAAACTGTTTTAGGAGGATACTTAATGACTCAGGAAAAGGCTCATTAGCGTGTTGTTGAATGAAAAATAATCAAGACATAAAACTTCATATACAGTGTGATGTCAATTAAAAAATCCTCATATATGTATAAACTAAAAGACTTGAAAATACACCAAAATATTAGCAGACATTACATAGTGAGATCATGGATGATAATGTCTTACTTATAATAGTATCTTTCAAATTTTTAACAAGGAGCATGTAATTTTCAAAATAATTATTAAAGCAAGGTTCTACATAGATCTTATTTATCTTACTATATTTGGACATTATAAAACTCTTGGCGGTAGGTATGTATTCAACAAGTATCTACTGAGTCAGTGATTCTGGATTATTCTCCTGCTTTCACTATCATTGTGCGGGGGGTGGGGGGGCAGGCATGCAGGGAAGTCACCCATGGCATGGAAGTCCAAAGAGATATTAACACGCTCCCCAGCTCACAGGAGTGGTGGAGGGATGGGCTAACAGTTACTCTTCATGAAATCCCAGCCTTCACTTACTTGACACCTGCTGAGAAGCTCACCACAGGGAAGAAGAGCCCATCTGTGTTGAAGTTCTCAAACATCCCCTGCACGGGCTGCCCGTTGATGCGGAAGGAGATGCTGGGCACTCCAAGGTCGAGGCAACAGCTCACCACGTCGTCTGATCTCAGGAGGTGTTGGTTGATGGAGGCTACGGCTCTGGGTACGCGGCCTGGTGAGCAAAGAACAAGATGGTGTGTGGGGCTCTGGAGAAGGCGCTCACAGGCCACCCATGGGAGGTGGGGTGGCATGGAGGCACACAGGATGTCTGGATATGCCTCCACATTTAAAACACAACTTGGTTCTCCTGCGGTGAGGTGAGCAATGAGAAAGGATTTCCTGAGCTTGTGAGAGGGCAGCCGGAGACAAGAGGAGTCTCAGAGGAAACTCTCAAATGGCCAGCGATGAGAATGAACATGAATTCAACCCCCTGAACGCGTGCTCAGATTCTGGCTGGGTATCTGAAGTAATGAGCAAATTGTTTTGCTGGGTGTGGGTCCTATAGCGTGTGTGTGTGTGTTTATTCCCAGATGCCCACAGACCTTGCCCTTTTCCAGTTCCTCTAAAAGGTATGACCACTTTAGCCCCGGATGTAGGAGCCATCAAGGTGAATAAAGGCAAGGTCATCCAGCCTTTAAACTGTGTGGCACAGTTTGCTTCTTTTAAATAATTCTATTAGTTTGGGGGTGGGTATTATGGAAGGCACATATTGCATGGAGCACTGGGTGTTAAATAAAAATAAATAAAAATTTAAAAAGAATATAAAAAACAAAGTTCCTGATACTTAGATGAAACAGTGTTAACGGTTGTATTAAAAACAGCATCACAATTAAAACTGAGTATGATTAAAAAAGAAAAAAGAAAAAAGTATTCTATTAGTTCATACCAGCAGGGAAACACATTGTCCATTATATACTGTATGGGTGGTTTTTGTTCCTGTCACCACATAATCTCTTTCATAAGATGATCTGGAATTTCCTGACTTTACCTAAAGTCATGAGAAAATCACCACTCAGGATTTCTGTGTCACTCCATCTCATTCTGGAAATTCTCAAAGTAAATTATCATAACTAATTTGCCCATACCCCACCAAGTTTACAATTCTATTAGCAAGAGAGCAGTAAAGAAGCATACGTTAGGGATTAGAATGGAGTTTCAGGCAAAAAAATTATAAAATATATATACATATACATATATGTATATATATTTTTTACTTTAGAAGTAATACATGTTCATTACAAATGTTCATAATACATATAGAAGAATATAAATAAGGAAACAATGTAACTCCATAAAAATAATGCCTTTACTTTCGAACACACACATACAAACTTTTTACCCAAACTAGGATATTGTAGGTTTTGTGACTTATTTTTTCTACTTATCACAAACACTTGATTGTATAATGGAATATTCATCAGGAACGGCATTTTAATGGCTTTATAATATGCCATAATAAAAAACCCTCTTATGATGGGTACATGAGTTGTTTACAAATTTTGTACATGTATCTATGCTATGTAACATTTCTTATCTCATGTTAGAACTTTGTAATGTTTCCAGTGGTTACTGCTATTCTAGTAGTAGGTTCTAAACAAAGTGGTGGATTTTAAAATAGCGAAGCTGCTGGGAGCAATATATAGAAAGTCTAGTTGTTAAGCAGCTGCCTTAGGCTCAGGTCATGATCCCAGGGTCCTGGACTGAGCCCTGCATGATGCTCCCTGCTCAGTGGGAAGCCTCCTTTCTCCCAATCCCCCTGCTCAAATTCCCTCTCTTACTGTCTGTCAAATACATAAATAAAATCTTAAAAAAATAATAAAACAGTGACTCCTTAATAAAAAGTATTAGGTACTTCCTTCTGGTTATTAATGGCAACTGACAAAACCACATTGTGTTTCCTCCCATCCTTCTGCAAACATTCATGAGGCTCATGACCAATACTGGGTATGGCGCTGGGGGTTCCAGGACAGAAAATCCAGTTCCTGCCCCTAAGAAACCCGTACTCTGGTGGGAAATAAACATTTAAATAATTACAATTCAGTGTAATTACTGGAATGAAGATGTACACAAGGTAATGTCTTCTAACATAGAAGAAGATGCCAAGTTGGCCTAGGAGCATGGGACAAAATTCAAAGGATCAAAGATCCACTAGATAAATAAGAGTATTCCAGATGGAAGTAATACCTTATGCAAAAGGAATGTAGGACACACCTCCTGAACAGTGAGGCATTGGTAAGGCAGGAAGGGAGGGACTGATGGAAGCTTGAGGAGGAGATGTGGTAGGGGAACAAAGTTTGACCTAACATAAAACTTGGACTGTTTGCACCACAATGTGCAGTGACACACACATTAGCCTGGGATGGCCTTGGAATTGGCTGTTGTAACTTTATACCTTGCTTCATTACAGAGAATGAGGAACAAGTTCATTTAAAACAAAGGAATCTAAGCCCATCTTGAAGAGCACATAGTTTTGACACATTTCCAGCTCCTATTTGAGGAGCCTGAGTACTCTTGGTTCCTTTTTTGAAGTATTCCAGGTCCCCAAATTTTTTCCTCCTTATCATAATCAATTCTGCTATGAAAGGAATCAATGACAGTAAAACTCAGCAAATCCTGCTACAATGGTCTCATCCTGTCTTTCCTATGTTCCTATCAAAAACCCATCTTTCCTGCTTGGAATGTTTCTTTTTCCTTTTATTTAACTTCTGGACAGTATCACAGTAGTCATCTGAAAAAATTCCAAGAGACGTCTGTGAACTTGGGAACATGAAGAAGTTAACTAAAATGCTCAGTGGGTCAATTAATTGGAAAGGTATTCCAATTCTTGCTGGAGAAAAATACAAATTAGAAAAAAAATACAAATTTGAAGGTCCTTTACTGTTTTGAGACTCCTTTAAAATAGGACACACTGACAGTGTTGCATGGCAATGCCAATGCCCGCTCTTACCACTGGCCCAGAGCATGCTGTTGGCTTCTGTGCCAGCCTGAGCCTCTGCCAGTAAATATCCAGAATGCTTTCATGAGGGACAGTCTTCATGCTTTGATGCCATCAGAAGCTGGATTCCAAGCTTTATTTAGCCTTAATATGCCATAGTTGCCAAGCATCTTCCTGAGGAATGGCAGCTGGGAGAATTTCTCCTGTCTGGCTTCCTCCCTTGGTAGAAAACCACCACCAGGATGAGCAATTATATCCCTGTGGTAAATGCCACTGCCTTTTACAAAATTCCTTTTTTTCTAAGAGAATGGGCACCACTGGAAGCTCCTGCTAGAACACAAAGATCATCAACAGGCAAAGTGAAATCAGGACTCGAGACTATGTTTAAAACGTATGCAGAATACAGATTTGGGACCCACATTATCTAGAAACTAGAGGGAGACTGTTGATAATTACTGGTTAGGAAGCATATGCTTAGTACTTAGAGCAATGTCTGGAAAGTGTATTTGAAGAAAAAAGTCCATTTCATATAATATTCATGTTGTAAAAGATCATCTGATAAGGTATGTTTAGTTTTAAAATGTTAGTGTGAAGTTTTTCCAACTGGAAAATAAGGAATTTGTGCAATGGCTTCTGCACAGTGTTTTATAAATCTGTTCTCATCTAAAGGAAGAAATCTCTAACCCTATAAGGGCATTTGAAGCTCCAAATGATTGAGAAGGGTCCTGTACCCCACATTTAAAGAACATACTTGTCCTTCAAATTGCTCCATAGTGAGGTGGTCTTCGGGTGGGGAGCAGAAGTGAAGTCATGGAGGGCTGAGTTCAAATACCAAGTCTTTATGGGTGATTTTACTAGAAAATCAGTTTCCACATATCTATGAAATGGGGACAGTAATGCCCACATTGATGCTGTCAAGAGTTGTTTATAAGGTACCATGATGATTCCTATGATTTTAATGAAACAAATGACTGATGTCCTATATACCACTCAAGAGGTATCGCGTGTAGAGATAAATGGACATCTCTAGAACCAGACTCCCTGGGTTTGAGTCTGGCTCTGTAACTCACTGTGTGACCCTGGGCAAGTCACTTACTTTTGTGGACTCAAGTTTCCTCATCTGTCAAGTGAAAATCATGTCATGAGGTTGTTTGGGTTGTGAATGAATTATTCTCTGCGGAGGATTAGGAGAGTGCTTGATACATTGTAACCCACAATAAATACCATTATGATCAGTTTTGTTTCTATAACTTTAGAAACTTTAATTGCTAGGGGTAATTAAACCTACTGTTACTAGGGTAACAGTAGATAAAAATGCCAAGACATTGTAGTACTGTCTTTTGTAACAACAGGAAAAATTAGCTAGCAATATGGAGAATCATAGTTTTGAGGGCTGAGTCTAGAAAGTGATTTGAAAAGTCATTGAATTGCATTATTAAAATCAGTAAGTCCCTCTATTGAAGACAGTGCTTAAAAAAACAATCACTTTCAAGTAGGTTTAATGTACCTGACCCTTCAGAGCAACCAACAGAAGGGAATTCTGAGGAAGGGAAGCACAGTAGTTACAGAGCTGACGCTGTCTTAACTGCTTTTCCAGATTTAGGAACTCCATAATCCTAGCGACTATCCACTGAAACAGGCTGGGGAGTCATGTGGCCTCTCCTTGCCTGAAGAAACTGCCCCTCACTCAGAGGCTTGGGCCAACCTGAAGGTCGCAGGGAGCTCAGAAAGGCCATTCCAAACTGGCATTTGAAGATAAAGGACCAATCCACTTTATCATATGCTGCACATCTTCAAATTAATCCAAGGACAGATTACTGCAGGATCTAGCCTCTTCTGATGAGTAATGTAGGCAACTGGAAACACTGATGCTCAGCATTTCCATGGCCCTGGGCGCTGCAGAGTTTGGCACTTAAATGGAAAACATGAACACTTAGGCATTTGGATGGAGAGCGGATCCAAACGTGAAAATGCTGGTGCTCTGCACAGCCACTCTTGGGCTCCTCGCCACACAGCACAGGGCTTCTGGAAAGGTCTGAATCACAGCAGGGAGACAGGTCAGGACCCTCTTACGTAGAATCGACTGTAGAGCTAAAGGATCTTTAAGTTTAGAAAGTCAGAAGTCATAATAAATCAGAAAATGGAATTTTGCTCCATTCATTTCCTGTATCACTTATCACTCGGGATGGTAAGTTCCTCTGCTTACTCCCAATTTTGCAAGGAAAAAAATTATTAAAGGCAAAGGTAGGTGTTAATTTCCTCCTATGAAACTGCTCTCCCCATCCCCCACCCCAGCGAGGAACAATTACAGGCTGTTCTGAGCTGAACTCATCCCAATGGCAGTCCTGAGAGGCTACATGAAGGCTTCCTCAGGAGAGGGAAAGTAACGCCATGACCAGAATAGACCCGGTCCTCTGAAAGGAAATTCCCAGTGGCCCAGCTGAGTTAGGAGCCTGTAGGGCAGGTTGGCAGGATTGAGATGGGAGGTATTTCTACAGCTGATGCTTGGAAATGACTTCACAGGCTTCAGTGGCTAAAAAGATCTATAAAGACTGCTTTTTCCCAGGTGTCTGGGTGGCTCAGTCATTAAGTGTCTGCCTTTGGCTCAGGTCATGATCCCAGGTCCTGGGATTGAGCCCCACATCAGATTCCCTGTTCAGTGGAAAGCCTGCTTTTCTCTCTCCCACTCCCTCTGCTTGTGTTCATCTCTCGTTGTCTCTGTCAAATAAATAAATAAAATCTAAAAAAAAAAAAAAAAGGAAAAAGACTTTCTCCTTACATAGAGAAAAAGCTCATTCATAATTACGATGTCACTCGAAACTTCCTTTCCCTTTCAGCATGGGACTCAGATATCCTCTTAGGAAGGGGCTGCTCTCATGGTCTTGAGTGAGGTACTAGATATTGTCTGGATATTGTCTTTATGATTACAGTGGACTCCACAGACAATAAGGGAAAAGAAACATGTGTCAAGAACTTCATGTTCCTTATGCTTATTTATTTACTATTCATATTTAAAAAGTATTTTTAAAATTTATTTATTTTAGAATAGAGAATGAGAGAGAGTGTGAGTGGGGGGAGGGGCAGAGGGCGAGGGAGTGAGTGAGTTTTAGTTTTACTTCTGCAAGGTAGACCCCGATGTGGGGCTCAACCTCACAGCCCTTAGATCATTACTGAGCCAAAATCGAGAGTTTGGATATGTAATCGAACAAACCATCCAGGTGCCTCACCTCATTTAAATTTCTTAAGAACCTATATCATTTTCATTTTATCTGAGGAAACCACGACTCTGGAGGTTAAGTAATTTGCTCTGTGTCAAAAAAAATCAGTAAACAGAAGAGCTGGCATTCAAACTCAGGCACAAATCCAAAGCCATGCTGTTTCTTCTTGTCTCTTTCTGGTGACAAAGTGTTGGGGCACTATAATTCCTTCTAATAACGACAATATCTATTGACTTTAATAAATACATTAAAGATCAGTTTAAGGCAGTAGCTTAATTTATGCATAGATAAGCTTAAAGTTAATGGATCTGTGTATTTACATCTCAAGGAAAGGAGAAAAATTGTCACGGTGAGTTCCCAGCATCTATCCTTTGCGATCCTCCACTCCTTCCTGTAGTAAGCTGGAATATCATTTCCATTTCATTTCTTCATCCAACAATTATCTTTTCATCAGATAGTCTGAAATTCACTGCTGTCCTGGTGAGAGTCATTAACAGAGACCTTATTTCTTCTGCTGGGGCACACGTTGGCATATTTACCTGCCATGCCTTCTGCCAGATATATGTTCCCTGTGTGCTGGGTAGAGAATTCAGAATGATGCCAGACCCAAGGAGGCTTTGTGTTTTAATGAGCACGAAAGACATAAGTGTTATGGACATTGTTTTCTCCACATCTCATGAGATGCTCAGGACTGAGGGGATGAGGCTGTTTGAATACAGCTCCCCACTAAGCAGGGAGCCCGATGCTGGGACTTAATCCCAGAACCCCAGGATCATGACCTGAGCTGAAGGCAGATGCTTAACTGACTGAGCCACTCTGGTGCCGACCTATATGGCATTGTATTACTAAGTGTGGGTAATGTCCAGAGAGCCGCAATCAGCATTTGAAGTGCTGAGTCCCAAGTCCCTTTCCTCTATCACCAATCGGAAGGGCCACTGCTAGTGATGACTGGCGTAGGCTCAGTACATCCAGCTTCCAGTCTTCTGAGGAGATAGGACAAGAGGGGTGACAGGAGTGCTGTACACTCCTGGAATGATACACAACTAGATGGATGTTCAGAGTCTGAAATGCCAATAGTAGTCTCTTCTGAGTGCACTGGGTTCTCTGTCTCCTGACCCGCTGATGTATTCATTCTGCAAATTTTATGAAGGGACATACCAAATGCGCCATGCAGTGGTACAAAATGTGGGAAGGACTGAGGAAAATTTTTCCTTTGAGAATGGTTTCTCTTTGAAACAAGGTCCAATCTGCCTCAACTATTGGTCTAGGTGTCCTTCATAATTCCTTAACCAATCCCCAGCATTCTCTTCAGGTGTAGCCTGGGATGGCAGCTTGGGTTATGGTGACAAGATGGCAGGAGATAAGCAGCACCCAGTGGGGGTTGGAGGGGATGATTTTCTCAAGTTAATTCCACTCATTCTCTCACAGATTCAACCCTACCAAATTCAGATGTAGATACAAACCAGGATAAGAACTCTTTCTTTTCAAATCACTTCCTCTGACACAGCTTTCTGAGAATGTTATGACATCTGCTGATAACCTACACTAAAGGCTACTCCTGTACAGCCAGAACGGGCTCCACGATCCAAGAAGGGAAGATCCACCCCAACTCCCCATGAAATATAACTGGGAAAGGGTAAGTTGGGAGGATAAGAGAACAAGATAAGGCTTTCACTTCACTCATCCTGCCATTTTGCAGCTGCTTTTGTCTGCACCGTGCTGTCCCCTGAGACACACAAAATGCGGACAGGCATTTTTTTCTTCCTGCCAATGATCCAGGATAAATAAATAAATAAATAAGTTGACAGTAATTCTAAAAAAATTTTAAATGTTTCTACTGAATGTACAACAGCACAAAAAACTTAAAAAAAAAAAAAACCCATATGGACTAACTGAAAATACAGACCAACCATAAGAAATGTCATCAGAAGACAAGCTGATGGTTTTAGCCTGAAGGCTGAGGGAGGAAGGAAAATGTGAGGGGTTATGGAGTTCCCCATCTAAAATACATACGTTTGTGTTATAGAGACAAACTTTGCCCTCGTACTAGATTAGGGGAAGAATATGTGTCATGGTTTCTTACATAAGAGGCACGCTTACATAAGGGATTTCTATAAGGGACACAATGACTCCAATCTCAGGTGTGCGAAAGATACAGATACAACATGCTGCGGATGACAGACGGAACAGCTGGAACTCTGGGTCTGGGTGAAAGCCTCAAACTCAGTCCTCTATTTTCATCCAGGCAGCATCTCATCCATTCCCCCAGGCATAGGCCATGGACGTGTTTGGGGAAAGCATCTGTGTCTTTTGAAAAAGGAAGCTTTGCATTTTTTTTTAAATGACTGGCATTTACGATATGTCAGGCACCGATCCAGACATTTTATGAAGTGTATCATGAAGCAACATGCTGCACTGACATAACAACGGACTTGATCAGATCTGGATCCTTCGCTGGGTGCTGCGACACATTTCTGACGTATCTTTGTGTTGTTTTCCACATATGCAAGATAAGGTCAATATTACCTCCATTAAGGGATCATTGTCAAAATAAAGTGAGGAAAAACAATGTATGAAAGGTGTGCGGCTCACTGCCCAGTAAAAAAAAAGTTGAGTCTCTTTCCCTGCTTGGCTATATAGTCCTGAAAACCCTATGCAATAATGTCTGCACGATACAGACACTGAGCTTGAGAGCGGTTGTGGGATCCACACTGGGTCACGCAGCTGGAAGTACTAGAATCATGGTTTCAAAGCAGGACAGCCTCACGTCAGGTCTGATGCTCTTGCCACCATCTAATTCATTGAGACGCCTGCTTCTGTATCCTTTCAACAGGTAACGATCATTGCAGCCTGAACACTTCAAGCTTCACTCATCCTCAGGAAGGGACAAGGGGCAGAGGCTCTGGCAAGGTGCTCACCTGACCAAAGGTGAAGTCCATCAAAGCCATAGGAGTAGAGGTCATCGCCGACACCATTGCCTCCCCATCCTTCTCCCCCGCCAGGGTATGGAGCATAGCCGGAGGAGGAGGCCCAGCCCACCCGCAGGTGTGTGGGCTCAGCTGTTAGGAAGGGGTCCACCTGGTCGATGATCAGCTCGAAGTACCACTTCTTGTACTGCGCCGAGCCCTCGGCAACTCCCAGGAAGATGTTGGGCCGAATGCTGAAATGAAACATGGGAGAAGTGGCGTCTACAAACCTTTAGGCACCAAGAAAAACAGAGAGCCAGTTGAGTAAGATCCCAGGGCACACTGTGAACTGAAGTCAAGAGCAATTTGTGTTTTTGTATTATTCTTCTTTTAATTAATTAATTTTTCATTAACATATATTATTTGCCCCAGGGGTACAGGTCTGTGAATCATCAGTCTTACACATTTCACAGCACTCACCATAGCACATACCCTCCCCAATGTGCTTAGATCCTCTAACACTTGATCAAATTCTTAGTGGGAGGTGTCAGGACATTAATTCTGTTTAAAAATATAAAGAATGTCTCCTTATTCCATTGAAGGCAACCAACATTTGCTGAGTGTCAACCTTGGGTAAAAGATGCGAAAATGTTGCAGAGCTGTGTAACTACAGAGCCTTGTTTCTTTCTGTAAGTGGAAGAAATAATTCACTCAAGTCCCATCTCCTGAGGAATTGGTCCAAGCATCCCTATTCTCACAGCAGCAGCTTTTCAACTAAGTATTACTTATAAGAATGGCCTCTTGAAAGCATTAAGAAATCACTATTAGAAGTAAGCCAGAGAAAAAATCACCATTAGAAGAAAGCCAGACAAGAAAGAAAGAAGGAAAGATAGAGAGCAAGAGAGAGAAAGAAAGGAAAAGAAAGAAAGAAAGGGAAAGACAGACAGACGCCAAGCAGAGAAAGACAAATACTGCATGCAACTGCTTATATGTGAAACCAAAAAAAAAAAAAAAAAAAAATCAAACTCCTAGAAACAGAGAGAGTAGACAAGTGGTTGCCAGGGGTTGAGGAGGAGGGTGGGATTAAGAGAAGTTAGTAAAAGCGTACAGACTTCCAGTTATAAGATGCATAAAGTCTGAGGATCGAATTATAACATGGTAACTGTAGTTGATCAACTAACACTGCACTGCACAACTGAACTTTGCCAAGAGAGTAGAACTTAAATGTTTTCACATACACACAGAAAAGGTAAATATGTGAGGTCAAGGATTTGTTAATGAACCTATGGGGCAAACCCTTTCACAGTGTATATGTATATTAAATCATCACATTCTACACTCTAAATAACTTACAATTTTGTTTGTTAATTATGCCTCAATAAATGAAGCTGAAAAAAAAAATTCAACCTAAAAAGGCAAAAAAGGGGAGAGGGGAACAGAAGTCACTTTTGGCCAACTTGTTACGGGCTGGAGGATTTCATATATCCAGCACAATGGTTAGAAGCTCAGGACAAAGCATTTGGAGCTTCTCTCCAATTGGAATGCTATTCTTAGATAGATGCTCACTTAGATGCTCACTCTTCTGGGCTGGGGGCTGTGCCCCATTTTGGGTGGGCAACAGAAAACCAGACAAGTACCAAAACAAAGTCTATGTGGATGGCTCAGGTCTGCTCTGCACTTCAGAGAAGTTCTTTCCTCACCATGTAGATTAGGGAGTGAGCCTTCGTAGAAAATTGCTCAAGAACCTTAGGCCTGCCTGACACAAGGCCAGTGAATTCACATGACTTCCATGAGCTGCATTATGGACCAGTAGGCTAGGATTCTGTGTGAGCCCAGGCTGTTCATCCTGACCTTCGCAGATAACCCTTGGGTCAATGACCATGGGCCAGAGGATGCAAGAAACCACAGGATCAACATGGGACATCCATTCTATTAAAAGATTTTAAGAAAAAAAATGTGGTTTATTAAAATAAAACTGAATACGTTACAAAGAATGTACAAGATCTATATTAAAGTAGAACATGCAACATGGCAGACCACTTCCAGTCAAATTCCTCAGCCTTCAGGTGGAACATACACTCCACTGAAGTTTGAAACTCTTTGAAAGGGGTTGGAGTACGAGGCCCTAAAACAGTACACATCTGTCCCTATCTCCTCTCCCATGCTGACTTCACCAGGAATATGATGGGTAGGCAGCGCTAGCCCTCTTCCTTTCCTGTCTGGAAACAAGATGGACACTTTGGGACGATGGCGGGGGAGCTTACCTGGTCACATCATTAATTAGCCGTGTCTGCAGGAGCAAGTTCCTCCGGGGCAGCAAGTTGTCACAAATCAGATTCTGGTTGGCTCTGACAGCAACCCCATTGCAGAGACAGAGGGAACACAGCACGTCCAGAACCTGCAACGGGATACATCCCCCCAAACCTCAGAACCACCAGGAGGGCACTGTAGGCAGAACTTGACTGCCAAGATGCAGGAAGGAAGCAGGCCTCCTGAAGTAGGGAACTGGTGATGATGAGGCAAAGCAGAGGGCAAAGCAGAAGCTGACACCCTGCACGCCCTCCCCAGCCATGGGATATATGTGACACTCCTCAGGTACTCCCCGCTGCCCTAAAGGAAGAACAATTAGTTAATCTGTAGGGATCAAGATCCTGAGTCTCCCTCAGTTACTTACAAAAGCCTTAGCAATAGCATCCAAAAGGGAATGCAAATACAATTAAATGTCTTTATACCCTGCAGCCCATTCGCAGATATTTGAAGTGGGCAGAAAGTAGAATATTTCTCCAGGAAGTTCCCCACTATCTAAATGTTAATGCCTTACTAGAGAGGTCAACAACCTTAATTTGACAATGGTAAGGTTTCTGGTATCCCATGAGTCTTTAGTATGTGAAAGTTCTTTTGGAAACCTCCCTTTTTCCTTACCTCCCCCAACCCCACAGGATATAATCAGTGCACAACCTCACAACCAAAGTGTAACAGTGCTTTCTGCCCACAGATCCTGTCTCCTGTGCTTTAATAAACCACCATTCTCTCAAGAATTCTTTCTTGGTCATCGGCTCCCAACTCTACCCCACCGTACCTCACCTCTATTCCAAAACCCCATCAGTGACAAGCCAGAGGACCTATTCCAAGTCAAGGGCACCCCACCTCCCTCACCAGGCACCAGTGAGCCATGTTGGAACCTGCTGCCTCTTAGGAAATGAAGCTGGCTTTCTTCTAACCTTCCTGCCCTCATCTTAGCCACCCCACACCCCCCAAACTAGGTGTGTTCCCTGTGATCACTATTCTGCTCAAACAGGCGGGAGTCTGAGCTCTGAAGACAGACTGTCTAGGTTACTATCCCAGCCACGGCAGGACTAGGCTGAGATGAGGCATCGAGAGTGCAAAGTCCAGGCCTGACATTCTCCTGGAGTCGTGCATGAGCAGGGGCAAGCACTAGAAGGGCGTTCACTGGCTGTAAGCCTAAGTTTGTGCTCCCACCCGGCCTTGGTAGCTCTCGGTGCTAGCATCAGCAGGCTCTCATACAGCTCTTTTATGAAAAGCACTGTTGAAAAGAAAACCACAGACCCAAAATGGCATTGCTTAGGTTAGGGTCCCATGTCAGTAAGCCAAGACTCACTACCTAACCTAACAGCAGTTTCAAGCCCCTAGGAATGTAACCTTTAACCAGTCAACATGGAAATTTCCTGGTCAGCTCTAGGAAGTTTCCTGATACACCCCACCTGTTCCCCTTAGGAGGGCGACACTGCATAAAACAATGGATTCTTTGCTAATAATTTCCTCCCCACCCCACCTCTGCCCTCTACTTAAAGAAAAACCTTTCCTTCTCTGTAGTCTTTGGAGCTCCCCTCTACTGCTAGAAGGGATGCTGCCCAATTTATGAATCAGTCAACAAAGCCAATTCAATCTTTAAAATTTCTTTGGTTGAACTTTTGTTATTTAATAGCACTAGACTCCCATTCGGCCAAGGTCATGTAGTAGGCATGGGAACGTCCGGTAGGTCAGTAGAGCGGATAATAGGGCAGATTCCAGTTCTTGGGTCTCTGGCTGTGGTAACGTCAAAATTCATTAAGATACCCATCTATTCCCACAAACTGGTATTCAAAAACCTTCTACCCCTAGAGGGAGAACAGAACTTTCAAGAGCCCAAATGGCCCTGGAAGCTATCAGACCAGTCACCAAGCCACTGCTCCTCTTTGTTTTCCAGCTATGCTAGGAGTGGAAAGAGCTCCCCTGCCTCCTACCCACTGTCTCCTTGGTCTGTATCCTCTGGCGTTCCAATTTTGTGTTCCTGTATTGACAGAGCAAACTGTGCCAGGCCAGGCCCGGCTCCTCCCTCCCTCTCCTACCAGGAGGAATGTGCAAACAACAGTCCATAAATAACCAGCACGAACGCCAGTCGCATCTCAGTCTTTCAAAGTGGCCGCTAAGACTCAGTGCTTAGTGGGGTTGGATGGCTCCAGGTTGTTAGCATTAGTATCCATAATTCTCACAAACCAATTTCCTACCTGACTCCCTGAATGTCAATTCCGTTCCAGAGAAATACAAAGCACATTTATGGGACAAGTAGAAAAGAATCCCAACGGCGGTCTAATGGAGAACCCTCACCACTGGTGCCCTGTGAAACCTATCGACCGTGGAACTAGAAATCCAGAGGATAATTTCTCATTCTAAGAAAAGAGCCATAGATGGTCAGGAAATTAAATACTTACGATCCAGCCTATCACACATTGTCATCCGTCCTTCCTCAGAGTGAAGGCTGCAGGAGCTATGCTGTCAGAGCCAGAAGGAGAACCGAGCTTAATCCACACACAATAGGAAAAGCCAGGAGGAAAAAGGCTCTGTGAGAAGCACTAGATGAACATAGTGTCTCACCTCTAAATAAATGATGCCATAAAGCAATGGGGCTGACATGGTTTAGGCTTTGTTTTATTTTAACTTTATTTTTTTTTAATTTATTTTTTAAATTTTATTTATTTGACAGAGAGATCACAAGTAGGCAGAGAGGCAGGCAGAGAGGGGGAAGCAGGCTCCCTGCTAAGCAGAGAGCCTGATGCGGGGCTCGATCCCAAGACCCTGAGATCATGACCTGAACTGAAGGCAGAGGCTCTTACCCACTGAGTCACCCAGATGCCCGTTTTAACTTTATTTTTAAATTTAATTTTTTAAAAGGTTTTATTTACTTGAGAAAGAGAGAACACAAGCAGGGGGAGCTGCAGAGGGAGAGGGAGAAGCAGACTCCCTGCTGAGCAGGGAGCCCCATGTGGGGCTCGATCCCAGGGCCCTGGGATCATGACCTGAGCAGAAGGCAGACACTTAACTGACCGAGCCACCCAGACACTCCTAGGCTCTATTTTAGAAGGCATTTCTCAGGGTAAAATAGGGGAATGGGGCCAAATTTCCTTTTCTTAAAAAGCTTAAATGGGTTTTTTTTAAAGGTGAAGGGAGTGTAGACAAGACGAGCCCACCATAGAGGGATGCAAAAGCATTGAACCTAGGGGTCATATATACTTCTGATGGAGAGGGAGCATCTTAGTGACCTCTGGGACATGTGGCCAGCTGTGGTAGGTATTGCTCAGCAGTCACCACACTCTATTTCCTTCTAGTCCTGAGCCTACAGGGGCTACAATTCCCAGCCACCCTTGCAGGGACGTGGCATCATGTGACTGAGTTGTGGGCACTGGAAAATGAGTGGATATCACCTAAAACGTCTACACAGTCCCCCTTGCACTCACACTCTCTTTCCAGCTGGATGTAGAGATTAGGAAAGATAACAAAGTCTTACTCCAACTGTGATCCAGCAGCACTAGCATTACCTAGGAGTTTGCCAGAAATGCAGGGGCTTAGGAGCACCCCCCACCCCTGCCAGACTTACCAGCTGAGAACCTTCATTTTAACATGATGGGTAAGCACAGTGCCTTCTGAGAAGCCCTGTTCTAAGGGATGAAAGGACTGGAGTCCTCCCACTGAGTGGCCTAGGGCTGCGATGTGGAAAAAGAAATCTTCCTTATGAGAATTTGGGGATGTTCATCTTAGGAGTTAGGCTTCTCTCTATACCCAGGCCCAACATGAGAATTTCCCTGGCTCATTCTGTGGAGGCCATCAGCTTCTGCTTGTCATTCCTTTTTGTTACTGACACCTTAGTTCATTCAACATCCTCCCCGTTTGTTTTTTAGCTCCACTAGTCTCTACCCTAAACACAGGCTTCTGTGGGAATTCTCCTTTAAAAATAAATACCTACTGGGGGGTGCCTGAGTGGCTCAGAGGGTTAATTCTCTGCCTTTGGCTCAGGTCATGATCCCAGGGTCCTGGGATCGAGCCCCGAATTGGGCTCTCTGCTCAGCAGGGAACCTGCTTCCCTTCCTCTCTGCCTGCCTACTTGTGATCTTTCTCTGTGTCAAACAAATAAATAATCTTAAAAAAAAATAAAAAAAATAAAAATAAAAATAAATACCTACTGGGTGTGGTGCATAAACAATGAATTTTGGATCACTGAAAAAAAATTAAATTAAAAAAAAAGAAAAAGAAAAAAAAAACCTACTGTATATCCGTGGAAACCTCATTTGGCTGTTGCATTCTGCCTTTCAGCTTTTGTCTATAAACAGCTCCATGCTAAAATGTATTTATTCTGTGTAAATGCTATAAAGATGCTAATTGTACTTATTCTGTGATTTTTTTAAAAAAATCAAGTCCTAGATTGGAAAACAAGGATTTTGAAGCCTCTGAGGAACCTATTTTTTTTCTTGTTGTGGATGTGAACCGGGTGGCTGGAAATACTTCCTTATTGCCTTGGCTGCCTGGGAGCTCAGATTCAGCAACTTTGTGGGAGTTGATGGTTTGCTTACCTGTGTTCGATCTTCCCCCCAACCCTGGCCAAACCTTCAATTCTGTTCTATACTTTCTCAGGACCCACGACGATCATATTTTACCATATATATATATATTTTTTTTTTCACAAGTGGCTCCAAATCCTTACAGGAAAACAAACAAACTTTTATCTGGGGTGCCTGGGTGGCTCAGTCAGTTAGGCAGCTGCCTTCAGCTCAGGTCATGATACCAGGGTCCTGGGATGGAGCCCGGCATTGGGCTCCCTGCTCAGCAGAGAACCTGCTTCTCCCTCTCCCTCTCTGCCTACTTGTGCTCTCCATCTTTCTGTCAAATAAATAAAATATTTTTTAAAAATTTTACCTGTGCCAATGTTGAGGAGATCTGGAGTAAGGTAGGTGTGGGGGCAAATAAAAATGTCATATTGTATTTTTATTATCAAATGCTTAGTCCATGGGAAAATCAGAAGGTGACTTACAGGGTTTGATAATTGTTCTTTTTACCAAAAAATAAAATCAGTGCTACTAACAGAGTAAGTAAGATGGGAATGGACTCTGGCTTTACTCATTCATTCCTTTTATTCATGTATTACACCTTTAACAAACATGGATCAAGTGCCTGCCATGTATAACATGAGAGCCTGGCACTGGGAGGAATGCAAAGTTGGTCGCTGTCTTGAAGGAGCTTCGAGTCTGTGAGAGACATCTATGTGTAGGAAGGGCAGAGTGGAGCCACCAAGTAATGGAGTGCTAGCTGCATAAGATTTGAAATGGGGAGACCATGTTCAACTGGAACCAGAAAAAGCTTCATGGAGGCAGTGGCATTTGAATAAAATATTGAAGGGCAGACAGAACTGTGATGGGTCCTGGAAAACTAAGAAGTGAGGAGATAGGGAGCAATCTGTAAGAGCCAAGTCACGGAGAGGTCGAAGGACAGAGGACCCTGAGAGAAAGGCATGTTCCCAGCGCACCCTTCCCTGTCCTTTTCACTCCAAAGATTGGGTTCTTTTCTTCAAACTTCCTGATCTTTGCTTGATCATGATTTAGATGAGTGGCAACGTCTTCCATGGCAGGGAGAAGAGCTAACAAGTGAAAAATCTCAGAGGCAAGGAAACATACTAACGCCCCTGCTGTAAAAGCTCTCTGTTCTCAACTTGCAATTGGAGTTGGAGTAGCACAAAAAGGGGTTCATCAAACCCATGAGATGTCCAACCCCCCCCCCTTTCTTTTAATAAAAAAAGAAAGATGTCACGACCCTGAAGACCGTGGATGGACCCATAGGGACATTCACAGAAATGCTAGCTTGTATAAAAATGCCTTCTACTTACAAATTCTTCCCTGCATGGTTTTGTATTTAGAGAGCTGTAAAAATAAGAACACAAGATTAAAAATATTCCCGCAGAACATGTGGACCCCAAAGAAGAAACTCAGAGAATACAGTTTGAGAAACACTGGGAAAAATGTGAAACTGTGAGTGGGAGACCCAAAGTCTGGTCCTAGTCTGTCATGAATTAGCTGGGTGGCCCCATGGCAGGTGGCTTCACATCTCGGGGCCCACATGCCAGCCCTGCTTCGGCCGCTGTCAAGTGGAAATAAGAACGCTACTTCCTGGGGTCATCCTGAGGACAAAGGAAAACACCTGTGAACATGGAGGACAGTACCTGGCATTTGTAAAATGCACAATCAACGATCGCTATCATCATCGTCATCATTACTGTTGCCGTTATTGGAAGAGCTGGGAGGTGCCTGGTGGTTTGAAAATGCTCTATATTCTCAGTCTCTGCTTCATGGAAAACTAAGTGAAGAGATCAGACACATGTGAAAATCCAGGACTTGAGAAAAAGGAGTGGCCTGGAGAGCAAAACACTACACGTTGGTTTTGTTTTTTTTTTTTTAAGATTTTTTATTTATTCATTCGACAGACGGAGATCACGAGTAGGCAGAGAGGCAGGCAGAGAGAGAGGGGGAAGCAGGCTCCCCGCTGAGCAGAGAGCCCGAAGCGGGGCTCGATCCCAGCACCCTGGGACATGACCTGAGCTGAAGGCAGAGGCCTTAACCCACTGAGCCACCCAGGCGCCCCTACACGTTGGTATTTTCCTAACAAAGAGAAAATATCCCAGTGGAAGTCTGACCTTGCCGTTGTTTACAAAGCTATACAAGGAGCCCTGGTGATGATCTGAGACAGATTTCTCTTGGAAAACAAATTTTATCCACTCCAATCATTTCTAAGGGAAGGTCTGAATTCATGGCAAGCCAACCTTCATCCAAAAATCCACCAAAAGACAAAAAAGAGATCTATCCCTGAGGAGGCTTTTATGTACCTAGAACATACTGCCTGAAGTTTCCCAACACCACCGGAATTTCTCAAACAGCACCTTGGCTCTAGGAGATGAAAGGCTGTTCTGCTAGTCTGCTGGGATCACATATCAGTTATTGATTTGTAGCAAAGTCCTTTGGCTCAACTTGGCCTCCCATTTCTCCACTTTGGAATGGGCCGAATAGTCATCCACGTGCCACCAAGTGCCATCCATTACACGCTTTGTGGCTTCTGGCTCACAGAAGCCATAACAAAGCTGGTTATTCATTAAGCACGTTATGTGGTATGATCACAAAGAAGACCCAGGAGCAATGAAACGAGAGAGTAGCTTTTCTCCCATCTGTATGTACCTCATGGCTCGCACCGCGTGTTACTTGGGTGCTTATCAATTACTCTTATTATGCTTTGCAGACAGGAGGGACCAGATGCAGGTCTGATGCTGGAGCCTCATGCCTGCCTTTGATTTACCACATTCAGGAAAGCAATTACAGACGCCACATTTTTCTTTCTCTTCTTTGCCAAGTAATTTCACCGATACTAAGGACCATGGCTTTCTTGCTTCCTAAGGGAGACACACCTTGGCGAAGCTTTGGAGGCTCGCTCTCCCAGACACCCCTGAGATGTGTCTCAAACAAGCAGTGCCCCCAGATGAGGAGGCCCAGCGACCAAGCTGAGTTTTCTCCACTGTGTAGGGGCACAGCTGCTGCCCCTTATGTCACCGGCTCTTGAAATACTTCCCCGCAGCCTGAGGACCCTCCAGCTCACTCATTCGTCAGAGCAGCACCGCCCCCCCCACCCAGCTACAGGGAAGATATTGAAAGCCCAAGAAAAAACACATTTTAATAGACCTTCTGTGCAGATTGTTCTAAGACATATAATTCCATAAAATTAGAGAGGCAGAATTTTAAGGCATCTCAAAAAATCGATAGAGCTTTCCACCTTAGTAAATGAAGTGGCATTCTCTCCATTGCGCAGAGGGTATCACTGAGGCCCCAAAGCACACAGCTGTTTTGTATCAAAAGGAAGGGCTGGCAGCTTCAGTCCTCTTGCCTGCTCATGTAGATTCATTTACATCACATGGTTTGACTCAGGGTAAATCTGATTTCATTTACAAATAAGCCAGTTGCCAAGTTGTCCTATACTAGTCTTATCTGATTTTTGTGTATCTTCTTTATACAGCTTGGTATTAGCTGTTCCAGTACTGAGTTCCTGGGCTGAGGGTGGGAGCCAGTCCTGCAGCTTGTCTTGCCCAGACCCTCCTAGCTCAGTGCCTCCCTGTCGTTGGCTGTGTACTCAGGGCTGAAGACAGTGACCCGGGCTTGGAAAGTGGAAACACAGAGAGAACATGCAAGACCCAGTGTGACTGTCTGGCTTGGAGTGTGCTCCTAGGTAAGGAAGGCTCTTTCAGAGCCTCAGTTTCCCAAGGTCAACTCTTCTCCCCGACCCACACCCCCAAATCAAAGCCAAGAAAGAGATTTGTCCACATGCTCTCAGTAATACACACTGCTTATGAAGCATTGGGGAGGGAAAAGTCAGGTCAAGTCCATCATTGCTTGGGTTCTTTCTGATACCTACCTTGTGATTCCGCCCATGCTTATCCAACAGGGAGATGATGGACTTGATGTGGCCCTCGGCTATCAGATTTAAGGCTTCTGGGCTTTCAATCAAGATGCAGTGCAAAACTTCCAAGATACCTGCATGAATGTCACAAAAAATCACCCAGACATGAAATGACCATCATCTAGAAACCTAAATTATGAGAAAAGACCATCCTGAGGGGACAGGATATTATCCATTCCTTGACCTTATTAAGTATCTCCAGTCAGAAGAACGACTGTGGCCGTGTCTGGCAGACTTCAGGAGCCTCGGCAGCCTACCTTGTCTGTAATTTAGAGGGGAGTTTTGTTTTGCACTGACGGTACCTCCCTTATTCCTGGACAAAGATATGCATCCTTCTATGTCAAAATACAGAGAAGCAGCAAGTGAAGTAAGTCAGAGAAAAACAAATACCAGATGACTTCACTTCTACATGGAATTTAAGAACTAAAACAAAGAAAAAAAAGACTCGACTATGAAGAACTGGTGGTTACCAGAGGGAAGGTGGGTGGGGGATGGGTGACATGGGGTGAAGAGTGCATCCTGAGGAGCCCGGAGTACAGCATGGAATTGCTGACTATGTCCTACACCTGAAACTGATATGACACTATGTCAGCCATACTTCAATTAAAAAAAGGAAAAAATTATAGAGAAGTGGCTGTAAAAATGGAATTCTTAATTTGGTCAAGCCAAGCAACACCTAAGTTTAAATATATCTAAAAAAGCAAATGCCCAGTTGACAACAAATTCTCAAGATCCTTCAAGTAATTTAGAAAGTATCTGGAGTTTTCCTTGAATAAGAATTTTTCTGAGAACCACCCCAGAAATTATTTTCATTTCGTGATGCACTGCTGTATCAAGCAAACTATAAACGCACCAAACAAAGACTACTTGTTTTGCCCCTTTTCTTGGAATGCTGTGTGGTTTTTGGTATTAAGCGAAAACTGAAGAAAAGCTAGCTGGTGCCCCCAGAGCCTGGCACACACAAGGGCAAAGCACCATGATGGAAATATAAGGGAAGTGGTTGGCCTATGTCCTTATTGGTTTTAATGAGAAAATTCCCCTTGGTCTGTGTTTCTTGAGGCTTTTATAAATTACTATGAAATGTAATCTGGCCCACGGAGGAGGCACTGAAGAAGACAGAGGCTTGGGAAGACATAGGTGTAGGTGGATGGATAGTCCTTAAGAGAGCTTTCCTTTGGTCTGTCTGTTCAAGCTCCAGCCATCTCTAGACAATGAAAAAAGCATCAAACCTCTCAGTATCCCAGAGAGGGGCCCACATCTGTCATGTCCACTCATCTCTGAGGAAGACAACTGCTGAGTCTCACCGTAGACACTTAACCATGATAAACTCTCTCTGGCTCAGATTCTCTGTGAGTCATCAAGAAGGGTTGTAGATAGGGCGTCAAGGGTGATGGAGGTTGGCAGCAGGGGGGGAAGGGGGACAATCATTTCCTCCTCTTCCATGGTCATTGTTCAGTCTGCTTCTGACCAAACAGTCTGGAGAAGCGTGTCCAGAGAGGATTTAGAAACCCAGAGAACAAGAGTGCAGGCAGCAAGGGAAGAGACCAGGAAACTGAGTGGGAGATGGGGAGGGGTGGTGGCGATCAAAAGATCCAGGGGGTGGAGATGAACACACAAAGTAAAAAATGAAACAGAAAAGGAAATCACTGAAGTCTAGCTTACTGTTGTTAAATAAAGCCAGAGCGATGCCAGGAAGCTTTAGGACTTTATTTTTGTTGGGAGTAATTATTTGCAGATTGTTGTTAATTCAGTGGAAGAAAGAATTATTCAAGGATTCAACTTTTTTACTTTTTTTTTTTTTTTTTTTTAATGCAAAGGGGGTAAAACTCCACCTTCTGCAGTTGTTTCCTGCCAATTCTTACCTGAGGAAGATTCTAGTCTGTCCAATTTGCTGATTAGCCAATCGAGGTTATTAGAGAATTGAGCACAGTTGTTTCTGTTTCCACGAATGAGAGCAGCTGCAAAGAAGGAAATGTTTGAGCATGTAGGTTAAAGGACACGAGGATGAGCATAAGAATTTGGGAAGCTATCAAATACTTAACTGCTTAGCAACTAAAAGGAACTGAGTGTAACAATCTTCCCCTTCCAAGCCCTTGGATACAATTGTTCCTATATTTGTAAGAGTAAAAATCTACCATTCACTCAAATATTCCAGAGAATTTATGCACTGAACACCTGTCTACTTGCTGGGAACAGAGCAGTAGGAACACAACAACAAATCCCCTGCCTTTATGAAGAAGGTGAAAGAGACAATGAACACACAAATTCATAAAATTACTTTAGATAGCAACAAGCAAGAAAAATATCTGCTTGGTTACTGGTTTAAGAACTCCATTCTTTGCAGTGTTTTCTTAATCCTAGCTAGAGATTTGCAATTTTCCATGCTAAGGGAGGCATCCCAGTGAAAATAGCTGGGAAATTTGGCTAAACTAATAGGCAAATAATAAGGAAACATGAAACTCTAAAATATCTAAGTCATATCAGCATGTGACAATGATTCCCAAAGTGTGGTCCCGGGACTGGAATGTGTCACCTGAGAAATTGTTGGAAATGCAAATTCTCTGGCCTTATCCCAGATTTACTGAATCTGAAACTCTGGGGAGGGGACCCAGCATCGGTGTCTTAACCAACTCTCCGGTTGATTCTGATGCCTGCTCATGTTTGAGAACCACTGGTGGATGATATTGCTAAGGGAGGGAGAGAATTTGCTGTCAGGAGATTTTCACCAAGCTAGACCCAGCTAACAGCCCTCCATAGACCTGGCCTCTGCCACAGATCCATGTAAACTGGGCCCACACACTTCTTCTTTATGCTTTTGGTTTTCAAAGATAGGTTTTATAGATGCTTGAAAGATATTTGGATAAGGAAAGGTCTTCCTCCAGACCTCTGCTTTGTATCTCCACAGTTAGAGGACGGCAGAATTCAGTCGGATTTCCAGGTCAGCTGCAACAAAGGGGTTAAGCACAGGGTGCTGGGGGGTCAGCTGGCCTCACACCACAGTTCTAGAATTTACGACATGTATGGCCTTAGGGAAGTTATGACATTTCTGAGCATCAGTTTCTTCTGATTCATGACTAAACGGGTTAACAGTACCTACACCTCAAAGTGTTGTTCCTCAGATCAAAAAGAGATATTCCACTGTTTGGCACAAAAAGCTCAGTAACTATTAACTACTCCTGTTGTAAAAATTACTGCTGAGTTAGAGCCATACCATTATAAAGTATTAAAGTTGGAAGGGATTTTACTACAGCGGTAGTCCAATCAGCCTGACCCTTGACATTGAGAATGTGCCCAACCGGATGTCTTCAGCTCCCCTCTGGCCCACTCACCTTTCTGTGAACTTCCTCTAATGGGAGATACACTTCAGAGCAAAAGCCCCAAATGCTGCCTCATCGTCTCATCTGGGCAACTACCAGTGGCCACCTTCTCACACAGGCCCATACTGTCTTCCACCACCTCCCTCCCCCAGTGTGGGGGTTTGGGCCCGTGTGGGGGTGCTGGTTACCGCAGGGCCCGGGACATCACCCCCACTCCATGCTGTGAGAAGAAAGGCTGGGTGCTGGGACTTCTTCACTCTCTACCTTTATTCCCTGAACAAAAGGAGATAATGAACAGGCCAAAGCAGCAGGAATCAGGACAGCCCGACAAGTGGCCAATGAGAGGTCGGAGAGCTGAAAAGAGGAACCATCCTTAATGTGCAGGTGTCCAAGTCTACAACACGTGGAGGGCACTGCAAACACGTTCGAGTCTTGTTCCCTCATTTTAAAGAGGAGGGACTGAGGTCCAGAGAGGCGAAGGGCCTGTCCAAGGTGTTATGGGTGGTTTTGACAAGACCGATCCCCACTGCTTTCACTTGCTGCTGACTTCTTGCTCGAAGTGTGGGAATACAATAAGCTGCTGGCTAACAGAACGAATGGCTGGCTAACAGAATCAAATGGTTAGGAAAGGCTTCCAAATGGCGCCTGGGTGGCTCAGCTGGTTAAGCGTCTGTCTTTGGCTCAGGTTGTGATCCCTGGGTCCTGGGATCGAGCCCTGCATGGGACCCCTTGCTCAGCGGGGAGTCTGTTTCTCCCTCTGCCCCTCACCCTGATCGTGCTCTCTCTCAAATAAATAAACATCTTAAGAAGAAGAAAAAGCTTCCAAGAATGGGGCTAGATGACCATCAGCCATGTAGAGATGCCCCCTTGGAAATCTTCCCAGGGAGAGGCTGTGTGTGCTTACCAAGCAGTTTGTAGAGGAGGTTCAGGATTTCCTTCCAAGCCATGCCACTCTCCTCCCTTGCGATCCCCGCAAAGTGTGCGACACTGTTGTAGATATTTAAGCGGTCAATGCAGTTTAACACAAGGGCCAACATTCCCTGTGAAGGACAGGTGGGGAAAAGATGAAAGCTCCTGATTAAGAAAGCAGGATTCTGTTCTTTTCCCTCCCAGGTCATTCACATTTTATAGCTGAGGACGGTAATGTACACACAGACCATCACATGCCAGTTTGGATTTTGTTTTCTTCCTAAAAACAAAATACACATTCTTATGCCTCAGAGACATGAAATAGCATCCATATGGCCGGGGGTTGGGGAGAGGTGGGAATTAGCAGTTTCCTCATGACAGGTTTGCCCCCGTGTGTTTAACTCCATCTAAGGACATATCGAAAGTGGGAGCATGAATGAGGGTCCCAAAAGCTTGCTTTGGGCCTGGCGTGAAATGACCCTGACTCCCCCAGCAACAGCCCTCGATACAGTTCCTATTTTCCTATTAAATCTCAAGAAATTCCATTCAGATGCATAAGACAACCATGCTTGCTTCCTCCCTCTCCTCTGTCAAAAGGGTAGGATTTAGAGACAATAAAACCAAAAGTGGATTTTAACTGCTTCTCTTCTAAATGACAATATGATGCTGCCCAGTGAGAACATCTGTGCCTCGTTGTGTTTAAAGAGAGAGAGAGTCTCAGTAGCCTTTCAGGCATCATGTCCCCAGAGCCAGTCAGCTTGGATCAGGAGACTGAGCAGGGAATGGTCTATAGGCCCCTAACTTTGGAAACACCCAAGGAACAAGCCCTGTCCCCAGGAACAGGGGTGCTGCAGGAGGGGGACCATGGCCTGTTACTGCCAAATCATCACGTCCAAGTTCAAAGAAGGCCTGTGACTTTTCCAAGGTCACACCTCGCCAGGGATGAAGCCTAGGATGGAGCCAGAACTTGATCCAGGGCCTCCTGGGTCCCAAGTTAGTTTTTCCTTGCATCCAGGTCTCCTCCCTAGTGATCCAGACACTTGGGTTCTTGGTAAGACCTGGCTTTACTTGTTATCTTTCCAGTTCAGGTCCCCAGTCATTGCAGACATGGTAGAACCTGGGCATTTGTATTTTTTCAAACAGGTTTCCTAGGTAATTCTGACAGCTTCTAAAATTTGGGAATCACAGCCAATGCCATGCTTTAATAGCTGAGAATGAGCACAGACTGGGATATACACGCGCGCTGCAGCACTGAAGTTTTGAAGACTTGGAGTCTTCCAACTTCAGTGGGAGTGTGCCAAGATCCATGGTTACAATGTGTACTGGGAGCGTAACCACGGGTGGTGGACAGGGAAGGTCGGCTGCCAATGCATCCTTTCCTTTCCGGCGTCCCTCTCTCTCTTGTTCTTCCATCATTACCCGCATGCACGGAAACAAAGCTGAACTGCCATCATAAGGATATGCTAGCTCTGGGAATCTCTGTATTTATTCTCTCACAAAGAGAATCTCAACTTTTAATTTTTTCGACTTACCTCCTCCTTGAAGAGATTCTGTCTGTTCTTGAGCGAGCGGAGTTTGTTCTGTTTGTCCTCATGCTGCATCTCTTCCTCGGGGGGCTGAAAGTAGGCAATCAAGTCCTGCAAGGTCTGCAGGACCTCCTGGATCGGCAGGGTGACAGGGGCCGCTGCGCGGTTGTTCCCGCTAAAAACACAAGATGGATGCGGCTCAGGTCTGGGCCTTGGGTGGGGACCCTGACGAGCGTCCGCCGGGTCCTGGTTCTTACCCGCCCCACGATGGGCACCAGGCCCTGCTTCCCGCAGCAGTCGCCAAGTGATTACCACACATTCACGTCTGCCAACCAAAGAGCCACAGAAGAAAACATCTGACTCGATTTTAAAGACCTTACGTCAACAAAGGGAAATGACCTGTGCCTTCTGCCATGCTTTCTCATTTTCTGCGTAAGAACACTTTTTTTTTTTTTTTTAAAGATTTTATTTATTTATTTGACAGAGAGAGATCACAAGTAGACAGAGAGGCAGGCAGAGAGAGGGAGGGAAGCAGGCTTCCTGCCGAGCAGAGAGCCCAATGCGGGACTCGATCCCAGGACCCTGAGATCATGACCTGAGCCGAAGGCAGCAGCTTAACCCACTGAGCCACCCAGGGGCCCCCATAAGAACACTTTTAAAAATAACTTACTAACTCACAGTTCTTTCGAACGATCCCAGATTCCTCTTGGAACAGGTTAAACATTAGGTTGGAAGGGTTTCTATCAACTCCACCTGTGCTTTTGCCTTCTCTCTCCCTTTCTGTCTCTTTCTCTCTTCATGGTTTTCATGTCTCTGCATGGGTTTTTTTCATCAAGGTTTTGTGTGTGTGCATGTACACACTAGCTCCTCTTCCCCCTTTGTGGAGGTCTCCTCCGGACTTCCTGTGTGTGGCCTCCCCACTCTTTCTCAGCAATCGACCCCATCTCTCCGCATTCTTCCTCTCTGTCTTCATGTCCCCTCCTCAGTGTTCCCTCCCCCACCACCTCTCTTGCTCTCTCTGTTGTGGCCCTCCTATCCTGAATGTCTGTTTCTGTCCAACTTGGTCAGAGTTTTTCAAAAAGTCTTGTGATTAAATCCTGTCAATACAGAGAGACCACAAATCTCCACAGATGGGAAAAAGAAGCCATTTCCCATCCCCTTGATGGGTACATTGGTGAGCCTTCTGGAGAGCAAAGGCTATAAGAAGGAAGGGGAAAATGGACCCATCCCCTGTGAAACTGCCTCACTGCCCCAGGGGACGGGGAACTGGCTGAATGTATAAATCACCTCAGAACTTTTCCTTGGGTCAATTTCTAAGGAGTTCTCCTCAGCATTGACAGGATATTTGGTTACCTATTAGTCTGGACACATGCTAAGAAAAGACTTACCAGGCCTAAAGCAAAGGCTTAACAAGCCCAAAGAACACTCAGATTATGAAGTGACAATTCCAATTTTGTATACAAAAAGGCCAAGTGGATGAGATGAGGACAGAACCCCAGTGGACTACAGACACGGAGGTCCTTCTCACCAGGGTGGGCGCTGGCCCATGGGAAGAGCTACGGAAATGCTCACTTATGACTATCCAAGAAACTACAGGATACAGAGAGTGGGAAAGAGAATGCTGTGAGGACATGAAGTGAACACAAAATCCAGTCAGGAATGACTTCCTAATTCTAGATTCAAGGAAAAATGAATACAGTATCTCCAGTATGTTTGGCCCAGATGCAGATTCTCCCAACCCCTGCCCCCCTTTTTTAAAAATTTTGAGTTTACTAGAAACAATGACATAAGTAAATAGTGTTGCTTTGGGTATAGATATATATGTATATATATATGATGAAAAGATAAAAGACATTTTTAGCATTTTTGTAGTTTGAAGAGAGAACTATACAGGGGGCCAGAAAACCCAATTTATAGTCATTGCCATGAACCTATGATATTTGGAGTGTCTCGAAGCCTCCTATGCTTGGTTTTCCACCTAGAAAATAGGAAGGGGACAACCTTTATCATTGCCAGGGTCCTTCTGGGTCTAATTTTGTTCTGTGGGTTCTCATTGCTAGATTGATTCATCTTGTCCCTTCGAAACCCATCAATACGATAGTATTCCCCTGGACTAAAGGCAGAGCTCTCCTTCCCTCAAAACAGAACACATCCCACCCACAGGCCTGGCACTAGGGACAGTGGGGAAACAGACACGACCTCTGAATGGTGTCATGGTGATCACCTTCTACTCCAGAACCTTGGGGGAGACCCAGATGCACCCAGGATAGGGACAAGATGGTGTCTCAATTCAGAATGAACTACAATGGTACCTTGATCATCCCAGCTTTTTTTTTTTTTTTTTTCTGCTCTCTGATTCAGCCACTGCCCCACTATGTTCCCAGATCTTTGCAAGGACTTCTTTTGTTTAATTCAAGTAAGATCTCAGGGGATTCTGAATATTTACCATACTATTACCATAACACAATTATTTATGTAATGTTTCCATCTTAAGGTTAAACTCAGGACAGCAGGATAGTATCTACTCGTCAGCAGGATTTCTGAGACTCCCTCACCTTTCACATCGTTCATGTGTCCTACTGGACAGCTCCCAGCAACTGCCCAGAGGATGATGATGAGACGGCACAAGCAAACTTTAATCTTTCTTCCTCATTGTTCTTTCTTCTTCCTTCCCTATTCATTTAACTTTAATTTGCTTTCTCAAAAGGCCACCCCCTCCTTCTGGTTTCCATTATACACAGATTGTTCTGTCAGTTTCTCAAAAAAGACAGGAGGGGAGAATCTCCTTACCATTTTTTTTTTTAGTCTTTCACTTCCCAGCTCTTGCAAAATTCAAGTACTATGGCTTTTGCAGCTCCCATCCCTGCTGCACAGGTTTATTTTTCAGCAGTCCTCCTTTCTTCTAAAACATCCTGTGGCTCAGAGAACCACGAATTTCCCGAACTGACAGGGGAACATCCAGATCATCTGACTAAGGAACTCAGGAAATCCTCTCCCTCACAAAAATGATGATAAAATGGGGCAAAATCATCCCAAACAATTTTTTTTAAGGACTCTGGAAATTGACCAAAGGCATACAACAAATTGAGGTTTTTTTGTTTTGTTTTGTTTTAAATAATGAGGCTTGGTGAAGCACCTGGGTGGCTCAGTTGGTTAAGTGTCTGTGGTCAGCTCCAGTCATGACCCCTGGGTCCTGGTATAGAGCCTCACATTAGGCTTCCGGCTCAGTGGGGAACCTGCTTCTCCTTCTCTCTCTGCCTGCTACTCCCCCTGCTTGTGCCCTCTCTTTCTCAAATAAATGAATAAAATCCTTAAAAATTAAAAAAAAAAAAAAAAAAGAATGAGCCTTGCTAAGAGATGTAGGAACCTATGGTGTTTCAGCCTGAGGCTGTCCTTAGGCCCTCCTCTAGCTTTAGATCAAAGAAGTTCTAACAAAGTGGGGCAGACCCTGAGCAAGGTCACACACGTACTGGGAAAGAACTGGAGAGGGATGTAGCCATCTACTTATCTCTGGCTGAATCTGAGGTTGTGGGCAAGCAGAAAGCGAAATCCAGGACAGACCTAAAACTGTGTGAACTCTGAATGTGTTATCTAACCCGCAAGCAGGCCCATCATCAAATACCTGTAAGAAATACTAGGCAACCAGGCTGAGCTTGTAAGAAATACTGAGGGAAGTGCTTCAGATTGAAAGAAAATGACACCAGATAGTAACTAGAATCCATATGTAGGAATAAAGAGCACCAGTAAAAGTAATTATGTAGGTAAATATAAAATATGGTATAAATATGTTCATTTCTTTTTTGTTCTTATATTTTTAAAAAAACAAACAGATGGGGCACCTGGGTGGCTCAGTTGTTAAGCGTCTGCCTTCAGCTAAGGTCATGATCCCAGTATCCTGGGATCGAGCCCCGCATCCGGCTCCCTGCTAGGCAGGAAGCCTGCCTCTCCCTCTCCCACTCTCCCTGCTTGTATTGCCTCTCTTGCTGTGTCTTTCTCTGTCAAATAAATGAAATCTTTAAAAATATAATAAAAAAATTAAAAACGAATGGATAAGAAAATAATTGTAAAACTGTACTGCTGGGCTTATACCAAAGGAGGATGTAATATATATAGCATTATTATTTCAAGGAGGAAGGCGAGAATGGAATGCTGGAGCAAAGTTGCTTGGTTTTACATGTTAAGTTAGTTTTAATTCGAGGTAGAGTGTCACAAATTAAACACCTACCAAGTTGCCTAGAACAACCACTAAGAATATAACTCAAGACAGTAGTAAAAAACAAACAAACAAAACCCCAAAAAACCCAAATGACTCAGCAAAGGAATTAAAATGGTAGACTAGAAAATATCTAACACAAAAGAAGGCAATAAGGAAGAGAGAAACAAAAAGAACATGAGATATATAAAAATCAGATAGCAACACGGCAGACATAAATTCAACAGTTTAAATAATTACATTATCTATAAATGGATTACACACAACAATAAAAGGAGAAGACTGTCAGAGTACCTTTAGAAAACAAGATTCAATGTATCCTCTGTACAAGACACACTTTATAGATTCAAAGACACAGACAGGTTGCAAGTAAAAGGCGTGAAGAACTTATTCCTTGCCAACAGTTAACCACGATCTGTATGTGAGACCTCTGGAGTGGCTCTACAAATTAGACTTTAAGATAAAAAATGTTCATAGAGAAAAAAAGGGAAATGTTTTCTAATTATAAAAAAGTCAATTTATCAGGGAGATATATCCGTTATGAACATATAACCACCCAACAACAGACACCAAAATACATGAAAGCGAAAGTTGAGAAAACCGAGGGAGAAACAGGCAATTCAGCCTAATAGTGAGAGATTAAACACCCTATTCTCAGTTAACATCTTCTAATGTAACTAGTTTATAAAAGGCAAAACCATATGATCATCCAAATAGACAAAGAAAAAGAATTTGCCAAAATCTAACACATTCAAGATAAAAGAAACCTCTTAGCAAACACAGAACTCAAGAGAACTTCCTCAACCCCATAAAAGTCACCTACAAAAGCCCTACAATTAACATCATATTCAATAAACAAAGACTGAGTGTTTTCCTGCTAAGATAGGACAAGAAAAGGATATCTGTTTTTTCCACTTTTATTTCACATTGTAATGGATTTCTAGCCACTGCAATCAAGGGCGGCGAGGAGCAGGAAAGAAAGGGCATCCATATTGTAAAGGAAAAAACCAGAACTTTATTAACAGATGACATGATCCTGTTTGTAGATAAAGAATGCACACCAAAAAAAAAAAAAAAAAAAAAAAAAAAAAATCCACTAGAATAAACTTTCCAAATAAGTCACAGGACGCATGATTGATATTTAAAAAACTCAATTTCTGTTCCTCCCGTATTATGTATGCAGTGAACAATTTGAAAAGAAATTAAGAGAACAATTCCATCTGTAGTAGCATCAAAAATACTTAGGGATAAATTTTATAGAAGACACCTAAGACTTAAACACTGAAAACTATAATATCTTGCTGAAAGGATTTCAAGAAGATAAAGGGAGAGACATTCTATATTCATGAATTAGAAGATTCAGTACAATTAAGATAAAAGTTCTCCCACCAAATTGATCTAAAGTTTCAATGCATTTCCTATCAATATCCTGGCAAGCAAAAATTGACAAATTCACCCTAAAATTTATATGGGAATTCAAAGGATCCAGAAAAGCCAAAATAATTTTGAAAAAAAAGTATAAAACTAGAGGATTCTATTGGATTTCAATACTTACTACAAAGCTATGTTCATCAGGACAGTGTTGTTTTGAGAGATATATACGCCAGTGGAATAGAATTGAGGGTCTAGAAACATACCCTTAAATTTATGGTCACTTGGCTTTTGACAAAGGTGCCAAGGCAATGTGATGGAGGAAAGAGCCTTTCCAAGAATCAGGCAGGGACAATGAGGTATCAAAATGATTTACTTTAAAAGAAAAAAAATAAGAATTTCAATTCTTACCTCAGGCCCTACCCAAAAACAGATTCAACATGGATCACAGAGCTAATGTAAGAGCTTAAATTACAAAACTTTCAGAAGAAACGCAGGAGAAAGTCCTGGTGACTCTGGGTTGGGCAAGAGCTCTTAGGACACTCAAAAGCACAATCCAGAAACAAAAGTTATGCTAAATTGGACTTCACCAATATTAAAATGTTTGTGCTTCAAAGACATCATTAAGAAAAGGAGGAAAAAAAGCCACAGACTACGAGAAAATATCTTCAAATCATGAAGCAATAGAAAACTTGCAACCAGAAGATACAAAGAATTGTCAAATGTCAGTGTGAAGACAAACCACCCAACCAAAAAAAACAGGCAAAGCCTTGATTACATTTTCCTAAAGAAGATATATGAATAGCTAATAAGTACATGAAAAGACATTCAAAATCATTAGTCATTTTGGAAATGCAAATTAAAATCATAACAGCATACCACTTCATAAGCCACTAGAATGTCTACAATCAAAAACAGACAATATGGGTGTGGAGAAATTGGAACTTTGTATATCTGAGTGGAACATAAAATGGCGTATCTGCTTTGGAAAGAGGGCTTCCAGTTTCCTAAAAAATTAGACATACCCAAATATCCAGTGGACTTTGTTAAGTGAAATAAGCAAGGCACAAAATGACAAATTTTGTATGATTCTAGTTAAATTAGTGAAATTCATAGAAAGGTTGAATACTGTTTACCAGGGCCTGGTGGAGAGGGGGGAAGAAGGCAGAGTTATTGTTTAATGGGTATAAATTTCTGTTTGCAATGCTGTAGAAGTTCTGGGGATGGACAGTGGTGATGATTGTATAAAAATCTGAATTTGGTTAATATCACAAATGGTACACTTAAAACTGGTTGAAATGGTAAATGCTATGCTCTGTATATTTTATCATAAAAATATAAACATGTTGGGGCACCTGGGTGGCTCAGTTGGTTAAGTGTCTGCATTTGGCTCAGGTCATGATCCTGGGGTCCTAGGACTGAGTCCTACATTGGGCTCCCCACTCAGCAGAGAGTCTGCTTCTCCCTTTGCCTCTACCCCTCCCCCAATTTATGCTTTTTCTCTCACTCAATCTCTCTCAAATAAAATCCTTTTTTAAAAAAATACATATAAATGTTAAACAAATTACATATTACTTTGCAATTCCACTTCCTGGTATTTACCCAAGAGAAATGAAAATACATATCCAAAGACTTTTACACAAATATCCATGGAACCAATACTGATAATAAACAAAAACAGAAAAAAACCACTGATTTTCAACTGACAAACAGAATATGAGGTACACCTATACCTGTCTGTCTCTCTCTCTCTCTCTCTAGATCTCTCTATATACACACGTGGGTATACACACACACACATATACACAGTCATATACACAATCATATATATATGTGTATATATATATATACACACACTTATATATGTATGTGTATATGAGATATACATACAAAGGAACATTCTTCAGCAATAAAAAGCAACAGAAACCTATTGCAGTACAATAGGGATGAACCTCAAGAAATGTAATACTAAGGGAAAAGGCCAGGATCAAAAGACAATATAATGTATAAATCAACTTATAAAGGTATTAAATCGAGAGAGACCAAAGCTAGATGATTGGTTGTCTAATGCTGGGGACGGGAAATTATAAATACTATAATAGGCATAAGGGATCTTTTTGAGGTGATAGAAATGCTTGAAAAGCAAATTATGGAGATAGTTGCATAGCTCAGTAAAGTTATTAAAATTCACTGAGTTGCACACTTAAAAGGATAGATTTTATGATATGTAAATTATAACCCAATAAAGCTGTTTAAAAATAATTTTCCCACTGTCAGGTATGTAACTCCCACTGACTTTTTAAAGTAATAGCTTTATTAAAATATAATTCACATATTACACAATCATCTATTTAAAGGGTACAATTCAGTGGTTTAATGGTTTTTAGTATATTTATAGTTTGGCAACCATTTCCTCAATCAATTTTAGAACTTTTTTCATCAGCTTCCGTCCAAATCCCATACCCATTAGCAGTCACCGGCCCTGACCCCTCTGGGCCAACCACTGATCTACTTTCTGTCTCTATGGAAATGCCTATTCTGGATATTTCATATAAGTAGAATCCTACCATGAACAGCCTGTATCAGTACTTCATTCCTTTTTATGGATAAGTAATATTCTATTGTGCGAAAACGGCACATTTTGTTTATCCATCCATCATTGGTCATTTGGGTTGTTATCACTTTTTGGTTATTATGAATAATGCTGTTTGGAACATCTGTGTACCAGTTTTTGAGTAGACATAGTTCATATTTCTTAGGTATATAACCTAGGAGTAGAACAGTTCGGTCATATGTTTAACTTTTTGAGGAATTTCCAGATGGTATTCCAACATGGCTGCCAACATTTTACATTCCCACCAACAGAATATGAAGGTTCCAACTTCTCCACATCCTGTCTCACACTTCTTATTAAGTCTCTTTAATTATAGTCATCCCTGTGGGAGTAAAGTTCTCTCACTGTGGTTTTGATTTGCATTTTTCTTCATGGCCAATGGCATTGACCATCTTTTCATATGCTTATTGGCCATTTGAGTATTTTCTTTGGAGAAATGTCTATTCAGATCTTTGCCCATTTTGTAAATTGGTCCATTTGTCTTTTTAAGGTTGAGCTGTAAGAGTTCTTTATTCTAGATACAAGTCTCTTGTCAGATACATGATTTGAAATATTCTTTCCCATCACCTAGGTTGTTTTTTCACTTTCTTGATGGTGCCCTTTGAGCAAAAAACTTTTTAATTTGACCAAGTCCAGTTTATATATATTCTTTTGTTGCTTCTGTTTCTGGTGTCATATTGAATAAACCATTGCCTAATTCAAGGTCATAAAAATTCAAGCCTATGTTTTCTTCCCAAGTTTTTATAGTTTTGGGTCTTATAATTAGGTCTTTGATCCATTTTGAATTAACTTTTATACAGGTATGAGGCAGGGGCCTCTGACTTTTAAGACAGGCACAAGGGCAGTGTTTCAGAGAACTGAGAACCAAATAAAAAAATAAAGCCATTCAACCTCTAGGATGATGGTTCCGGATATAGTCAAGACTACATGAAAAGCTCATTTTTGCACACAGCCATCTTTTAATTCCTGTACCGAGCTATTCATTCTAATATCCTTCCTCTGAAGAAGGGGAGCAGGTCTGGACATGATGGGGCATAGAAAGGAGGAAGCACTGTTTGGGGATCACAGGAAACCAGTGATAGTGCAATGGCTGATGCGTAGGCCCCAGTTCCATTCTGTGGTAGGAATACCTCATTGTCTACTTTCCCTTCTCTATTTTGGTAATGGGATGCCTGAGTGGTACTGGGAACACAGCCTACCAACCAGACATTATATTTCTCAATCTCCCTGCAGTTAGGTGTGGTCATCTGACTGATTTTAATTAGTTGAGTACAAGAAAAGCGATCTACTTCTAGGTCATATTTTTAAACAAAAGAAATCACTTATCCTCCACCACTCCCAATTTCCTCACCCCATCCCACTCCCTTTTTTTTCTCGCAGTACAGATCTGAGAAATGATGCTAGCACGTTATTTTTGATCATGTACATGAGGAAAATATACCAGGATAGTTGGTCTCAGTGGTGTTGAATATTAGAATCTTCAATTCTAGAACATACAACTGGGGAGCTTGAATCAAAAGCTGGTGTTTGAGTCCCATCACAGAAATTCTAGAGATCTGTTTTTTACTATTTGTATTTTTTTAAAGATTCATTTACTTATTTCAGAGAGAGAGAGAGCAAGCAAGCCGGGGGGAGGGGCAGAGGGAAAGAATCTCAAGCAGACTCCAGGCTGAGCTCAAATCTCAGGACTCTGAGGTCATGACCTGAGCTGAAATCAAGAGTTGGATGCTTAACCAACTGAGCCACCCAGCTGGCCCACCACAGAAATTCTAATGCAATCAGTATGAGATGCCACCCAGGCATCAGGGTATTAAAAACTCTCCATGGGGCGCCTGGGTGGCTCAGCAGATTAAAGCCTCTTCCTTCAGCTCAGGTCATGATCCCAGAGTCCAGGGATCGAGCCCCACATTGGGCTTTCTGCTCAGCAGGGAGCCTGCTTCCCTTCCTCTCTCTCTCTCTCTGCCTACCTGTGATCTCTGTCAAATAATAAAATCTTAAAAAAAAAAAACAACAACT
The DNA here is from genome assembly GCF_002288905.1 of Enhydra lutris kenyoni. Lineage (NCBI taxonomy): Eukaryota > Metazoa > Chordata > Mammalia > Carnivora > Mustelidae > Enhydra > Enhydra lutris. Next base: position 3,045,057 of record NW_019154088.1, read on the forward strand.
CTCCAGACGAATCTCAGGTGTGGCCAAGGGTAAGACCCCTCCTCCAGGGGCGCCTGGGTGGCTCAGTCGGTTAAACCACTGCCTTTGGCTCGGGTCATGATCCCAGAGTCCTGGGATCGAGTCCCATGTCGGGCTCTCCATTCAGCAGAGAGCCTGCTTCTCCCTTCTCCCTCTCCCTCTGCCGGCTGCTCTGTCTACTTATGCTCTCTCTCTGTCAAAATAAATAAATAAAACCTTAAAAAAGAAAAAAAAATCCCTCCTCCAGGGCAAAGTTTTGTCAACTTCAGCATGCTTCAACATCAGCTGGAGGGCCTATCAAAACACGATTTCCTGGGGTATCACCTTCCAGGTGTCTGATTCGGTGACACCTGAGAACGTGTTAAAAATACACATTCTCAGGTGATGCTACTGTGCTAGTCCAGTACACTTTAAGAAACCAGCAAGATAAAAGGACCCTGAGCCTCAGTTGCCCAACCTGGGCTACCCTATATTCTTACTTAGACGAGAAATAAATGTATCTTGAACTGTAACTGCAGCTTAGCCTATATCCTAACTAACACACATTACTTGGATCGCGGTATTCCAACTGGAAAAGTCAAGGTAAACAAAATTGTTCTCATTTCATGCAAATTCACACACGCAATTTAAGGCCCCTCGGCATTAGAGCTCTTTTCCTACAAAAGAAGGATGACTTGGAACACTGCACTGTTTACAACAGAATCCATTTCTCCCAGTAATTGGTGAACACAGTCCACAGCGTTCTGCTCTGGCAGCACCGTTTAGGCATTGAGGGGATTATGACCCACGCAGGCACCTCAGTTACTGGTCCCATTTAAGTCCCAGCCACAGGTGGGTAACCCAAGGCTTTCAATGCAAATCCACTTGGATCAAAACCATAGCAACGATTCTGAATGATGGAGAAAGCTTTTCTAAATAGGGCAAAACAGCACAAAGGGTGTGGATCCATTTTTCCCTCTTCACATATGAATCCAAAAGGGACCTGCAGTGCTCCAGGCACTCATCACTTAATTTTCGGCAGGAGACCCTGGGTATTCCTGACGCCAACCCGAGTCACCAGTGGGGGCAGAAGCATGTGTGGGGCCAAGGGTAAAGCTAGGAGGTCAACTCCTGAGAAAGACTATTTAGTCCCAAGCTCTCTGTGGTAAAACTCTTTGCTGATGTTTAATAATTTCCTGAAAACTTGTAGTATCAAAAGGGGATGGGGAGGTAGGATTGGATGGCCCCAGAGCAGAAACTAACAGAAGAAAGGAAGGAGCTTCTGTACCTTACAAACTGGCTGAATAAGGCTGTTGTGTTCCGGATGATTCGAGCAGCCTGCGACTCCTCACGCTGGCATCTCTGCAGTGTTAACCCGTCATCCATGTGGCCTTCCTGGTGGAGTATGACCTACCCACAGAGCCAAGGACACCACGTCCGGTTACATGCTACTTCATAGCTGGACAGTCACCATTTCTTGCCAGATTCCCCCCATCCCTTGTATTCCTTCTCCCCAGCCAAGGTCCCCCGTGCCCCCTTGAAAACGGGCCATTAACGGAGTTATTCTGCCCGCACTCCCCATTACTGACCTATGAATCATTCCTGAGACACAGTGTTTTGATGAAAGTAAAATTTTATGTGCCACTGTGGTATGAGTTACAGTAAATTCCTTAGGCTTAGACGGCTCATTTGAAAAGGTGCAAACATATTTTGTAATAGATTTTTCTCTTGAAATGAACACAAAACTTTACCCTTGGAAATGGAAGAAAGTCACTTTGTTCAGAGCCTTTTCCTCCAGAGATAAATTGAGCAAGAAAAGCAAGTTAAAGAAAAATGCTCTACTGGGACTGGGCTTGGGTTCCTCTCCTGAAGGACAGCTACTATTGAACATACAACTGGGGAAGCAACTCTTCTCATGGAGGCTGAGAAGGGCATTTGAAGGCACAGACTCTGATAGTAGCTGATGTGGATTCTAGTCCTACTTTCTTACATTCTAGCTGTGTGACGTCAAGCAAGTTACTTAACTTCTCTTTGCTTCAAATTCACCACCAAATGGACTTCTAGAGTCATTTTGAGAATTAAATGATCTACATATCAATCACTTACCATGTTTCCCAGAATCTAGGAAGTACTCAGTGAATATTTCTTATAAGGGGCTGTATATTACTGATCTCAAATCATTTATCTAAAAGCTAAGTATATGTATTTATCACCAGTGACATCAAGGTACAATTTTTGGGCACGGTTACCAGCTTTGAATATGGAGGTCAGTGGGTTTCTTCCCTTGAAAGGGTCAAGTGTATGCATATACTATCTAGGGTGGTTTGAGGCTGGTTCAAGTCAGACTTAAACCCTCGTTCAAGTTCCTGACATGGTTCCTCTTGAGGTGAGTTAAGGGAAGAGAGACCATTTGTAGGTGCCAGGGTCTGGGGTGGGGTCAATTACATAAAACCAGGTTTCAGCAAAGATCTTTAGGAAAAGGGGTTCCAGTCTCTCTTGTTCTTAGCTCAAAGAAACTTCTTTTCCTTTCCGTGTAAAAATCTCTGATTATTTATTCTTCTGAAATTGTGTCCTAACATAATGAGTTCACACACGAAGTAGAACACTGGCTTGCCAAAGTTTATATTCAGTTTTGACAATGACCTTGCACCCCATTTGCATACTGTAGCATAAGGGTTAGCCAAGGATACCCCTAGTACTGGATTCACCAACTGTTTCAGAACCACTGTGGGCAGTGAGAACTGCCCAGCAACTGTTTAACAAGGGTGCACTGAGATTTGGCAACGCGTTGCCATTAGGTTCGTTCTGGCCCCAGTCCCAGTATTTGGGCCCCTAAAGACCAAAATCCTGACATTTTTGCTTGTTCAGATAACACATTCAAACCAGCCAGCCAAACAGGAAAGTAATGAGAAGTAGGGGGAATGCAGCTGTTAGGACACTGTTATTATGGGCCCTACTGATCACCGCAGCCCACTTTTTCTCTTGGAGGATTCCCATAATTCAAGAGAAGACCTCAGAAGCCTGGGACGGGAATGGCAAAGAGAGCGCTTCCTTTAAAGGGCGTTACCATTAGGTTTTTCATGGTGTCTATTTTCCATTGGTTTTTCTAGGTCCCTGTTTTGTTTTATAAAATGCTTAAAACAGATTTGAACATCCTTTGTATTTTTAGAAAGAAACTTAACCTGCTCCTCACAAAATAGAGCAGGGCAGCCCTGTCGGGGGCTGAACATCATGACAGCGTTTAGAGAGTTTCTGAAAGAACCTTCCAGATTCACTTGCACACGGCTGCAGTTAAAGGAACATGTAGACCATAGTCCTGTTCGAGAAAGGCAGGGACAGGCAGAAGTCAGCAACACGAGTGGGACTTCTCCTCGTCGACAGGGTCATTTTAGTGTGCCTCCTCCCAAGAGGAGAGCCGAGATCCACAAATTCCACCTCTTTAAATGCCATCATTATCTTAATAGGTCTGGAATATTGTGGAGACTCTAGATGATACCATTGTACTCTACAGAGGATTTAATTTTCTTCTGATGGATGCCAAAAATCTATCCATCCTACCAGCCTATCTTCAAGTTGTCCTTATTTCCAGGGGTAGTTCATACTCCTAGGGTAGAGCCCTTTTGGGATTTAACTGAAAGCCTACTAGATTTTCAAGGGCTGTTCGAACTTGAGGGACCCTAAACCCCCATCTTAGTATCCCTAGGATTGTCATGCTGTTGACATCTCCACTTTGCTCTTCTCCATTAGAGAAGTGCTGTGTGCTTTCTGTTTGCTATCCTGGCTTCAAAGCTCACCCCCGGTCAGCTTAAGGGGAAACTGCATATAGAATTTCAAGTTCATGTTTCTACAGTTCCCTCCACTCTAGAACCGTGGCCCTATAAGTCCCACAAACCCTGGCCAACCTTATCTCTCACCTGTCTCTCCAGCCCAGTGAAGCTATCACAAGACCCCATTCCTTGGTGCTGCAACTCTGCCAATATGCTGAGCGGCAGGTAGAGACCAAGGTGTGCCTCACTTAGTGCACTCGCCTTCTGTCTGGGGTCTTTAGTACTTCTGTCCTAGAGGCATACCCTGGTTGTTGAAGCCATCAAGTGGTTTTGGTTTTTCCTTCTTTCTTTTTGTTTTTGTATTTTATCCAGCTTTGATAACTGTTTGTAGAGGAAGGGAATGGGCTATAATTTAGTCAGCGTAGTTGTTATTTATTTTATTTTCCCTCTCCTCTTCATGATTTCAGTTTCCCATTTCTGGATACTTTCCTGGGTATGTTTTACTTACACAAAAGCAAGCTATCACCTTATGGTTTGCTCCCATGCTCCTTTCTTACAACAATCAGCATTCTGAACTTTCCATCACCTCCATATTAGGCTGCTAAACCCAAGCTACAGGATACAATGGCTCCCAGAACCCTCTTCTAGAGTTCCTTGACTACCCAAACCGGTGTTTTGTAAGGGTTTTTCCAAGGGAAATCATGCCCCTGGCATCTATTTTCTGGTCTTATCAAAAGAAACACTATTACAGGAGCTTTCTGGCAAAAAGATGTGGTGTGTCTCCAAGCCAGTTTTCCACGGCAGCTGGCTGGGATGGACCACTCAAATCATGTCCATTCCGTGGATGTAGCATCAACACACAATATCTCATCTTTCTGCACTTTGGTTCCTGTGGGCTTGTTATCATGCAATCTGCATTTTCTTTGTAGCAATTCTATTTAGTCTCTATATTATGAAAACCACACAGTAACTCAATTATCCACTTAAAGGAAGAGAGCAATGGTGTGAATAATCCCCAAACAGCATACCACTAAGAGTTATTATTTCAGGTTTTCGAGTGCACTGAACAAATTCTATCCCCTCCTCAGATTTGCCATGTATTTAACTTTTTCGTTTCTTTTCTTTTGCACTGAAAATGGGGTCAAAATAACCAAATGAAAAAGTAAAACCTGTCACAAGATAACTCTTCAGAATAGCAAAAATAGTAAGAAGTAAACATACATCATGTTCGCCTTACTCTCATAATCACTTTTCTTGCCTAGCTGCTCCTATTTCGGGGTAAAACAATTCCAGACAGCCTCTCTGACCCCACCTTTCTTTTCAGAGGTCCAAGGCGGGAGGTCTTGGCATCTTGTGCTTTGTAGGTCACCCACAGACCACTGGCTATATGCTGCACAAAGCAGATGGAATCTCCATACTTGATTTCTGGAACGCCCATGCCTTCTATATCTCGCTTGTGACTAGAATCCAATTTCTCCTTGATTTCCTATTTCACAGAAAATGAAACAAACATGGGCACATCTGATTAAATAGAAATGCAATATAGAGAACAAATCACCTGTGCAGAATTTGTAAGCCCCGGAACCCATTACCCAAATCTTCATGATGTGCCTGTCCAAGCCAGGATTTCAGAAAGACTTGCTTCCCTTATCTGCCATTAACTGTAAAAATCAATGGATTCCAAGTTTCAGCCACTTTAATAATTACTTAAATCTATGGGGGAAGGAGGCAGCTGGTAGGGTCTCTTTTTGGTTCTGATTGTATATAGTTCTCCATTACCTTTTCTAGTTTTCTCATCCTGACTCAGCCCCCTTAATAATCATCAAAACTTTAGTGGCCAATTAACTTATTTTCAGCAAGTTGTATCTTCTGTAATTTTAACGGTTATCTGATAGAAACTCCCTGACTGGAGGCGTTAAGTGTATCTGTTAATACCACATAAATATCTTTAATAGAAATCAGCAGAGAGAGCAGACCCGTGGATCAGGTAGGGGCCATAGTGCGGGAAGCGAAATGCAGTCATCGGAGTCCCTGTCTCTCACGGCCTCCTCGCCTGTGTGTTGCAGCCAAAGGCTTTCATTCTTCAGTTGCTACTGTTTCACTACAGCTTTTCTCCAGGATGGAAAAAGGAGTGACTGCGCATCTGGGGTGTCCATTTGGGGACACACTGATGTACCTGGGATGGAGTGAGCTGGAAGGCCAACCCAGGGTGCATTGTAACTCTGTCCTTTTCTCATCAATCAGGGCCTCTGAAAGGTTTGACTCTACTTCCATTCCTTCTCTACATCTTGCATTAAATTTCTCACTTGTAAAAGCCATTAGCTGGACCGCATTTTCAATTTTTTACAGCATAAAAAAATGCAGCATGCTGTTCCCTCTGCTCGTGACCATGTGACTCTCCCTCCCGATGATGCAACAGCAGCAGCACACCTCCTGAACTCTTACTGTGTGCGAGGCAGTGTTCTTTTTTTTAAAATTAATTAATTTTTTAAAAATAAACATATAATGTATTTTTATCCCTGGGGTGCAGGTCTGTGAATCGCCAGGTTTACACATTTCACAGCACTCATCATAGCACATACCCTCCCCAATGTCCATATCCCCACCACCCTCTCCTGTCCCCCCTCCCCCCAGCAACCCTCAGTCTGTTTTTTGAGATTGAGTCTTTTATGATTTGTCTCCCTCCCAATTCCACCTTCTTTCATTTTTTCTTTTCCTACAAAAATATGGAACGCTTCACGAATTTGTGTGTCATCCTTGCGCAGGGGCCATGCTAATATTCTTGTATCGTTCCAGTTTTAGTATATGTGCTGCCGAAGTGAGCACGCGAGGCAGTGTTCTAAGTTTCTTACATGGGTTGACTCTTCATAACAGCTTTGGGTGCAACTGCAAATACGACCCCAGTTTTTCAGAGAAGAAAATGAAGACACAGAGGGATGAGCAATTTGCCCGAGGTCCCTTTAAGAAGTCATCAAAAAGCTAAGACTTCAACCAGGAAGTCCAGCTCCAGAGACTGTTCTTTCCCCAGCTCTGAACTCCTACTCACCCTTCAACACCCTGTTCGGATGCTGCCTTCCCTGTGAGGGCCGAGTAGTCTCTCCCACTGGACTTCCCCAGCACACTCTCATTCCTTCATTGAGCACTTAGCACATCATAGTGTAAATGGGCTTGTTTATAGGACTCTTTCCCTGTGCCAGACTAAAAAAGATAATCAAGGGCACGGGCCAGACTTCAATTAATTTTGGATTCCTGATACAGAGAATCAGGTGCCTTTCAATTACTTAATAAACATATATATTTGGCTAAGCTATTTTTTTCTTTCGAATACTTTTTTTTTTTTTCATTTCATTTCTGATTTCCTTCAAACCTTCAAAAGAGCAAAATTAATTGTTTTGTGTACATTTATAGGTTCCTCTTGGGCAATGTTAATACTTCACAAGAAAATTCTTATTTTAAATGTATGTTGAAACATTGGCTGGATTTTTAAATATGACATTTCTCAAAATGAATATTTCTAAAAGAACTTATCTTTGGTTTTATTACAAAAGGCAATGGAAAATAGAACTTGATCTACTAGGATTTCTTTGTAGGTGTGTGGTCAAGACTGCATTGATTTCACAGGACGATGGATACTTGATTTTCATTCCAGAAATACCCGTAGTCCTGAAGATACTTAGGCCAGTAATAGGACTTAAAATATGCCAAAGTTCTTCTCTCCAGCCTGTTCTCTAAACCACAGACAATGCAGCAAAAGATACATACTGCAACTGTTAAATATGAATAATTACACTGATTGCCAAGCGCTCACAGTTAAAATAGTGCATGCTCCCAAACTATCAATAACTACACTCCATTTATTTTCCCAATTTTGTTTATTTAAATATGACTTGGCCAGAAGAAGAAAAATGCTAGGATGTATTTTTCTTGAGCCTGAAATCAATGGATCATGACTGTTTATATAATGGGGTATCTCTCAGTGTCTTTGCTTTTACAAAACAGTATGCACTCCCAAAACTCTCTGATGGTCACTGCAGTGGCCACTTCTAATTTCAAAGAATAGGAGCAACAGCAAAAGAAACTAAGACACGGAGACAAACCAATACTAGAGCCTACTCAACCCGAACCTAAACACCACCACAGATACACTAAGGAAACAAGAGTGGTCCATGATAGAGAAGCCAGATTCGGCTGATGGCAGGTTGGTGACCTTGACTTCTGAGCACTAATGCTCCCCTCTGTGTTCACTCAAATATGACCCCATAAGCACTTACTCTATTGCTAGAAATGGACTCTTTCTAAATGGTAGGGCTAATCCAATTACTCCCTTCCGTTAACTCCCCAATTCCTAAAAGATACAATTTTCATTTCTGAAGTTCATATATACAATATGCTTTAACCAAATTGGACTATGTCTCTTTGATATATCAAGGTTCCCTTCCTCTGGGCCTTTACCCATACTACACTTTCTGCATGGAAATCCCCTATTTCATCTTTGCATCTTTACATGTCATCCAGCAAGCCTTTCCCAGATCCACCTTTGCATTTCCCCTGATCCTGTGGCACTTTCCTTCTCTCTCAAGCTCTTTACCATCTTCTGGGATAGGAGTCCCTTGCTGGCATGGTTCCTGTCCCCTACCAGATTGAAAACTCTCCAAGGACAAAACTTGGATTTGCTTGTCTTCGCTTAAAATAGGTTGTAAGTAATCTGCTTTTGTTTTTTGTTCTGTGGACATCAATTATTATTATTTTTTTTAATCTCCATTGACCTTCCCTATGTTAGATGATTAGCGGATTCTAAGGGGGAATAGGATTCTTGGTGTTGAAGGGTAATCATCGTCTCCTGTCTCCACAGAGAATTTATGAAATGGTCATGACCATATCACAAGCATCAAATAAATATCTGGTTTAGACGATTAAGTTGCTGCTCTTCAGAGTGATTTAAGATTTCTAGGAGGACAAGGAAGGGAACTGCAACTAGGGTTTGTCTAGTGCCTACTAATGAGCAAAGTATTTTGCTTAATACTCTACAATGGCAATACCATCAGTGAATTTACCAGAGACCTACAAAGTGCTATGTATTATGCATGATAGTTTAAGAATATTTTCTCTCAACATTTTAATGGTCTTTTTGTCTTCAGTTCTCTTACTCTATAGATAACAAAACTGAGGTTTGCTGAATTAGTAATTTGCTCAAAGTCCTGTAGCTAAGTAATGGAACAGAATCCAAAATCAAGTAGAATTCCAAAGCCCATTTGTCATTTGAACATAATTTTCTGAATGGTTTTCATTAGTGCACTTAAGGATTAATTGTATTAATGTTTCAGTTGTTTTAAGGCTATTACAAAGAAGAAAAGGCCAAAAGTTTGAAACTATATGCAGTTATTTTATGAAAAAATAGCTTTGGGCTCGTAGAAACTTTAGGGTCATACATACAAACCAATAACGACAGCAAGGTGACATGATCTATATTCAAGGGGCAACTGGAGTTTGGGAGAGAGAAGACCTTATTGTGCTTGAAAGTTGGGGATGATTTTATACAAGACAGACACCTGATATGAGCTTGGCTAGGAGTGAGAAGTGAGAAAGGAAAGAAGGAAGGTGACTTGGTTTTGGTAAGACAGGTGTTGTGTGGCAAGGAGAGTGGTTGATGTCCAGGAAGGGACCTGAACGACAAGGACTCTAAACTTTGTACAAGTTTCTCCAACTCACAATGTTAACAGACTTTGTCTGGGCAAAGAGGACTTTGGACAAGTTCTTTATCTTCTTCCAGGAGTCAAAGGGAACATTAGGGCTTAAAGAATATGGATTGTTAGGAGTCCTATAATAAAAAACAAAATAACAAAAGAAAATAAAACCTGCTGAACTCTGCATAATGCAGCAAGTGCAGCCAAACGGTTTTTAAAAAATTCATAAAATTATTGTTTGGAATACCTCTTGGGAAAAGCTAGTGTTGGCAATGGAAAACCACAGAGAATTTTAAGTAGAGGGCTAACACAGGGCTGTGTCTTAGAATAATTGTTCCAGCAGCAGTGTGAATTACAGATTGAAAAGAAACAAGGCCAGAGACAGGTGATTTTTAAGCTATGACATCAGTACCTAGCATATCTGGAATGGAGAAGCTCCTAATTCATGTTTATTAATTAGAGTGAAATTTGTTACTTGACACATTGAAACTGCCTGTGCCCACAGAGGATAGCAAAGTACCTTTCCAACAGACTGAAAGCACCCAAAAATGTTTCAGGGGTAAATGTTCAGGGACGATGAGAACCATTCATGGATGCTGGGGTAGGCCATCAAGAAAGGCCTGGTTAGCCTGTCCCTTCCTAGAGAAACCTTACTGTCTCTGGAGAAACCTTGAGAAATAGCCTTTAGGTTCACTTCCCCACAAATATAGTCCTTTCCCAAATTTCTAATCTAGAATAGGAGGTCTTAGAGTGGCCTTAAAGAAGTCACACACTGCAAGACATTGCTAGGATCCTGGCTGGATGGGAGGCCAAGGAAAACCCCCTGCTGTTTACTGTGTGTTGGGGGACCAGACTCATCTACATGAAGGAAGGTGCACTTCTCCAGTGGGCTCTTCTCTCCATCTTTCTCCTTTATTTCCTACACCATCAGCATGAGGTAGACAGCACTACAGCCATTTCATGGATAAGGAGACACAATCCCAGGTCATCTTCCTGTCTCACTGAATCCTCACAACCACCCTTCAAGACATACTTCTTCACCCCCATTTTTTGAAAAAAAAAAAAAAAAAAAAAAAAAAAAGGGAGACATTAAGGCTGACCAGCAAATGGGGAGCCAGGATTCTCACTCAGGTTTCCTCTGCTTCAAAGCCCTCGGTTTTCCTTGTCTTCTTCTCTATTTAGTCCACTTTGAACAATAATGACTTGAGAATCATTGATTTAAATTTTAAAAATACTGTGTAGACTGTAGAATGTAGAATGGCTAAAATTAACAACACAGGAAACAACAGGTGTTGGTGAAGATGCAGAGAAAGGGGAATCCTCTTGCATTGTTGGGAGAATGCCAGCTGGTACAACCACCCTGGAGGATAGTATGGAGGTTCCTCAGAAAGTTAAAAATAGAGCTACTCTATGACCTGGCAATTGCACTAGTAGGTATTTACCCAAAGGATACAAACATACAGATTTGAAGGGGCACATGCACTCCGATGTTTATAGCAGCAATGTCTACAGTAGACAAACTATAGAAAGAGCCCAAGTGTCCATCAACAAATGGACATATTATGGGATATTATTCAGCCACCAAAAAGAATGAAATCTTGCCATTTGCAGTGATATGGATGGAGCCAGAGGGCATCATGCTAAGTAAAATAAGTCAGTCAGAGAAAGACAATGATTTCATATGATTTCACTCACATGTGGCATTTAGGAAACAAAACAGATGAATGGTTGGGAAGGGCAGGAAAAAAAAAGAGAGAGGGAGGGGCAGGCAAACCTTAGAGGCTCTTAACACTAGAGAACAAACTGAGGGCTGATGGAGGGAGGTGTGTGGGGAATGGGCTAGATGGCTGATGGATGTGAAGGAGACACTTGTGATGAGCACTGGGTGTTATTTATAAGTGACGAATTACTAAAGTCAACTCCTGAACCCAATATTACACTGTATGTTAACTAACTAGAATTTAAATAAAAATTTGGAAGATGAAACAATAAAGAATATTATATAAAGTTTATTTGAAATGAAATAAAACTGTTGTCTCTAAATGCTTGAATCTCATGGTAGATATTTTGTCCTCTCCTTTTCCCCTCTTTCCTCTATACTTTTCTACAGCTGAGAATTCCATGAGGAAGTGGAGCAGGCCAGGGGGCTGGCACAAACAGAGCCCATGTTTTCCTAAGGGATGACCCATGAGCCCAGCTGCCATCTTGATTCTGGCTGCCAGGAGCTGCTAAGAGGCACGTGAGGCCAGTCTACAGAGATGCTTTCCATGCACAGCAGAGAGAGTAGTGCACAGCTTTTGAAAGGCAGGGAAGTCGGGTTTGACCAAGTGTTTAGCACATACTAGATATTTGATAATTGTTGACTCAACTGAACGTAATGTTTTTATACAGAGGAAAAATTTCCTCTCATTGCAAACAATGATAGCTCTACATCCTACTGCAATAAAATAAGCAAACCTTGAGATTCTATCTGGACTGTTCAAGACTTATGGTATAGTCATGAGAAATAGCTAAAAAATAAATGGCTACATGAGATAAGCCTTGATTTAACATCACTAATTCACTCTTCCCTGAAAGGAATTCAACACTGGGAGCTGATAGGGAGACATGACATCTAAACAGATAATATTTACTCTGGCATAGCAATACTAAATCACATTATCTGACAATCCTCGGAGAATGGCCTTGCAATGTCAAGACAATGGGAAAATGATTCGAAGTCAAGTTCATAGAAATCTAACTTTGATGTTCAAAATAATGAATTTGTCTCCTTGAATGCTGATAGGCAGCTAAGCATTAGGATCCAAAATGATTACACAGGATGATAGGATACTTCTATGATGATGGGGGTTAAAATTAAATGGATTTGAGGCTATTTTAATGTATGATCACATTCCTACATCTCTTAAGCAACTTCCACACTTATCGCCCTCCACACATTATACCAGGTGCCAGGGTACCAAAAGGAGGGCATGTGTGGTCCTTGTCATCTAGGGTCTCCAGGTCCAGTGAGTGATGGCTGTTACAGAAGCATGGACAGGGCCCTGCTGGAGGCCCATGCAAGAGCCCTCCTCCTGTAAAGGGCATCAGACACTAGTCGGGAAGGATGAGCAGGAGTTCATGAGTGGAGGTGTGTAGGAGGGGTAAAAGGCATTCTAGGCACAGGTTTAGCAATGAGAAAAAAGAATATGTTCAAGGGCTGATAAATATTTAGTAAGCCGGAGCTCAAGGCAACCGTGAGCAAGTGACACAGAGCGGATGGAAGGGCAGGCTGAGGTTGGATTTAACCTTTTATGACAGATTTCAAATGAGGGGCGACCAGATTAAGAGCTGCGTTCAAGGTCTCACAGAGAGCGGATGGGAGTCAAGGCCAGATCTAGGTGACTGGGAAGCCACGACGCTCTATCGAATACCACTTTCAGATTAAAGGAATAAGGTGTGATGCTGTAGTTCAGAGGCAACAAGGCATCCCAGACCTCCAGCTTGTTTTGGATGACCCTGCTGAAGGAAAGAAATAAAAACTGACCCAGATCACTCCCTGCTCATTATTCCACATGCTTCTCGTACTTGCTCAAAGACCTTGGTTTGATTTCATCTGAGTCAGCCCAGGCCCACAACTGCCACAGGGGTGAGTTCTGACCCCCTTTCATGAAGGCTTAGTCACACCCCTGTCCAATCCATGTGTACAAGATTCACACAGGGTACCTGCTGCTTCCTCGTAAGGGCAGCCTGTCACAGACTGATGCAGCCAGACAGGAACACGGTGTGGGAAGCCCATTAGTGCCAGATGACCCACATCCCAGCTAACCCAGTGCTGTCCTGAATATATGAGCCCTAAGAGTGTCCCTCCATCATATAGAGAGAATAAGATGAATACCATCCCCCCCACCAGCGCCAATCACAAAGGCACAAAAGACACACTATCTCCACCTCTCAGCCTCCCCACTGAGTTCCCCCAACCCCTGCACTGCCACCTGGATCCTGAAATGGTACCACTGACTACTCTCTGCCATCTGCTCCATCCCATAACACCTGTAACAGACAAGAGCTGGCCAGATGACTCAACGCCCTCCTGATGTGGAAAAGCAGAGCCAAGAGTCTCCTTCTGCTGGGGAACCTACCTCACTACTCCCCAGTGAGGGCAGGCACACTGGAGTCTGCATTTATGGAGGAGAGCCTGCCCCTAGCAAGGTAAACATACATTTACTAGGGAGGAATCTGGAGTCCCAGAGCTCTCAAGGAATTTCTAGCATTCTTCTCCCAAGAGCTCTTTGGGCTATGTATGGCAGAGCAATGTGTTCTCCATACATTCTTGCGTTCAGTGTAGCTTCACGTTCTAAGATGCCAGACGCTCTGCCCATACAATGTCCTAAGGAAGCCCCAATTTCCTGCGGGAAACATAGCCATCTCTTGGCCTGCCATGGAGCCTAGGTCATTTTAATATCAGTTCCTTCCACACTGAAATGAACATAGCTGGGCCGAATACTGCGGCCCCGGGAGTTACGTCAAACCTCTAACGTAGTGATTCTAGTGAAATGTAACATCATTGCCAAGTGCAGAGGACAATGTGCCTCATGGGTGACTTTTACATCCAGCTCTGCTTTGTTGGCTGTCCCCATGGTACCTTGATGACTTTCAGCCATCGGCTGCTTGCCTCCATGTGCACGGAGATGAAGGGACTTGGGGAGATAAGCAATGGGCCTTTGGAGGGTAAGTGTGCTCACAGGCCAGAAGCGGTGCCAAGTGGAAGTACTCTCCATGGTGCTCTGAGTTTTTCTGGCTTTCCCCAGAGACCATGAGCACTAAGCCATCCTCCACAAGGCTGAGCCAAGAAAAGAATGGAATGGAAGAGTCCCTTTGGAACATGATCCTGCCAGCTGCCTGGTAGGCCACCTGAGTGCCTGCTGTAATCAGAGAAGCCCCTTTTTGAACTAGGAAAGACTGCAAGGTCACGGATCCATCCCAGGGCAGCAGATCCAGAGTGGGCTGTGGGGAGCACTCAAAGAAAGAAAAAGCCAAGCCGGCATTCTTAGAAAGGCATTTACTTGGTCATTAGCCATAAGGAATCATTTCTTTTCTTTTTTTTTTCCTCATCTCTTTTTACCCTCCCACACTTGCTGTCACCCCCAGCACCCTATGTCCAGGTTGTCTTTTAGGGAAGAATGTGATCTTGCTTGTCTCAGTTCTTCAGACTTTTTTGTTACTTTGTTTCACTGATTTTTTTCCCCACATAACACTGCAGTAAACCACTTCCTGGAGGCCAAAATGTTTTACTACACAGATACTGTTTGTATTTAAAAATCTTTCTTTTTTCTGGGAATCTTAAAAAACAAAAGTGAAGGGAACATAAAGGAGATGTGCTCAAAAAACCAGAATGAAGTCAAGGAGTCAGTAAACCTTTTAAAGAGAAGCCGATGGGAGGCGATGTTTGAAAAGAATTTAGGGTAGGAAGTTCATATATTTTAATGTCTGAAATATAGGTGTGGAAATAGCTTAACTCTGATATGTAGCCATGGGGTGGAGGACTTATATGCCAGAGATTCTCTACCAGGAAAAACTCTGGGACCATAAAAAGAAGGAAAAGAAAGGAGTCTGAAGGCCCTGCTTCAAAAAAGGGCAATACTGGAAGACTGTCCTCCTCTGATTGGTTAGGAAGCAGAGCTGCCCCACAGAAAATTCAGCCGTCAGCTCCACACGGAGGCCCACACGAATGGAATCATCAATAACCCTTGCCTGAAATCATGTTGAGAACACAAAGAAAGATCTGTTTCTGGAAAAGAGCAAAGAAGAATGAAACTAGAGATGAAGCCCCCAAAGGAGACGTCGAACTGTCCTGTTAGGAGGCAGAGACTCCCCGAAAACTAGGCCTGCATCTGCGCACAGACTTTCCTATGCTTGGGTGATCTTTCCAGAACAATCATAAAGTGACAGAGCATCCGACTCTGTCAGAAGTCAGCTCAGCATGCAATGCGGACCATCCAACTAGATCCGGCTTGGCGTGATGCAGAGTTAAAATAAAGCCTGACTGGATGTTAAAGGTAGGAGACTTTAAGAAACCGTTGTCTCTATACACATCAAAAGGTAAAGCTACTTGTTTATGATTAACCTAACTAGCCCATGGTCTGCTCTGAATGACGGCTGGAGATGGATGGGTGAGAGCTAAGGGAAATGGAAGGAAGAGACCAGTAGGGAGTGGAGAGGAAGGTATTGGTGATTTTGTGTAATACAAATCACTAGAGGATGACATGTTCAGAATGATGCCTTCTCCGCATCTTTCTGAAAGAAATTGCTTGCTTGATTTAAACCCATGTAGCACTGAAACTCATGCCTCTATGTTATCATTGTTTTATAGGACTGAAGCACAGGCTTTAAGGTATTAAAAGCTATGCAGAATATATTAAGCAACAGCATCATCTTTCATTAATCTCTACACAACCCATTTCTGTGATCCTTGTACTTTCTGGGGCCTTCCACTCTTCTTTGAAGTCTCTCTTAAGATTTAAGCTCTCCTCCAAGGTCCACATTTCCCTATAAACTCGATTCAAAAGATAGAAGAATAAAGTGTTTATCATAAATCTAGTTTCCAATCCCATCTTGTTCCAGTCCACGCGTCACAGTTCTGCCTGGAGGGTTCAGAGATTTCACTTCTGAAATGAGGTCAAATTTCACTTCCTCACACCTTACCTTGGAAGCCCGGAAAGAGAAGGCCGTGGACTTGGTGTCTGACTTCGCCCGGTCCTGCAGTAGAAGGCCTTGGTCCTCTGTCAGGGCCAGGTAGTGGCCTGTGGTGATATGCCGGAGCCGGAAAGCCTGGCCCCATCGGATGTTACTGCCACTCCAACTGTGCAGAGAAAACAGCCGGGAAACTCAGTCTATTTCAATGTCTGTCCTGGGCTTTCTTCCACATGCTAGCAGAATTCTAACCCCTCTGCGGTTTATCCTCTTAAGGGCCAAAGTGATAGTCTCCTGGCTTGCTCTAGGATTTCAGGTGTCCTGACAACTCAGTGTGGTACTTCTCTTGGGGCCTCTCAACACCAACAAGGAGGCACCTTTGTGCGCTGTGGATGGAAATGCAAACTGGTATAGCCACTGTGGAAAACAGTGTGGAGGTTCCTCAGAAGACTAAAAAGAATTACCACTTGATCCAGTAATTCCACTTCTGGGTATTTACTCAAAGAATATGACAACATTAATTCAAAGAGATAAATGCACCCCTATGTTTACTGCAGCATTATGTATAAGAGCCAAGATATGCAAGCAATCCGAGTCTCCAACCATAGATGAATGGATTAAAAAGATATGGTGTGTGTGTGTGTGTGTGCACACACACATACATATACACAACAGACTATTATTTAGCTATCAGAAAAGAATGAGATCTTGTCATGGATGGATCCAGGGAATATAATGTTAAGTGAAATAAGTCACTCAGAGAAAGACAAATACCTTATGATTTTCCCCATATGTGAAATTTAAGAAAACAACTGAACAAAAAAAAGATGAAAAATAGACTCAAATATAGAGAACAAACTGGTGGCTGGTAGAGCGAGTTGGATGGGAGGATGGGTAAAATGAAGGGGATTATGTTATACTTATCTTAGTGAACACTGAGTAAATGTATAGAAGTCTTGAATCATATTGTACACCTGAAACTAATGTAACACTGTGTGTTAATTATACTTCAATAAAAATAAAAGGGGGAAAAAAAGGAACACCAACAAGGAGGATGATCCTGGGACAAGTCAAAGATTTAATGTAACGGCAAGTCCCAAGCATCCAATTTTCCCTTCACTCCACTTTAGTTTCCTGATATAAAACAAACACACACAAAAAAAGAATGCCTTATAAGGGAAACTTGTTTCTGGAAAAGCAAGGCCATCCCTAACATACTATCTCAACTCAAACATTTTGCTACCACAAAGAATGCTATCTTCAAGAGCAATAGTAAAAATATTTGCGCAACTTACACTCGCCAGGGAGAGGCAGATAATAAAGTGTGCGTGTGCGTGTGTGTGTGTGTATGTGTGTGTGTGTATGTATTAGAGGGTGATCCATTCTGTGGAAAAAAAGTGAAGCAAGATAAGGTGATTTAGATAAGGGAGACCTCCCATTGAGTGGCAACCTTTCAGTGGTGCTACATCAAACTGTTGGCATTCAACAGACGTTATCTAGAGGAGAAATCATCCACTGAATAACTTGAAACTCATTCTCTTTTGAGTTAGAATAAAATCTTTAAGGTAGAATAAAATCTCATGGTTAGGCCTCTGGGGAAAAGAACAACCATAGCTGGAACTATACATACATATATATCTTGACTTTTTAAAAAAGTCCATTAAGCAAGGTTTAATATCCTGAGAACAGGAGTATGTCAGAGCAAGCATTTTAACAGGGCTGGAAAGAGACTATAAATGCTCCAAGCCAGCTACCAAGTGGGTACTCCTTAAAAGCAGTATTCTTTAAACCAGTAACCTCCAAAGAGTTTCTCAGTAAAAAACGTATATGTACCTACATGTGTATGTATGTAAGTTCTAGTATTTTCCTGTGATCTCTAATGGGTTATCTTGGAGCCCACCTTGGGGGCATACACCCTCATGAGAGAGACATGAACTGTGAACATACATTCAGAGGGAGGCTGAGAGAGCTGGCAGGAAGAGCAGAGAAGGAAAAGTAAACAACTGTCCCTTCTCTGTTTTCCCAAGCATTTAGTTTAGCTCTAGCCTGACTTGCAATCCCTCTTGGCAAAATAATGGCTCAGAGCTTCTGGATCCCCCTTCGTAGCGTGACGTTTGGAGACCACATGTTTTTACTCAAGCACACAGCTCAAGTCTCAGCCTCCTGTTCCTTCCAACCAGGTACAGTATGGTTTCTGACAAGTCCGGTAAATACGGTTTCCCGCACAGCTACCTCTCTCGTGGTAGTTTAATCTTCTCTGCCACAACCACTAGTTTCATTTAAAGCTAACATCCCACTGGAGCCAACACAATTACTGAGAAAAGAAACACTAGCTGGGTTGCAGAGAATCTGTTTAAGAAAACAAATGGGAGAAGTACTTTGATGGCTTTCAGCAGACATGTCCAAGCTCGCCTTTTATAGCCTGGCTGCCACCAGAGGAAGGGGGACAGGAGCCAGGGGCTGAGTGCAGGGCCATAAAGCCCTCTGGCTTCAGAATCAAAACAGAAGTCTTGGAAATTTTAATTCTCTCATATTCTCTCTCTCTCTCTCTCTCTCTCTCTCTCTCTGTGTGTGTGTGTGTGTGTGTGTGTGTGTGTGTGTTGCTGTTGTTTAAAATCAAAGCCAGGAAATTTTCAAAACTTCATTCTGGGCCAAGAAACTTTTGAGAGTTTGCCAGGTGATGTGGAATAAATGAAATTTTTAAGAGAATGGGCAATATAGGAAAATAAAGTAATCTTGAGAAGACCAGCACCCTGACCCTCCATTACCTTATCCGAAGGGGTTCCACTCTCCACAGAGATCGGGCTCGTGTCCCAGCTCCCCCAGCTTCATAGAATATCCTCCTGTGAGCAGAGTTGGAGATCAGCTCCACTGAGCAGGACACTGATCAGCACTGGGGAGGGAACAGCTCCCTGCAGGGGCTGTTCAAATCCTCCCGAAGTCAGCAAAACTGAGCATGAGTCAAAGAGAAGCAGGAATTTCCAGGCTCAATCTCTTAGGAGGGAAAAAAGGTGCTAGAGGGGAGGGAAGTGCTCACCACATACAGATCGAGGACACTCGTGGACCATCAGGTGTACAACAAAAAGGCTTGTCCCCATTTCCACATCAGGAATCAAAACAGCCTCATCAAATACTATCAGAGCAGATACCAAAATCTCGATTCTTTTAGGTTAAGTGCCTTGTAGTTTTACATCTCTCAAAAATGTATCTGTACTTTTCAAAAACGCATCTGTCCTTTTAAAACATGTAGGCAAAAAAGTATGAATTCATTTCCATTATTTTAAGGAAGTCTGAAGCAAAGCTTTATGTTCAGCTGTTGTAGTGTTCATAACTTTATCACTGTACTGTTCTTGCATAAGGAAAATCTTTTAATTTTTTAATACACTTTTAAATAAAATGTTTATTTTGGAATAATTTTAGGTTTACAAAGAAGTTGCAAAGACAGTACAAAGAATTGCATACTTTCACTCTGTGTCCCCTCATGGGATCTTGCATTATATGTAAGATGTACATGCCACACTTGTCAAAATGAAGAAATCAACATTGTTAGGTCATGACTAGCTAAACTCAAGGCTTTACTTGGATTTCAGCAACTTTCCATTAGCATTTTTCTTCCCGTTCCAGGATCCAATCCCGGAATACCACAATGCATTTCACTCTCCTGTCTCCCTTGTCGCCTCTGGTCTGTTCTTAGACTTCCTTCATTTTCCATGACTTTGACAATTTTGAGGAGTTGTGATCAGATATTCTGTAAAATGGCCCTTGATTGGGTTGTCCTGATGTTTACCTAATGATTAGTAAACTCTGTTTTTCATTCCATACAACAGGGACAGACCTACCTATGTAAACGAATGAACTTGTTGAAGAGTATAGCTCATGAAGAGTGGTCCCAGATTACCTGGTATATGGAATCCAGATCCTTTTTGAGAATTTTGTGACCTTAGATCAAGACTGATCACTTAACTGCATTTAATTTGACCAATTTCACTAACTTAAAATCCCACCACAGAAGATTTTTGTATATCACAACTGAATCACTTGAGCCCCAGAAGAATCTTGATCTAGATTTTGAGACAACAGGTAAAATGAAATGTGAAAATGTGAAGTTCTTATTTTTTATCTGAAGAAGTTCCATAATTAGGAGTTGGTTGAAAATACCAGCTTGGGAGTTAGGCAGACTCGAGTGTGAGTCTGTGAGCTGTGTGATCTTGTCAGGTCCCTTCACAGCTGTGTACTTGGTTCCGTCATCTGTAAAATGAGCCTTATTCAGTTACATAAGTCCCAGAATGGTTGTGAGAAGTCAATGCATTTTTTTGACGTGCACAAAGATGTTCACAGATGTACAAAACACTGTGTGGTACGAATTTATCCAAACTTTGTTTAAATACAGATGTTTCTATCATGCATAGAAAAACACATGACACAGAAACACAATGAAATATTGCCTTCATAGTGGCTACCTCCTGGTGGTGGGATGATAGAACACATTCTAAACCTTTTTCAAACATACATGTGATCAGCAAACACGCAGTAAATATTGAGAAAGAAATCCTGTGTAGCTCGAGAGCTCTAACTGCGCAAGTGTCCCTATGCTCGGTCTAGAACAGTAATGATACCTCACAGGTCATGCATGCAGACTTGCTGAGGTTTTCAGCCCTGCTTCTCCCCACTCAGTGAGAACAGGAAAGGCCTCTCAGGTGAAGAGGGTAGAACAGCTCACCCTAGGTCACAGGAGTAGAGAACTCTCTCCCTCTGACATCTGAGGAATTCTCGAAGGTTTGTCCCTCCCACCCGGGAAATGCGGGCAGCTAGCTCCATTTAATCTTGTAAGGTTACAGAGGTTGAAACAACCTGTTCTCGTTCTCTAAAACAATTACCCAAGGAGAGGAGTAGAGTGGGTGGTGAGCTGAGGTGCTTTGAAAGCTGGGCTGACAGCTCACCCTTGGCTGCAAGACGTTAAGAGTCTTACTCCAGGGGGGCTTGACAAGCCAGAGACAGAGCCAAAGACCAGAGCTCAGGCTGCTAGATTGCTTCTTTCAGGTTTGCACCCTGGGACAGTTGGCCTTTTCCACCTGGCTTGCTTTCAGGCTTTAGAAGGAATAGAAATGATTTCCTCTGGAAAGTCAGCTCCCTCCCTGTGGCATCACTTGCGTGCCTGAAGGGCTGCTGGCCTCTTTTAGTGCATTCCTGATTTTCTATTCTTTTGAGTTCTCCCGGATTTCAGTATTCCTGGCCATCCTGGCCAGTTCTGAGGATCTATCTGAAGACACAAGACAATGAGGGGGCTTATCACTTGCCTCACCACGACGGCCAATGCCATAGCACCCTCCTGGGATTGAGAGACCAGCTGATACAGAAATGCAGGGTCCAGTATAATGAACAGCTGCTTACTCACCCCTTCATGCTGCCTTACAAAGTCTAAACCCCTTCATGCTTCCTTATAAACGAAAGGAATAAGGCTTTTCATATGTGAATTTATTTCCCCCCAGAGACAAATTAGATCCTGTGGAACCCTCCACCAAGGGAAGGTCACTTTTGCCATATTTCAATGATGGCATGCCATGCCTGCTTCAGGGTGCCTATTTGGGGAATTCCCGTCCATCTGTTTCACTCTCCCTAGCACCTCCTTTCAAATACCTGCAGTCTTTCCTTTTATTCAGGCTCTTGTTCAAGTACTTGACAGGAATGCGACCAAATGACAAGTTTCTCCAGGCAGAGTTTCTGCCCAGGATGTTTCTATTTTGGTTCTAAATTTAATGACAGGTATGTGTGTGTGTAGGATGGGGAAGGGCAGGTCAAGGGTCATGCACAAGATTATCATTTCATTTTTTCCAAATTCCTGCCCTTCAAAGAAGAACTAGAATGGGAAGAAAGAACTAGCATGTTCAATGTGTTCCATCTTAGATGTAGCTAACTGCAAAACTCATAAAACTTCAGGTCTTTATTTACCTGCAATTCTTCCCTTTAATGCATAATTAAAGAGACAGTACATGAGCTCTTGCATAATTTTACTGTTTCAAAGAAAAAGGAAAGGAAAAATCACAATTGACTAGGATCACATGACATTATTTAGGGTATGGAATCCTTAATTCTAAGATCAGCCTAATGCCCTTCCTCAGAGAAAACTGTCAGTTTACTGGACCAGTGTCACGGAGTCAGGGAGTGAATTAATTAGGCACTTGCCATGGGTCTGTGCTTTATGTGTACTAGGTCACATCTGGTTCCCATGGAGAGAGATTCCGAGGACAGAACAAGCAGGAAGAGACTCAGAACAACAGGAGTACAGACTGCCAATGCATGGTTTCTAAGACACACATTAACACATTCAAAGGCACTGCTTGGCTCCTTAAGGTCCTTTTAGTTCATCAGTTAAGGAACAAGCCATGGCTGGAGAGTTAGCCACATGGTTTCTAGGCTGCCATCTGAAAGTAGCCAGTATATGACCTTTGGCAGGAGCCTGACCTAGATGCTCTCTTAGCTGTGAGGACGTGATCCCATGTATCCAATGAAGTAAAAGAAATGTAGCTAGCAAAGTCCCATAGGCATTACAGAAAAACAAAGAATGTATTACCTCTGGGAGATCATGCCCATTGCTGTTACAAGTTCAGCTTAATGTGGATCCAGTTTTATTTTTAAAAAATATTTATCAGATTTCTATAGTTACAGGGGCCAAGCTCTTTATACTCCATTCCTTTGATGTGAGACAGACTATGGAGGGACCCTTCAGTGTGAGTTTAAGGTCTGGATTAGTATCTTCCATCTCTTGGTTTTGGAATTTTTGAAAAGCACCCATTGAGTAGCCAAGCAGAGGACCACAGAAAGCACTACCCTTGGAAGTATCTTCAGAATGTTGCCCTTGGCACCATCCCTGCTAAATCTAGCTGCCGTTTCTCCAATCCTAGTTGGTAATAAGCAAAATGAAATCACCCAACGCCACCTAAATGACTCACACACGGGAAGTGGGGAGAGATCTGCCCTTCTGCCTTTGATGGTGAATATCTTAGGTACACAAACTCTCCAGAATGACTCACTTGATTTCTGTCACCGAATGGGTGCTTCCAGCTACAATAAATGCTACCAGAAACTCCTTACACAGAGCAGAAATCAAAGAAAAGGAAGGTACTGGGAAGCATTATGGAACAACTTGCCTAAGAACAGCATGTACCTCCAGGTACCACTGTGAGAAAGTTCCAATGCACTGCCATTCCTGTCTCACAAACTAGATCCCATGGCTGTCCACTGACCAATGTTCACAGAATTCATCTGTGGCCATGCCCAAATGCAAATTCTTTAGCCGAGGCACCTGAGACTGGAGACAGTGGGCAGGACGACGACGTTATCAGCTTACCTGTGCTGGGCATCGTTCTGGTCTGTAGATGGTATCGTCAAACACTCATCATGACCATGGAAGAGACGTACTACGTGCCCACCAAGTAGGTATCCTAGTGAAAGAATTATATTCTACTATGAACTTACGGGAAATTTAAATATGACAACACTGAGTTTAAAAAGGGTAAATTTGTGCAGGTCTGAGTCAGTTATGGAAAACACCAAGAAAGAAGCATTTGGAAAAATGTCAGATTCCATGAATTCTGGACTGAGGAAGAACAGACAAGAAAGTCAAAACAATTCTAACATTGAAAGTTAGATAGGATTTCTGAGATGAGCAAGTCCAACATCAAAATGTAGGGTGAAAATAGTGTCAGCTCTATCATTAAAAGGAAAATGACATTGCTACTGTGAGGAAGATAAGGATCTTCCAGTTGCCTTGGATGAAAATATATCCAGCATGAAATTCCTGGGTAAGCTCTTACATTCTCTATGTGTATATTTTGTGGCAAAACCCCAACTAAACCGCAGTCGTGGTGAAGAACAAGGATGCTGGGAAGGAGGTCAGTAAAGTGTTACTAAGAGCTGTCTTAGGGGAAGCTACTTTTGAATGCATTTAACAGACACAGATCAAACCTGGATGCTCATCGTCCAGCACCAAGGGGAGGCAAAATATCATTCCCGGGATCCCATAGTCTATGAGCCACTATCAATAAGCACTTAACTTTCAGCATAAGCAATCTCAATAGCCATGGAGTTGCGAGATGTATGGGAAACAATGAGCTTCAAGGACATGATGACCCATTAGTCTTCAAATAAATTCTGAGCCTTAATTCAAAGAACATACTGGGAGAGGGATTCCAGGCTGAGGTTTACCTTGTACGAAGAACTGGGATTTGTATCGCTTTGAATAAAAAAGAATTCTCTAGACTAGCCTATTCTCAGGAGACATATGGACTTAATACACTCACGTCTGCATCAGGACTTTTTAAAAAAAAAAGTCACATATTTAAATCACTTTAGGGGCTACCAAACTATCTTGGGTGTTGAATTAACAGTAAGAATGATGAAATGAAATCATGCCAGAGGAGAAAGGGGATGTTTATCATTACATCTTGTACAGGGACAGTGTGATAGTCCCTTTTTTTTTTTTTTTTTTTATCAACGGGTGGGGAAAATTTCTTTTTTTTTTTTTTTTTTTTTTTTAAAGGTTTTTTTTTTTTATTTATTTGACAGATCACAAGTAGGCAGAGAGGCAGGCAGAGAGAGACAGGAGGAGGAGGCAGGCTCCCTGCTGAGCAGAGAGCCCGATGCGGGACTCGATCCCAGGACCCTGAGATCATGACCTGAGCCGAAGGCAGAGGCTTTAACCACTGAGCCACCCAGGCGCCCGAGGCAAATTCTTCTTAAACTTCTCTCAAATAGTCAGAAATCATTTCCCAATTTTCCTCTACCTTACTGTACTGACAGTTCCAGATGTATACCTTTCTTTGCATTAAAATCACTCATGATATACTGTTGGGGAATTCTTAACAGCCAATTTCTCATGATGGCGAGGTCATGCCCCACTTGGATCCATCATTTGCAGTCCTCAGGCTCTTCCAATCAATATTCTAATCATGCAGAGAAAACTGCCAAGTGCTGGTGTATCACAGCCCTTCTTAACTGAACTCTAGCCGGGCAATATTCGGGGAAAAAGGGTCATTATGAGGCTCACTTATGCTCTCAGGGCTGAAGTGGGCTCTCAAGAGGGAATGCTGAGAGGGCATTTTCTGCCTGGGCAGACGGCTCAAGAGATGAGCTATCCAGGCTGAATTACAAGGACACTCAACACATTGATAAGGACCTTTTTGACGTGATTTGCAAACACTTCTTAATTAATCTCCACAAGTCGTCTGTTGGGACTGGGGAATCATTTTATTCCTACTGTGAAAATGAAAAATTTAACATGGGGAAGATCCAGTCCAAACCTCTCTGGGGAAGACTAAAACCCAGAGCTTCTTGATTCCTGACAGAAAGGGAATAACAACAGACTCAAGGTGGTGGGTTAGCTCTGGTGTAACAGAAGAGGGCTAAACACCACCTGCCTTTTTAAAGCCTTCCACACGTTGCTGACAGAGTTAAAAAATCTGTCATTTTCTGACAATTCAGCTTTGTTCTGATGTCTTCTGAAACTAAGGCAACACCTTGATGCCCTCATTTCCCCCTCTATTTTCAAACATCTTATCATAGAAGGGCATTTCCAATTTGAAACTACTGGGCTCAAGATCAAAAATCTGGTTAAAGCTGTGGTAGGAGTAACTTTTTAAACATTCTGACCTTGCTGTAAAGTGCTAGAATGTGAGATGATAACCTATAGCAGTCACTAGCATTCGATTACTCTTTTCAGCTGCAACATTACGCATGAGTATGGTAAGTCCCGTATCTTTATTCTCTAACTTGAAAGGTGCATTGACTTTGCCTGGCTCCAAGAATTAGGGTATGTTGAACCAACTTTGATGCTCTTACTTCCACGGGAAAAATAAACTACTGAGAAAACTGATTACTGTTCAATGGCTCTCCATAAATACAAGTAAAAACAAATGGCCAGATACACTTTTATCATAAAGTCTTTCTTCCACCTGTATGGAGAGATGCTTTGGGGAGAAAGAGTACCAGCATCACCTTCTCGCAAAATAATCTCTTCTAAGACCAAAGTTGCCGAGGCTTATACACTTCTAACTAGTAATCATAAATATAAAGGAAAAGTCAGTGGGAGAAGGAGAATGCACAGCCAGATCCTGCATGCCTACAGTACCCTAAAAGTGGGCTCTGAAGGATTAAAAGGTATTGTCAGGAACGCCCCTGTCATCAGAAAGCAAGACAGAAAAGAATCCATACCCATGTCAGGGAATGAGATTCAGGGGAACTAAAATCTGGCTGCATAGCAAGACATGAAGCGGGAGCTGGGAAGCAGCAGCAAATGTCAATATATACAGCTCAAGACAGACTGGATGGCTGAGGGCTGAATGCATACGGAAAAGCCCACCTTCTTCAACGCTACTTCCTGAGCACGTAGGATGTACATTCCAGAGTGTCTGCATAAAAGAGGCGTCCACTTGTACGTTCCCGTTTGACACGGAGAGATGCTGCAGCAGAAACAGAAGTGAGACATTCTTTAAATCACCAGGCCAGTCCTGACAGAAGGAGCTCAACCTAGAATCTCAAGGATTGAATTAAAGAGTCTCCCTGTCATCAAGCTCTTTCTACACAGCCCGTGGGAGATTGCTCCACCCATTCTAGAAGCAGCTTCAAAGTGGGACACTTTATTCAGGGAAGAAGTTTCCAGCCACAGAGGTGGCAGACGACTGTTGACTCCTTCCCCTCAGCTGGATCCCTGATTCAACAGGAAGTCATAAAATGTCTCATCCCGTTAGAAGGGAACTCACAAATGGCAAAAATGGCTCCGGCATTTGGTGTAGGTAAAATAAATTGCCCGCAGGATTGGTGCTGAGAAGCTTAAAAACTTTTGACACTTCTCTGATATTTGGACACCCGAGGGCTTGATGTCAGTGATGCCCAGTACCCTATCCCAAGATGCAAAGATCTTACCTGCATCTCTCAAGCCCTGTGACATGCCATTTGCCGAAACATTTTAAATTCTCCATTTCTCCCATATCAGTTTATTTCCCTATATCCTGTTCTTTCTGGCTTGTTCTTTGCCGAACAAGAGCTAAACCGTGTGGGAAATTCACAGTAGCAGAAGCTAATGTAGAAGTGGTTTTCTCAGGAAGGGCCTGGAGCATTTTAGCAGAGTTGCTGGGCACAGTACCTTCATATGAAAGGACAACTAACAGTTAAATTCCGGCCCCATGATAATGGGGCAGGGGAGAGAACTGAACCACCTACCTCTCCCCTATACTGTGCAAAGGATTCTTATCCTATCCAACTGACTGTGGCACAGTTCGCCTCAACCATGAGTTCCTAAAGGAAAAATCTGAAAGCGAAAAGATGCCTCTTAGGAGGTACTTACAAGGTATCTTTCAGAGGACACGCTGACAAGAATGAGGTCATCACCAATTCGAACTTTCTCTCCTTCGGATCTCTGTTTGGAAGCCGGATGTATGGTCCACCAACAGGCTTCTCCTACACAAATGCTCCTTGAGTTAGTCATTGCTTCATGGAAATCAGTGTCCCTAATTCTGTGCCTCATTCTCCCTCTCCTGGTAACAATCCCTCCAGTGCGCAGGCGCACGCATACCTACACTCCAGACCTCAGTCTCTAATTAGCCCCATATCCACTTGACTACATCCATCACTTTTGTCCTCTCTGGCAACAGAAAGACAGTGTTTGGGGGAGAGTATTGGAGGTCAGAAACTATAGAAGCCTTTGAATATTTTTAAGACATAGAGAAAAATTCATTCTTCAAAGGCACTTACAAATCTTTAATTGACTTTGCTGGTCTACTGACTACTTACATACTTTTATCCATGCCACACTCTCCAAGAAATTCTATTAAAACGTAAGTAATTCTACTAAAAAAAAATCAGATTTTCAAAAGGCCTAAATCTACAAAGACTAGGACAGCAGGTGGAAAGTTGATAGCAAAGAAGAGAAATGGACAATTTGGAAAAAGGAAAGCAGATAGATGCTTTCAGTGAAGAGAAAGCTAAAACCCAAGTCTTTATGAAAGTAAGAAAATGGAGGAGAAGTTCTCAAGAAATAAGGCGATCCCTGCTGCATGTTTCACAGGAAATCTCTGGAATTGGAGGTAAGTTACTTAAAAAGGTAGCAGCAGAAGATGAAGTTGAAAACAGAATTGACTAAAAGCTATTAAGGAAATTTTATCTCCTGGCATCCTTTCCTGTACCCTGCACGGCTAGATGACTCCTTCTCCTCTACCCTACAGAAGATTAGGAGTTACATCTGTGGAATGACCAACCATAAAAGTTCTGGTTTTGTAATACCAACAACTGTCAAACAAGGAACTGAAAAGTACTGCAAAAAATAGAGAATCATTAAAATTTTATGTCCTTGTAAGTAAAATCCCAGCTCTTTCCCTCTGCCTCTATGCCTCATACACTAGCTAGGATGTTAAATCTCCTCCTCCCTCACATTTAAGGATTCCTCTTTAGGGAAGCCAAACTACCCAAGATAAAATATACTTCTGTCCAGGTATCTCCAGTGAAATGCCTAGTCCTTGCCAGGTTAGCCAAAAGTGAGGCTTAACAGATGGCAAGCCACGTCCACGCACTCAGGGTTTCTGGTCAACTTTTACTGACTTGATTTAAAAATGAAAGAAGACCAAGGATCACCTGATATCCAAGCCACGTCACTAACACGAACGGCAAGAACAAAACAGTGGGGAAAGAGACTTGGAGAAAGTAAAGATTATGAAGAGCCAAAGAAAACTTTTAAAAAGTCATATAATTTATAATTGCAGAGAGATAAGAAAAAGTTACATTCATAAAGCAGCAAAGAAAATACTCATGAATGATTACTTTGGAGAAAAAGTCTTCAATCCTGAAAGAGAAAGAAAGAAACAAAAGGGTTATAGGATAAAGTTGAAAAAAATCTCCCCAAAGAATGAAGAGAAGCAGATTAGAAATACGAGTGAAGAGAAAAATAGAAAACCAATCTAGAGGATTTCCAGAAAGCATGAGCAGAGAAAACAAAGTCAGGAATTAACAAAGAGATAGTATTAAACATTTGCCAAAGCTAGAAGACAAGAATTCAGATTGAAAAGGCCCACAGATTCCCTAGCACAGTGGAGAGAGACCCACACCAGGGTCCATTCTCATGAGCCTTGGAACAAGTAGGATCCATGCCCAGATGTATCACGTGGAATTTCAGACAGAAGGGCAAAAGAGAAGACCTAAGTAGTTCTGAGAAAATATAAGCATGCCTTACATAAAAGATCGGGAATCTGAATGTAGATGTCTCAATAGCCAGCCATAAGCTAGAAGAAAAGAAAACCTTCACGATGCAGCGGACAAAATATATTTCCAATGTAGAATACCATGAATTACTTGTGAAGCTGGAATTAAGGAACTTTTAGATGACAATTTACCTACCTTTGATCTTTTCTGTAAAAGCTACTAGATAATGGGGCTCCACCAAAGTGACGTGGTAAACCAATGAGGGGGGGTAAAAAACAAACAAACATGAGATCTGGGAAACATGGAATCTAGAAGAGAGACAAGGAAATTTTCTGGATGATGGTGGATGTTTCAAGAAGAGGACACTAACAGAACAGGTGATATGAATGAATCTGATCACGGGAAAGTTTCAGTTCTACAGGGCAGTTTGAAATGAATGACTGGATCACAGAAAATCCAGTGAACAATTTTTTTTTTTCCCAACTCTCAAAAAGTCTCAAGTCATTTTACCTATGTAAAAAGAATGAACATATGGGATTTTCCTGGTTATGTGCTCTAAGACAGACCCCCGGTTTACATCTCAAGGCCAACTCACAATGGTGAGTGTGACACTTCGCACATTTTATAAATTGTCAGCCAAGATTGTCAACACCTTAGAGGAAATTATATTTTAAGAATAACACTTAAGCTGAAAACACATCAACCTCAAATCCAATGCAAATAAAATCTTATTTTAAGGGAAAAAACTTAATGGGTGGAGGCAAGCCCACTCTCCTGCTTTGTACAAAAATGAGAAGAGGAGAGACAGAGGTTCTCCTCAGGAATCCTCAGACATCCCCAATACACAATGCAGAGATGGCAGGTGCCCATGGTTTAATCTCTTGTGTTTTGTTTTTGTCTTTGTTTTTTTTTTTTTTTCCTCTAGATCCTCTGTAAAATCAGACAATTTGAATCATCCCCTTATGAACTGACAGTTTTGGAACAACATGTTCCAAAGTTGTCCTTTGACTACCAAACAATGGAATTTCCCTTCTTATTTGGGGAAAATGTCATGATAGTAAAGATTGTGTTCAAATTAGAATCGTTCTATAGTGTGACCTAGGATGTTTTCTCTGGCCTCTCTTTTTCCCTGTCCATTTTCCAAGTCTGGGTTTTCTACTTTCGAGCAGGTTCTACCCATCGTTCACCCAGTAAACTCTCATACTGCTTGAGTGAACCTGAATTAGTTTCTGCCATTTGCAGCCAAGAATCCCGACTTATAGGCCAACCTGTAAATGGAGCAGAAATTCCATACACTTGCCTTTGATGGATGGTCAGATTACCTATGAATGTTTCCAGCCACAGAGAGCACCCTATACCCCAAGGCCAGCTGTTAGGTGTGTGGGATAATTGCAGCTATTGCAACATGGTTTTCTTCATTGAGATGAAGTATGCCTCCTTTCAACTTCTCACTACAGCTCCCTTGGTTTATGGAATAACCCACAGCAAGCCAGACCCTTCTTTGATACTGTAACTGAGTATGTATAGTTATACTGATCCTCTGTTCTTCATTTCTGGTTTCCAGGGAGAAGCTGCATCATCCTGGTCGCCACCTCTCTCAGGATCCACCTCCTGTCAATATTTTTGACTGAACTCAAAACAAAACACACAAAAAAGCCAGTGTCTCCCAAGTATAGGACTGTGGTGAAGGCATTATGTTCTCTTTCATTCTTAGTTCCTATGTCCCTATCACACATTGTTTCCTTCTTATTCGCCTAAATTTTATCAAACCTGTTTCTTGACCCCACCAGTTGGTTGGTTTGGAATCCCAAATGAGGAACATATTCAGTATCCTTAAGCCCTTAGCACAAGACCCCAGTGAGCAGGAGATCTGGGAATGTTGACTTACCTGTGGCATTTTCCCGTAGACCTACATCAAAGGCAAGTTTATCTGTCTGGGATCTTGATGTGGTCAAACATGTTAGATACTGTGGAACAAGAGCAGATGCTAGTGAAGTCATGCTCTTCTACTGGGTCTTGGCATCTCTCCACTAGCTGGCTTCCAGTTTTCAATTCTGACATTGAATTACTGTAGAAAGGGCTTGTTTGCTGTAGTCAAAGGTATATAACACTTCCAAAATATACTTTTGTAGTATATTTAAAATCTCAAAGATGTTCTTATGTGATGACCCAGTGATTTAACTTCTGGGACCATACACTACAGAAATATGTTTGAAATTAGTATTTCAAACATATTCAATCATATGCTTTATGAATTCAAAATATGCTTTATGAGTTCAAAAATACTGAGGAACTCTTATATTGGAGACAATATAAATGGAACATATACAACTAACAATAATGGAAAGGCTGATAAACTTTGGTACTTCATTTTATGAAATATGTTATCATTAAGAGTTTTTATCATGAGTGTGTAATAGCATGGAACATATACAACATAGTACAGGTAACAGGTATGCAGGTATGCAAAATTTAAATACCTGGCAACTAGGCTAAAAGGAATTACGCCAAACTGATAACTGAAGTTCTCTTTGGACAGTGAGAGATACCATGATGATTCCCCCACTTCTACCAAGTTTGTTTTTCAAACTTTCTATGAGCTGTGGAACTTCTCAGTATCTATGCTTTTTATTTTCAACTATAAAAATACATGTGCATGTAAAACTTAACAATGATGTTTAAAATAACTTAATAATGGGGAGAAAAACCCCCTAGCCCATTCCTTGCCTCCTTTACTGACAGGCACAGCGGCTGATCTTGGAATTAGACCAGTTGGCAGATATGCGCTTAGAAAGTATTTTCTGAGTTATTCTTCTACTTCTCTGCAACAGGAAAATGGAGAATCACCCCACTGTCCACAGTCCTATGTCACCAGTTTCATTATCAGAGCTGCTCTTAAAAAGAACTAGCTAGTATAGAGTTTATCTTAACCATAAGTTGGATTTTTTTGGGGGGGGGAGGGTCAGGACAGTAAATCTAATAATAAATAGCATAATCCTTCAGATCTCTACCATGCTGTTTGCCTGAGTTTTCAAAGCCATGAGAAATATGCTGTTTGAGGGCCGGGTCTATTTATGTAGGAAAAAACAAATATGAAGGTTTGATTTACCCTATGGATAAGCACCAGGTTCCAAAAGATACACGCTCACTTCTCGATTCTAGACATCATCAAGATACAGAGTTTCCCGCTCCCTAAATGACCCCATCTCCCACTCCAATAACCTTCCATTTGGTCACCTTTGTTCTCTGTCCTTTGCTACGAAAGACTACAATAGACGAATGTTGAGGCTGAAAAGGTCAACTTCTTACCAGTGCTCAGGGAAAAAAAATGCTGCAATAAATAAATTATTTAAGAGGCAGCTGCGGCTGCCACTGCCGGTGTGACAGTTCAAGCTCTGAGATGAACTTTGCAGCATACTGCAGGTGTACACGTGTGAAAATGAAGTCTGGAACTGATGTAACATTTTCCACTAGGGCCAGACAAAGACGACAAGCCTTCCTCACACACTGAGAGCAAGTGACGATGACAGATGCAGGGACAGGAGCAAACACGATGAGAGCTGACATGTATCATATTTGATTGGGATCACGATTATCCTCCTTAAGATGCCCTGCCCTATATCTGTTTTACGAATTGCATTGACTTAAAACTTGAACAATTTTTTATCAGCTTACATTGAGTTATCCCCATTTTGGTTGATTCCGTTTCTAGAGCCCTAACTGGTTACAGCCTGATGAGCTTTCTGGGACTGTTCTGCTCCATGTCTTCCTACTGCCTCTGGATTCAGGTAATACCTTCAAACGACTCCAGGACTGAAGGCAATGGATACAATCCCATTCCCTGCAGCTAGTCAAAAAGTGGAAATTTCACAAAAATCTCATCTGATTGATTTTTCTTCTATCCTGGCTATCCTTATATGCTCAAGAACTCCATCATTTTACAATTTATTTCTTCATCAAGTCAACAAATACGTATTGAGCATCTAGTATGACAAGGCACGGTCCTTAGTGAAGTTAGGTTTAGTGAAATTAAAAAAAAAAAAGACAGGGTCTTCTGCCTCGTGGAGTGAGGAGGAGGGTAGTCAGACATTAAGCAAATACATAACTGCAAAATGAGATAAGTTATATGAAGGAAATGCAAAGACAGCGTGTTCTACTTATTTACATTCCAAATTATTTCTGCTGTTAATATAATCTACAGGCTTGCTCGTTTCCTCTGCCTTATCCCTTCCTTTTCCTTGTCCTCGAATGGTGAAAGCAGACATCCGATGTGCTTACCATTCCGCTGAAGGAGTGCCGCAGGAGAATCGCGTGGCCATATAGCAGGGTCCTGTGGCCACCCCCTTGTGCTGCCTGTGGGGAAGGACAAGGAAAAATGTCAGCACCAGCTGCTGGTGGCCCCTCTGAGAGCAAAGCATGACAAGAATTCTGGAAGACAGACTACAAAGAAAAGAGCCACGGCAAAGCTCCCAAAGAATTCACTCTAGAAGTGAGTGGCCAGCCTACAGGCATGGGGGAGATGCGTGACCACAGCCATGCAACATCCCTGGGAGAGGGTGTGTGAGGCCAAATCTCCTTTTGGAAATGTCCCCTGCCTGGGATCAGCAGAAACCCCAAGCTATTCTACCAGAGAAGCATATAAATGAGATATGTACTGCTTACCTTCCTTTGAAACTTCTCAGAAGCATTCAGAGTGAGAGAGAGAAACAAATGTGATGTCACTCTAGCCTAGCGACAGAAAAGCAGCTTGGGGGACAGGCATACGGTCACATTCTGTACCCTGCGGTCTTTCCCCTTCAAGGCACTTGGCTTTCTACCCAATCAGTTAAATGGGTCCTATTCACCAGGTCTCACCATTCCAGCTGGCTCTGAAACCCAGGACTTTCAACGGGCAACCAGTAATGCAGAAATAGGTCCATCAGTTGAGGTACCACCTGGTTCCTTCTCTGCCTCCCCGGGCAACCCCACTTGGGCTGTTCACTCAGTGGGAGCCAACCAGCAAGAGATGCTCAAGAGGAGAGGCAGCCCACCAGAAGGCCACTGTGTCTGCTGCTCTTCCCCGGAGTCAGAGTCACACGTTGCTATCTGAACTGAATAGCACATGATCAGAGATGAAGCTGTTACTATGGAAAAAACTGAAATCTAGAAGAAATCCTACAATTTTGGGGCATCAACCTTTTCAACCTTTTACTGAAATCTCTTCCTATCCTATCTTTCCTATCCTATTCCTATTCCTACCCGCTCAGAGGCAGTCAAATAGTTTTGATCACACACCCCTTTTAGGAAAAAAATATTTGAGCACAGGACCCCATCCCTAATGCATAAAAACATTTGAGCAGAGGACCCCATCCTTAGCACACAAAAAAGCATCCAAACACTGAGATGAAAATGAATCCTAAAGAGAAATTCTAACACTTGCCTTCTATATGCCAAGGGCACCTCTTATGGCCCTTATTTTATTTAGACCCACGTACCAGCAGCCCCAGAGGTGGTCTGAGGTTCTGCTCCTCTCCTGTGCCTACCCTCCCTCAGAGCAATGAGCAACAAAGGGAAAAGCGGGGGTATGGAGAGAAGGTGTAGGTCTGAATAATAAGGTCTAGAGTCATTTTATTTCAACTCTATTTGGATTAAAAGAATCACTCTGTCAAAGAGATAATCTTTTCATGTCATACTAGGAGGCTAAAGAAAAGAAAAATGATAGACGTGGTATCATGTTTTTTGAAAAGCAGATAACCATATATAAATGGGGCTGTACTCTCCTCAGAGCTTGGAGAGATTTAAGGGCTTCCCAGGCTTCAATACGATGGAGGAATTAAATGTTCTTTGTGCTATTTCCGAATTTCTTGAAATCATTCGAAGTAACTTCAGTTGCTGTATTAACAAATGTGTCAATGGCTATGTTAAAATTAGTCACACCAAATAATTTGTACATCCTGTCATTCTGATATTTTCCCAGCACACCTGCAATATTAGAAGCTAATTGATAGCACATGATGACTTAGGCGTGGGTGTGTGCTCCCAAAACGGTCCCGTGTCTCCAGCTAAACTACTGACTAAGCAATATGTCCTGGTGTTAACCATGGGTCATACCCCCATCTTTGTTCCCATCAACTCAATGAGTAATCTTAAAAAGAGTCCAGCATCGCTGACCACAGAAAGTGGCACGGGAGAGGTCCGTGCTCCTCCTCTTCTCTGGCACTGCTGGAAACCTCTCCTGGCCCTCGTGTCCTTTATTATAGTGTCAAGAGAAAAGCAGAGAGAAAAAGTCCAGGTGCCCCACTGGGACTGAATGCGACAGCACTGTGCCGCACCCAGGAGGCTTCCCAGCCTGACTCCTCCTTCCACTAGGGCAACCATCTCTCTGCGGGTGGATGTCTGCTGGTTACAACCTAAGCCTCTGGATGTTGCTCCACAGTACTTGCTTTGCTAGGGCCTGGGGTGGAGCCTGGGAATTAGCATTTCTAACAAGTTCCTGGGGACACAACACTGATGTTCCTGGTCCTGTGATGACATCCTGAGAACCACTGCTTAAGGAATGATCAAGCTTCAGTGCCTGGAAGAGGAAAGGAGCTTTTCCTGCAGAAGCTTTGCTATTCATCATTCTGGGAGAGCTACTCTGGGCACAGGCTATACGTAGGCGATTTACGTAACATCGTAGCTCGTCCTCCTAAGTTTCCTTAGTAGGAATAATTTCTCCCATTTATAAGGTGAGGAGTTTGAAGTTCAAAAAGGGTAAGTATCTTGCCGTCTATCATAGGGCTGGATGTGGTGGGGGGGTGGGGAGTGAACTCACAGTTCATTGTAGAACTTGAGCTCATTTCGCTCTGGTTTCTGTAATACCTTCATTTGCTGGCTGTGTACAAAACCAGTGTACAAAGTAACCAGGGAAGCAGGAGAGGGACATATTTCCTCAGCTCCTAAATGAAGGTGAACTGATATGGCTGGGATTTAGTGAACACTAAGCATCCAGCAGACACAGAACCATGCCAAGTGTGCTATGTGCATGATCTCACTTTATATTTGCCATTAATGCTGTGATATAACTAGAGTAATTATCTCCATTTTATGGCAATGCAAACTGAGGTTTCAAGAGGTTACATAACTTGCTCAAAGTCATACAGGTTCTAAGGGCAGAGTAGGGATTTAACCATATGCTACGTTGTCTCCTTCTCGGTAGTCTGGTCTACCAGAAAGTCTACAAAGACTTTTGTATTATAAAAAAAAAAATGTTACAAATAGGAAACAATCTGCCTATTAACACAGATGAAAACAAGGAGCACGGGAATAGACCAGGAAAGTAAAAAGGGCATTGAGAAATAGCTTTATCAATAAGGTAGACGGTGACGGGTCCGAGTGTTGACCGTCAGTGAGAGTTGGGAGGAGGAACCCATGTGAGCAAAGGCCTGGAGGTGGAGAGTACAAAGCCCACGTGGGGACTAGTCAATGATTCACTGACTAGCACTGGGGTCAGCTGCAAGGAGAGGCAACATCTAGAAAAAAGTTAGGGCACAGACGTGGGGCAGTCAGAATATGGAGGACGATGACTGACCGTTCCACAACTACCAGGACACTGGTGTAGGGTTTTATTTGTCTGTTTGTTTTTCTTAGTAGTGTAGGTTTTTAGAAGGAGAGTGTCGCAGGTCCAAAATGCACTTTTGGAGGTAACCCTGACAGCACAATGGTGGAAGAACTGCAGGCGTCAAACCCCATGGACAAAAAAGATCATTCTTTCATTTTGTTTCCACGACAACAGGAGAGTGTGGACCAAAACCTTGGTGTCATCCTTGACTCCTTCCTCCCGCTCAGGCTCTATATCTTCGAAATGCATTCTACACCGAGTATTCAGTACCCTGCCGCTGCCAGGCTGGTTCAGCCTACTGCCCGTTTTACCTGGATGGCAGTAATGGCCTCCTAACTCTGCTACCTGCTGCACCCCTACTTCCCACTCCCTCTTGTAGTCAGAACCAACATGGCAGCCACAGCCATCATTTTACGGCTGTTAGTTACATCATGTTACTTTCTTGTTCAGCTCTCCCCCTACCCCCCTGCCACCCACCATGGCTCCCTTTTGCACTTAGACGTGCAATGTCGTCGCCATGGCCTCCAAGACCCTGCATCAGGACTTGGCAAATGTTCTCTGTAAAAGACCAGACAGTAAAGATTTTAGGCTTTACAGGGCACACGTGGTCTCTGTCATATAGTCTTTTTTATTTCAACCAACTTTTTCAAAACTTAAAAACCATTCTTATCTAGAGAGCTGTCCATAAATAAGCCACAGCCTGGATATGGCCCCAGGCATTGGTCGCTGATCTCTGTTGTCCCTGATCTAGTTCCAGCTCTGACGTCATCACTTACCATGAGTGTGAGCCCCGTCACCACCTCTGCTCCTGCCACTTGGGCCTCCCTCTGTTATTCAGACTAGGCTGCTCCCTTGTAGAACAGGACCCCGGTGCATGTGTTCCCTTCCACCTAGAATGCTCTTCCCTCCAATATCCTCATGGCTTAGGGCCAGTCTCCTTTCAGTTCTGTGCTTACGTATCTCATTACAGAAACCTTCTCTGATCACTCCTTCTGAAAGAAAAATCACCCTTACTCTGTCATAATTTGCTGCTGTCTTATTTCTTGAGGCATTTAGTATTAACTGACATGAATTCATGTTATTTTTGATATCTTCTGCCACACCCAAGGA
Source organism: Enhydra lutris kenyoni (assembly GCF_002288905.1). Classification (NCBI taxonomy): domain Eukaryota; kingdom Metazoa; phylum Chordata; class Mammalia; order Carnivora; family Mustelidae; genus Enhydra; species Enhydra lutris. The sequence continues at coordinate 3,083,054 of NW_019154088.1, forward strand.
TATGAGGTCCGTTTGTCTGTTGTGTTCTCTGCCATATCAACATCACTTTTATCAGTGCCTGGCAAAGAGGATGCACTCACATTCATATTTCCTGGATGAATAAAAAATAATTATACAAAGTGATCCTTTTGTCTCCTTTTTACAGATGGGAAAAGAAAAACTGTCCCATACTCAGCTTGTAAGCAGTGAGCCTGGATCTGAACCTGTACCACAAATTCTACTAACTCTTTCCATAGTTTGACTCTAATTCTGGAATAACATTCCGGGAAAGATGTGATATGCTATACAGATGACTGCGTAGGCCTGTTCACAGGGAATCCAGACCTCAAGACTGTGAGGCTTCATGGGGATGGCAGTCCTGTCCCTCCACAAGTGACCTCCACAGGCACCACTGGCAGGAGGAGATTCTAAGGTACTACCTCAAAGGATGGAAGTGGGGCAGGGCAAAGCTGGTAAAAGCACCTGGTGCCAGGTTCAGAGGAATCATGTTCCACCAGATCATTAATTCCATCATGTTGACTGTAATTTTAAAATGAATTCCATCACTGACATTTCTTTTGGTGGTTATCAGAAGACAGTGCCTCCCCGAAAGGGAAACATGCTGTGGCAACAGACAAAGGGTAACAGTGTTTCTCTCCAGCCTACATAAGTATTTCAAGACTGTTAGACCTCTGAGCTACCTTCTTTTATAATCTGGAATCCCAATTCCTCTTCGGGGGTCCCAGGCTCTGAGAAGGCTCCTTGGTGAATGTAACACACCCCATTAAATGCCTCAGAGGCCACCTTCCTGGGAGAGCCTGGAGGGCATGAAATCATTGGCTGGATGTGTCTTGTAAGCACATGCTTTCATCTTCCTTTCCTTCCCTACCGCACTTCTGTTCTGTTCTTTTAGTCTATCAAAGAAAGAAAGAAGCCTTTCTAGAAGGTCACAAAGCAATATTTCCTCAACATGCTAGAGGCCCTTTTACGTTGCTCAGGAGGACTGCATTTCTTCTGATACAAGTGACAACTGATAAGGAGGCCATATAAGTAAAAACCAAAACCAAAACAAAATAGAACAAAACAAAACACCCCAGTAACACCTAATGGTATAAACAAAGGCAGGTAACTCACTCTTTTCACTTAGAAAACAGAATCAAAGATTCTATCCGCGACTGATAAATATTCAGTTTTTAGGAACTTACTTAGATGGGTTAAACCTTCAGAATGAAACCACAAACCTTTATTCTATAAAATACAATTTGATTTGTGAAATAGAGAGGTGTACTCTGATACAGAATAAGAATACCAATATTTTTAAATGCTTTTTCTTCCAAATTTAACTTACAGATTTAAGGCAGTTTTAATGAAAATTCCAAAAGAGTATTTTGGAATTCAACAAAATTGCTATAAAATTCACCTGGAAATATGAACATTAGGAAATTTTTATTCAGAAAGGGAACTAAGTTTTAGTGAATATTATGAAGTAAAATTAATCTGTTCATTCTGGTACTGGTTCAAAAAGAAGAATGTAGCACGATATAGGCAGCCCATAAACAAATATAAATATAGCATGTGATAAAGCAGATTTTTAGTACAATGGTGGGGAGAAGGCAGGATTATTAAGCAAATGTCACTAGAATAGGTGGACAGCAAATCAAAAAGCATTCGGGAAGATCCACAGGAAATAGAAAAGATTCTGGATGGATAACAGAATCAACTATTTCATTTTAAAATTAAATTCTAGAACAACTAGCATGTAATAGAATGGTCCCACATTCTTTACATACCTAATATTTATCCATGCTTTGAAGTAACAGATGCACTCCAAGAAAACAATAACCAGATCAGATTGTAGCAAGATCACTGAACTTCAGAGCACTGGAAACAACAGTTAATAAATTACAGAATACTTTGCATCACTGTGACACAGGGGTTTCCATCTTGTTGAAATGTAAGAAACAAACTAAGCCTCAAGTAAAGAAATAGGCGAAGGATATGAATAAAGGATTCCTAGCAGGAATGAAATTAAAACATATGGAGGGGATTTTTATCTCTTCTCGTAATGAAATGAATGACAACTAAAGCAATTTTTATACATCATTTTACATCAACTAAATCTGCAAAAGAACAGGAAAAAAAAAAAAAAACAACCAATGCTGTCAGAGCTGCAATTTAGCTGGTGTGATCCCCCACACAGTGACACTGAGTGCAACTCTTTGGCATGGCAATGTGGTAATATATTAAAGATCCGCAAAGATGTCCATGACCTTTGCTTTAGTAATTCCACTTCTGGAAGTAATTCGAGAAAAGCAAAAAAGTATGCACACTGTTGTGATGAGAGAATTATAATGGAGGCAAACGAAACACCTGGAAGGAGCCTAAATGTTCAAAAGAAAAATGCTGTTTAGGAATCATGGGCTTCTTCAGGATGTTCTATCCTGCAGCCATTAAAGAAGTCAATTACAGAGGCTACCAGAAACAGAGGAATGTGTTGCAACCTGTCACTGTGAAAAGGCAGAATGCAAAATGCCTTCAACTGTTATTTATATGCAAGAATGATAAAGCAACCTATAAAAAGGCAATAGACGTTTGGTTGATTGCAGAACCAAGGGAGAGTTTTCCAAATTTTCAACACTACCATTAGGTCATTTCAATTAAAAAAAAAAAAAAATGCAAGCGTGTTGGGGACAACAACTGTGGAATGTGTTTAAAAAAGTGGAGTGCCCTAAAAGTGTTTTGTCTATTTGTTGACACTGCATTTGCTCAAGGATGTCATTAGTTTGTCAGAATCCTCAGTGAGTGACTTTCCCTGCCTGAAGCGCTGATGGCAAGGCATAGCAGTATGCCTTCATTTTGGCATTGATCCAGAGTATGGCTCTTTCCTGGTGATAAGTGAAACCCCAGGGAGCCAGTCTTTACCCAGGATAGCTCTGACCCCCTCCTAAGTTCCCTCAGGCCCTGCTCCACACTTCGGAGGAAAACAATCTCTTACTACAGAAACTCGCTCCTGCTGGAATCCCAAACACATGGTTCTTCTGTCTTTTGAGGACCCTTTACCATCGGTCCTATCCTTGTTCCTAGAGACTTGGTTTCTCCACTATTCAATGCTTTCAAGGTTGTCTCCCCAAGCTGCTAGACTCCAGAGGTCCACCTCCCCCTATTGCTACAGGCCAGCCCATTAGCCCTCTATGGTTAAACACCCAAGTCCACACCTTTTCAGAGGGTTGGGAAGATGGGACCATACTTTCCCAGCTCCAAGGGCAACAAAGGAACTGATAGGGCATTTTCCGAACAGGTCTTGATGATAAACTCCTGGTAGCAGGGATGATTTTTCTTCTTTAATGATGAATTACATAGGCCACTGAAATTTAGAAAGTGTAGACCAGGGATGGGAGGGCACATGCCCAGATTAGTTTGACTTGTGCTCTGAAGTCAGAATTAGGGAACAGGACAAAAATAAGCATATTTTAGTCATGTGAATTCCCTTACTTTGTGGGACATCCCCAAGGGCCTAATGCAAACAACTACACACTTTTCTTCACCACTTTTTCTGAATCAGGTACTCTACTCTTCAACGAGGTAACTGCCAAATTCAACTTTTCCTGGGCTCCCCCTTTTGGGATATAAAACACTATAGAAGCACAAGGGGCCATTCTTCTAATTTGACACCTGATTTTCTATTTGTAATAGGATGATTACTATGGACCTAAAACTCTTAGAGGAACCTGAACCAATGTCTACAGAGAGCCACACCTTCAGGACAGGATCACCTGAAGGTGTTTCTCCCGTAAGAAATCCTTCAAGAGAATCTGGGGCAACTCAACCAGGACAGTGCAGGACTTTAAGCTAAATGTACCTGAAAGGAGGCCACATTCTTGACATCGTTGATGGGCCTCTTGGGATATCATTAAAAATGGAAATAACAAAATAGAATTTTAAAGTTTAGAAAAGAGGAGGAAGGTGTGCCACCTGACAGCACCACTTCCCAAGTTCAGTGATCATGGCAGTCTCCCCAGTTGCCTTTCCAATACCACAGGCCCACATGTCAGAGGCTGTGAGGCACAACAGGACCCCTGAGAGAAAAGGCTGACTCAAGTTGGCTGAAGGCCTATGGTAGTCACTGTACCTTCTGCTACATGTTCTTGCAGCAAGGTAAGCAGGGGGATGGGACCCCACGGAGCTCCACCTCCTATACCCTCAATGCTTCCCCTCCCTTCACCTCCTATCACAGGACTGAAGAATGGAATGGCCCAAAAGCTATGCCTAAAAACAGGCTATTCTCTGTTCATTTTTTAAGTACAGAGGACACAAACAAAGCCAACACTCTATCCCCAACCACCTACCACCAATGCCAAATTTACCACTCCCACAGCTAATAATTCATTCAATTCAGCCAACCCACTCTCTTGAAAGCACCTCAAATTATTTGCCCTGGGTGAGAAGACTCTGGCCATCTCATTTTTGTTCAGGTCATAACTTCCTCAGCCACATAGAAGTATTTCAGGACAAAAGGATGAAAGGCCACAGCCTGATTTGAGAAACTAAATTCTGGGTCGTGAGCACCATCTATAACAAAAAGTTGCATAAACCGGGAGGTTTTCTGTTCCAGGAGAAAGCCCCTCCTACACTGATTTAGCCCAAATCTTACACAGATTTTAGGTAGTAAAATCTGAGAGATGGCTCAGATGAGCTGGGATTGAAAAGAAGCTTCGGTGGTAACCCAGAATTCATTCTTTCTTGGAAATGCTTAAATCCAGGAGAAAGAAGGGTCCTTGCACAGTGCAGACTTAAACCCTGAATGCATAGCTAAAGGCAACTGAGGCACCTCAAGTCTCTAAAAATAGATTTTTGATCCATGAGAATCTATGTAGACAGGTGCAAGCATCTGCCTTCCCCCCTCTCCTAATCCATGGAGTTTGGGGAACAAATCAAATTACTCTGTGAGGTTCCCACTAGGGCCAGGATTTCACAAACACTGATTTTTTCTTTTCAAAGATTTTATTTATTTGAGACCAAGAGCACAGAGGGAAAGGGGGGGGAGAAGCGAACCCCCTGCTGAGCAGAGACACCCCCCCTCCCCCCACCCCTCCGGATGTGGGGCTGACTGAGCCAACAGAGGCCCCACACAAACACTGATTCTGAAACAGGAAGATACGCATTCTCCATGGTGGGGAAAGAGTTGGCTCTTGGAATGCCTCCAAACTCAGCACAAGGTCATTCTAGAAACATCTGTGCTTCCCTTTGAACATAGATGTCCCAGAGAAACCAGACAGCCAGAATGGGAGCTCTAACACATGTTTCTTTTTATGGCATCTTTGAAGAGAACAAAATGACAGGAGATATTTGTCAGGTAGTAATGACAATTAGATTGATGGCAAGTATACTTCAGAAAGAGGTGAAGCAATTATTTTCTCCGAAGTCATGTTTGCCCCTTTGTCCCATAGCTAACTAACAGACTTCTAAGAATCTGACATTGCCCATTTCATTCATCACATAAAAGAACCCAAGCAGCCAGATTTGTTTCCCAATTACTGCTCTGGTTTTGATTTGAACCACCCATACTCATCATTCGTCAGGCCTTTGATGAAACGGTGGACCAGCAGCCTCACAGGGTCAAGACTAAGCACTCTGCCCAATCCTGGCCTTTCATCCAAGCTAACATACACTGAATATTTTCTACAGAGAGTTTAACATCTGAAAGGTCAGATTACCTTGACATGAAAAAATCAAACACTGTCTCTAATCTACTATTTCTCTAGGAGAAAAAAAAAATCCCTGTTCATTCTATGGCTAATAAAATAGGAGTAAGTTTTTATCATAAAACTGCCATTGAGTCCTACTGTGTGCAAGCACGTTTACTCATGTGGACTATGAAGCGGAAAATGATATTGATTCTATTTTGATCTTTGACCCGCCTTCCTTTCTCCTGCACTCCTTAACCTATTTTTTCTCTTTCCTGGATGTTCTTTCATTCCTCATACCGGTCCCAATTATGATCTTGCCGGACAGACATCAATTCATCCTCTTCTCTCTACATCCATACAACAAGCCCAGGGTCATTTATCTGAGCAAAACAAACACAGAGCCTGATCTTTCCTTGAAGTACACGAAGTGGCCTTGGGTGGAGAAGTTGATTCTGTATACCTATGGGCCCGTGTAAGGACAGGAAGCTAGGTGTCCCTAATACTTTCTATCTATTCTGCTCAATACAATAGCGATAATCATTATAATACAATAGCACAATCATTCTGAACATCTCATGGACTGATTCTAGACAAGTAGTCTTTGGCTCTCTATCAGAATCACTGGTAGAGCCTTAAAAAAAAAAAAAAAAAAAACCAAGCAAAACAAATCCTCTATAGCAGTAAAGCCTGGGCTAATTACCTAAGCTGCTCATTTGTAGGTCTGTGATGGGGCCTGGGTTCTCAGGTGGTTCCAATATACAGCCAGTCTGGAGAATCACCCCTCTGGGACTCCTCAGCCCCACTGGAGACCTCATCCAAGTCATCCGTAGGATACTTAGAGCCAGCAAGTACTTCTCTGTTCTCAGAGCTGTCCTTTTGGACCAGTGACTGATTTTACCTTTTAGCATTTCTCTAAAACCCCCATGATGCAAAGAACAAATATGGTTGCTTCCCCTTGTACTTGACAGCTGTTGTCAAACTAAAAATTGACTTTCTCTGCTTCTCTGTCCCTGAGCTCTGCTGGCATCTTTGTGACAGATGGAAAGACAAAATCCCTACTGTCACATATGTGTGGTGAGTCCCACCATGACGACCCCCAGACCCACTCCTCTTCACCATGTTGAAGGGAAGCTAGACTCTTCCTGAGCTGCCTTGTCCATATTCTGGACCTCCTTCTCCACCAGCCTGGACTCCACTGGGCCTGGGAAAAGATAGAGTTTATGGCAAAGAACAGAGCCGGTTAGGGTGAAGGTCTTTTACTTTTCTCTGTTACTAATGGGTCACTCCTCTCCCTAGCCAGTTATCCCTGCCGTTTTCACTCTGGTCCTGTGCTTTCTTAGGACCCCTGCCCTGAAGGCTACACTTCAGCACTCTGCATTTTTATTGACAACTTTTACAATTTACAATTTAATGATTTGCAATTTTTACAATTTAAAACGGACAATTTTTTCTACTTTTCTGTGTCTGCAAGGCTCCTGTCTCTTAAAGGTGTTCTGAATCCTCTAATCTTTAATCAGGGCTGTTCACATGGCTGCTTTCAAAGGCCCACCCTTCAGAGGCCTCGCTTAGGTCTCAGCGTTCCAGCTCCCACCCAGCTCTCTGTCAAAGAGAAAAATAACAGTGTTTTGTTTGTTTGTTTTTAAAAAAGAAGTCTTTTCTGCTGATCTGTGAATGGAAGCCAGGGAACGGGTAAGGCAAAGCACCATTGGATCTGTTTTTCTCCCCACTGTGCAGAGAGTAAATTCATCACCCTGACATTGGAAGGATAACCTACTAAGACTGACAGGAAAACCCAACTTCCCTTGAGCTGCAAGGGAAGCTTTGTTGAGTGAGGGAAATACTAAAATTAGCAACACTGATCTGTGAGAAGAGGAGGGGAGAAGCTCAGAAACATGGAGTACGGTTCACAATCCGAACCCCAAAATAAAACTAAACTTCAGTTGTGCTGATATTTGCCTCCTTCAATGGCTGGAGAAAAATCAGTCAATCCATCATTTCCCAGTGGGGTTGGTAGTTATCATTAATGTAATATGGTGACTTGGTACTGAAAATAACATTGCAAACAATGAATTAGCTAAAAAATAAAGAAAAGGATCTCATCTACAATAGCACCAAAAACAATAAAATACTTAGGAATAAATTTAACCAAGATGAAAGTTCTTTATACTGAGAAGTACATGGATTGGAAGAATATTGTTAAAATGTAAACAGACACATAGACCAGTGGAACAGAGTAGAGAGCCCAGATATGGACCCTCAACTCTACGATCAAATAATCTTCGACAAAACAGGAAAAAATATACAGTGGAAAAAAGACAGTCTCTTCAATAAATGGTGCTGGGAAAACTGGACAGCTATATGCAGAAGAATGAAACTCGACCATTCTCTTACACCATACACAAAGATAAACTCAAAATGGATAAAAGACCTCAACGTGAGACAGGAATCCATCAGAATCCTAAAGGAGAACATAGGCAGTAACCTCTTTGATATCAGCCACAGCAACTTCTTTCAAGATATGTCTCCAAAGGCAAAGGAAACAAAAGCGAAAATGAACTTTTGGGACTTCATCAAAATCAAAAGCTTCTGCACAGCAAAGGAAATAGTCAAGAAAACAAAGAGGCAAGCCACAGAATGGGAGAAGATATTTGCAAATGACAGTACAGACACAAGGTTGATATCCAGGATCTATAAAGAACTCCTCAAACTCAACACACACAAAACAGATAATCATATCAAAAAATGGGCAGAAGACGTGAACAGACACTTCTCCAATGAAGACATACAAATGGCTATCAGACACATGAAAAAATGTTCATCATCACTAGCCATCAGGGAGATTCAAATTAAAACCACATTGAGATACCACCTTACACCAGTTAGAATGGCCAAAATTAGCAAGACAGGAAACAACGTGTGTTGGAGGGGATGTGGAGAAAGGGGAACCCTCTTACATTGTTGGTGGGAATGCAAGTTGGTGCAGCCTCTTTGGAGAACAGTGTGGAGATTCCTCAAGAAATTAAAAATAGAGCTTCCCTATGACCCTGCAATTGCACTACTGGGTATTGACCCCAAAGATACAGATGTAGTGAAAAGAAGGGCCATCTGTACTCCAATGTTTATAGCAGCAATGGCCACGGTCGCCAAACTGTGGAAAGAACCAAGATGCCCTTCAACGGACGAATGGATAAGGAAGATGTGGTCCATATACACTATGGAGTATTATGCCTCCATCAGAAAGGATGAATACCCAACTTTTGTAGCAACATGGACGGGACTGGAAGAGATTATGCTGAGTGAAATAAGTCAAGCAGAGAAAGTCAATTATCATATGGTTTCACTTACTTGTGGAGCATAACAAATAACATGGAGGACAAGGGGAATTAGAGAGGAGAAGGGAGTTGGGGGAAATTGGAAGGGGAGGTGAACCATGAGAGACTATGGACTCTAAAAAACAATCTGAGGGGTTTGAAGGGGCAGGAGGTGGGAGGTTGGGGGAACAGGTAGTGGGTATTAGAGAGGGCACGGATTGCATGGAGCACTGGGTGTGGTGCAAAAACAAGGAATACTGTTATGCTGAAAATAAAAAAAAATTTAAAAAAGTCTATACTAGGTCATCTACAGATTCAATGTAATCCCTGTTGAGAGTCCAATGACATTTTTCACAGAAGTAGAAAAACCACCTAAAATGTATATGGGACCACAAAGACCCACAAAGCTAAAGCAATACTGGGAGAGGGAGAGAAGAACGAAGCAGCAGGCACCACACTTCATGATTTCAAGCTTTATTATAAAGATAAAGGGATCAAAACAGTATAGTACTGGTGTAAAAACAGAGGTACATAGACCAATGGAACAGAATCAAGAGCTCAGAAATAAACCCACGCATACACAGTCAACTAATATTTGTCAAGGGAGCCAAGAATACTTGATGGAGAAAACACAGTCTGTTCAACAAACAATGCTGGAGAAAGTAGATATTTAAATGTAAAAGAACAAAACTGACTCCTGGTTTACACCACTCACAAAAAATAACTTGAAATGGACTAAGGACCTGAATGTAAGACCTGAAACCATAAAACTCCTAGAAGAGAACACAGGGAAAATTCCTTGACATAGGTCTTATCAATGGATTTTTTTTAAGATGACATCTAAAGCCCAAACTACAAAATGAAATATAAACAAGTGGGACTGTGTGAAACCAAAAATTTGCACGGCAAAAGAAACGACAACAAAGTAAAAAGGCAACCTACAGAATGGAAGAAAATATTAACAAATCATGTATCTGATAAGGAATTAATATCCAATGTATAAAGAACTCAGACAACTCAATAACAAAAACCTTAAATAATCCAATTTAAAAAATAAGCAAAAGACCCAAATAGACATCTTTCTTAAAAAAGACATGAAAATGGCCAAGCGATACATGAAAAGTTGTTCAACATCACTGATCATCAGGGAATGCAAATTAAAACCACAAGAAGATGTCATCTCACATGTGTCAGAATGGCTATCATTCCCCTGATACCCCACAAAAAAACAAAACAAAACAAAACAAAAAACCTCCAAGGGACAACAAAGCTGGCGAGGATATAGAGAAAAAGGAAACTTCATGCACCATTGTTAGCAATGTAAATTGCTATAGCCACTGCGGAAAACAATCTGTAGGTTCCTCAAAAAATTCAAAATAGAACCACCATATGATCCACCAATGCCATCTCTGGGTATCTATCCAAAATAAATGAAATTACTATATGGAAGAGAGATCTGCACCCCCATGTTCATGCAACATTATTTATAATAGTCCAGACATGAAAACAATCTAAGTGTCCATCAACAGATGAATGGATAAAGAAGTTTGTGGTGTGTGTGTGTGTGTGTGCACGTGTATACACAGACGAACAAGTTGCCTGTGACTTGTTCTCCATGAAATGGAACCACAGTTGTTCAAGTTCATGTTTGTGACAGAATACGATAGGTCTGTGTATACACACATACACACACACGATGGAATACTATTCAGTCACAACCTCGAGGGTGTTATGCTAAGGGAAATAAGACAGAGAAAGACAAAACTGTATAATCTCACTTATGTATGGAATCTAAAAAGAGGCAAATTCATAGAAAAAGAGATCATATCTGTGGCTACCAGGAGTAGTAATTAAGTAAATGTGGTCAAAAGGGACAAACTTCTAGTTATGAATCAGTATTGAGGATGTCATGTACAACATGGTTGAGGATGAGAAATAACACTGATCTATGGTATATTTGAAAGTTGCTAAGAATACATCCTAAAAGTTCTCATCACAAGGAAAAAATTTTTGTCCCTACATGAGATAGTGGTTATTAACTAAACTTGCTGTGGTAATAATGTTACAATATATGAATGTCAAGTCATTACGCTGCACACCTTAAACTTACACAAGTATTATATGTCAATTTTATCTCAACAGAGCTTAAAAAAAAGAAAACACTGTAGCTGATCTCTGCTTATTACTCTGCAAGAGACTGCTGCTAATGATCCCCAGGAACCGGAAGAAGGTAACAGGTTATCTAACAGAGTCAGTCCAAAGTGAGAGGGAGAGCCAGAGGGACTGACTGACTGACTTAAGCCAAGACCACTATAAAAATTCCTGGTAACCTATTAATGCCTACTAATCAATATTGAACCATTGCTGTTTAAGCAGCTTGAAGAATCAAGGAAGATCTTCCTTAACATGCTAGAAAACGGTGCCATGAAGCCAGAAGATGGAAACAGCATACAGGAGGTTCTCCAAAAGTGCTTTTTAAGTAAATGGAGAATGCACAGCATAGTACAATATAGCTAAAAACCACAGGAAATCTGTTATCTCAAAGAGAAAAGCTTAATAAGGACTCATATAAAGACAGGAAAAACTCAATGATACTGGAATTATACCGGAGATATCATTGGGATCTTTATGTTCTTCATAAAAATAAAGAATCCCTAAGGTGCATGATGTAACCTCTCCTCTGTATCCTGCTCATATCTCCTCCATTAGCCATAGTGGAGGCTATGGCATATGCATCTCTAACGCCAGAGGTTCGCCTCTGACTTGTTCTCCATGAAATGGAATCAGAGTTGTTCAAGTTCATGTTTGTGACAGAAGAATTATGATCGGTCTGTGCTGCCTTGTTGCCACACTGGAGCAAGGATGCTCTCAAAGACCTCAGCAGTGACTTTCAGGAGGCTGCCATGCACTCCCTCTGACCAAGCTCAAGGGATCTGGGCATCACAGAGAAAACAATGACTGTATTTTGTAATGTGCAGGGTATTTGGAAAGAGAGGAGAGTCTAAGTAATACTAAAGGAAGGAATGGGGTGACACAGTGTGGGCAAGGTCACTGTGGTGTGAAGTCCAGTTTCCAGTAGTCTTAAAGTCTTCTCAGTTCAAATTATGATTGTCTTGTCTTGATGTTATTTTTCAATCCCTAGATTATAAAACAAGGATGTACATTAGAGAGGCTATTTAGCAGATGGAAGAACTCTGGATAATGTGTTCAGCTCTTGTCACTGATTTGTTATCATGGTGACCCCCATTGTCCCTTACTGGTGAACTATCATGGGGATTACTGTTAAAAAAAAAAAAAATCCAGTCTGAAAAATTGTAGGAACTCTATCTGGGACAGGATGCAGGGCAGGATCTTGTGGGCTACAACCTGGGCTTTCTGGAGCCAGGTGGCCCTGGCTTCAAGGAGGCTGGGGACATATGGGGTAGGGTGTTGTCTCACCTGCCTCTGCTCTGGAACCCAATAGGATGTGTGGGGAAAAGGTGGATTCAGCCCAACTTTCCTTTCCCAGATCAAGTGAGTATATTTAGAGTAGATCTTATAGATGTAAAAATCTTGTGGTTTGGAGAGTTAGACACATTCACATTTGTTAAAAACAGGATCATTTGGGGCTGGATATACCTGTGCTTTGTGCCAGATTCTGAGGACAAATGGAAGTAGCTCTTATGGGATGAGACGTAGGTAAATGTCAAATATGGAAATGTCTTGATTATTTTGACACACTTCTCAAAATACAACAATTGTGACATCACCCTTCAGAAGAACTTGGAGCTTCTTAACACAGTTTAATACAAGAAATTACAATAAACTGTTTTTCTTCTGTTGGAATATTTTAGTAGTAGACCACTATAGAGGAAAATAAAGGACAGATAGATTCCTCTTTTGCAGGGGATGCATTTGGAAAGACAAGTACAAATGTGGGGAAATGCTGAGTGATGTCTGCTCTCCACAAGAAAGAAAAACACCAAGGTCCATTAACAAAATTAAAATGAAGTTAATATACATTTTGAAAAGTGCACAAGTCAATGAGTGTTTAGGGACAGACGTAGAAGGGAAAGAGGCCGGCAGATCTGAGGAGGATTTTCTAATTCCTGTGAGCATAAAGCACTAGGTGAGAGGAGGGCAGTTAGAACTGGACCCGTCAGGACCAGAATTCAGCAGAGTGAACTTGCCGCTCCTGGTTGCCATGGGAACAGCTCAAGCTAACAAAATCGAATAAAAAATTGCAAATGAAGTAAATAAGGTTAGAAGTGAAGCAACCACAGCCTAGATAACTCCACCTGGGGGGGGGGGCGGGGAGAGACGGCAAGGAGTTTCTGAGGGATGTGTGCTGTAGGTAAGACGACCAGGAAGCGGAGTTCCATATAAACAGGCCAACTGGAGACCACATTCTCTAGAGGCCGAGGGAGTACGGCCATCCTAGTCCCTCCCTCACTTACTTTGACAGAAATCAGTGCAGCTCATAAACCAGGGACCTGTCTATCCCTGTTGCTTCACCCTTCACCCATCCAAGTGGCTGCCAACAAGGAACACAGAACAGGGAAACCACAGTTGCTCATCCTCCAGGTGACCCAGGTCCACTGCCTGAGATCAGAGAATTGTAGTTCCCGACATTTAGACTTGCCCCCCAGAGCCCTCTGCACCCCCCTGGGGCCTGGAGTGCTGCAGGGAGATAGTGGGAGGGCCTGCCTGGGGGGCGGGTGTGGGAGGCGAAAAGGCAATCCATCCCGCCACAAAATGCACAACTCTGAGCAGAGCAAGAGATCCTAAAATGCATCTTGTTAAATATTTGCCCTCCTTTTCTCCTATTGTTGGAAATCTCTAGAAACAAGCTATTGGATCCATTCCAGGCTGAGAGAAGGAATAGGAGTTGGAGATATTTCACCATGTCAGGTCATTATTTCCAAAATTCCTATGAATCCTAATGATAAGGGCTTAGGACAATATCCCAATATCCCTTTCCCAAGCTGGCACGCAAAAACCCGGGGGCAGGACATAAAGTTGCCAGGGTCCTATCATGGGGAGACAGTTCTGTAGACTACTGGGGCAACATGGCTTCTTTTGCACCTGTAACTGGGCCGGAACGCAAACACGGAGTGCTACCTTCAGTTTCAGAGAGTCAGTATCACAACTCTCCGCTGGACCGATTCAAGGCACCTCAGCAATCCCAATCCAGTTACCCTTACCCACTGAAAAGACAGAACCTGAAGCCTTTAGTACCCCAGCAATAATTCTGGAAATCCCTAAGACCAAGTCATGTAAATTTAATGTGTATATATCTAAATAGTTATTTGTTTTCTAATTGTTGTTTTTTTTTTTAAGTACTGCATTCAACTTACCTTTCTAATATCTCACCCAAGACAGGAGAAGAGGTCTTTCAGGAACAGTCTCTGCCATGAGTTTCCATCACTGGTCCCACCTGGCCCAGCTGGCAGGACTCAGGGGAAGAGGAAACACCTTCTCAAGCCAATTCCCAAAGGCTGTTCTTCAGCTAAAACTCATGCGGTGCTGGCCCCATGGACATGGGAACAGCCCTTCGTGCATTCTTTTATTTTTTAATTTTTTTTTATTAACACATAATGTATTATCTGTTTCAGGGGTACAGGTCTGTGATTCATCAGTCTTACACTGATCACAGCACTCACCATAGCACATACCCTCCCTGATGTCCATCACCCAGCCGCCCCATCCACCCCAGAAGAGGCCTGACGGGGCTACGAAGTTCAAAAGCTGCTACAGTTTCAACATCAGGAGCAAAGTGATCCTCAACAGAGTTGCCAGTTTTAGGTTTTGCCCAGTAAGGGCATTTTTTTAAACAGAAAGAAGAAAGCGGTCACCTCCACTATCTCTACAATTTCCATAAATATATAAACCAACCAAGAAATAAACCAACCTGATAACCACTAGACTATAAAAATTATTAAAAAGACAGAATTGTAGAAAATTTAAAAAGGCAGGGGCGCCTGGGGGGCTCAGTCGGCTGAGCCTCGGACTCTGGGTTTCATCCCAGGTCGTGATCTTGGGGTCCTCTGATTGAGCCCTGCCATCCTACAATGGGCTCTGAGCTCAGCAGGGAATCTGCTTGAGATTCTCTTTCTTCTTCTCCCCATCCTTCTACTCTCTCTCTCTCAAATAGGTAAATCTTTTAAGAAAAAAAATTAAAAAGGTAGACCTTTGCATTCATGAAGTTAGCTTAATGATACAATTCCTATATTGTAATTATTTTCCTGAGGACTTGCAAATCCTTATTCCTAGGCAGACAGGGCTCCAGGACAATGTCTGAAGATGTCTGGGAGCCACTAATGTAGGTCAGAGGACACATTTGCTGACAGATGGGCACAACATGGGACAGAAGGTAGCAGTGCACAGGCCAGAACTCATCCCCACCCTCCCACCACCAAGCCCTGGCCAGGCACTATCCCTTCTCCCACCAGAGCAACAGGCATCTTCCTGTTTCCCACTCAGCACCCCCTGAAAGATAGGCACAGGAAACACAGGTAAAAACAGAATTGTTCTGCCTTTCCAGCCCTCTGCAGAGCTCGAGGTTTTCTTGCCTGAAGGTCCCCAGTGTCTTCCATTTTTTTTTTTTTTAAGATTTTATTTATTTGACAGACAGAGATCACAAGTAGGCAGAGAGAGAGAGAGAGGGAAGCAGGATCCCCGCTGAGCAGAGAGCCGGATGTGGGGCTCAATACCAGGACCCTGGGATCATGACCTGAGCTGAAGGCAGAGGCTTTAACCCACTGAGCCACCCAGGCACCCCCAGGGTCTTCCATTCTTAAACCAAACAGTACTAATCATAGGGTTGGGGTACTAGCCACAGGCTTTTTACTCCACTGAGGATTGAAACGTCAGTTGAGACCAGGATTTCTTTGACACCAAGTTAATTTTTGTTAACCCAGAATATCCACATAGGTGCTTTCATTAAACTTTTATGAAATGGAAATAAGTTGGAGTTTTTTTCTAGTTCATTCCATTCTCCCTACAAATACATAATTTAAACGCTAGTAGCTGTTAAAAAGTAAATTACATGATCAAAGGAAAAGTCTAATAAAGGTTTCTATTCTCCCAGGATTTCTTGAATTCCAAATGTACTCCGTTTTTAAAAGGTAAGCAAGGGTTTAACACAAAAGATTTCACCTAAATTCAAATAGGTTATAATTTAGAATTAAAACACATTCCTAAAAATGCTGCTGCTGGAATCCAGTTTTATAACCCATCTCTGCCCCTGTGCCCCCCAACTAAACATTAATTTTTTTAAATTCAGAAAGATCTCTCATCAATATGCCCCCCCACCCCGAGAAAGCTTAGAGGCCCCAATCCCTCCTCACTCCTCTAAGAAACCTTAATAAAAATATTTACATTTTTTGCAATTAAAATGTCAAAACCAAAACAGCACAAGGAACTGCCTTTAGTCCAGCCACAAGAAAGAAGCTCAAGCTTTCTAAGATGCTGAGGTTGTTAGGACAAGACTACACTAACAGAGCACTGAAGGTCAACAGCAAGAAAGGAAAGAACTCCAGGGTTTGTGTAACATTAACAAGGCTAAATGTTACCACACTTGCAAAATACCACTAGAATCACAAAGCCATATCGATTTTAAATAAGAGGCACCCGACTCAGAATGAAAACATTTCCCCAAAGAAAATGCAAGTCCGCTAAAGCTGAAACACTATATTCAGGGAGGAGGTGAGGGGACTGGGTTATCGGGAGCTTTAAAAATTCATTCTATGGGTTCTTTCACTTGAACATGTTTCTACTTGGGATATGAAGAAATGTAAAAAGCTAGTTAACCTTAATGGTTATTCTTAATGATTGCATGTAACATTTCCTTCTTCTGCTAGTTCATTTTAGGGATGTTGGATGAGAAGGGGAGACTAACTAGCTTTTTCCATTTTGATGATGAATTACAGCCCCACGGAAGAGCAGTGTTGGGATCCCACAATGGCACTAGGAGAGGGTGGGAGCACTGAGAAGCTGGGGCGAAGGCGAGGCTGCACACTTCTGTCATTTTACCAAGGTCATCTCTAGGGCCACCAGCCATCCAGACCACATGCAGAATTTAAAAAGAGACTTGAAAAACTTTCAATGTCCTCACAGGGGTTAAAAAAGGACTCCCCAGGCGGGCCATTCTTCTAATTGCAGAGCAGCGGTTTTAACAAGCTGCCTGGCAACCAATTTTTAAGTGTGCAGCCCCGTCTAATTCCATGAGGTTGAAGTGTGGTGCAGGGCTGTTTGTTTGTTTTCATTGCAGAGGCACGAAGAATGGAAATTTGCCCTGGACACTCACACATGAGAAGCCCAGCTCATTACAAGTAAGCTGAAGTCAGTTGTCCATGCAAAGTACATGTATATTAAAGGAGTGAATAACATACCCATTCCGATAGGTCACTGAGCTAGCAAAATCAAAAACAAGACAGTAAATGGATATTTATTGGATGCAGGTCTTGCCAAAAGCTTTCAAGTAATTTGAATTATCTACTGATGCTTACTGTAGGGGGGGGATATCCCAATGAGAATGAAGAGGGTAGATTTCCCACCTGGTGAGCATGCAGTTATTTTAGTGAGAAGTGAGCAGTGGCATTAGATTTAAAAGTTTGTTTCTACTTTCTCCCCCCAGTACAGTGCTGATGTAATCAAGAAACAAGAAAGCCGCATGCTATTGCCTAAATTTGTGTGCAGCACTTTTCATAATTACCTTTATATAAGAAAATCCACCCAAAGAAAATGGTCCATACCTACATCAGGCAAACTTGGAATTTCTTTTTTCTTAGAAATACTGCAAACAATCATTTCGATTTTTTTTTTTTTAAAACCGAAGAGGTACTTTTTTACCATGAACTAAGGTCTTCCAGATGGCATATTTTAATTGGATATGTTATCAAAAGGCCAGCTCAAAAATGAATTATGAGTTACCTGCATACATTTTCATAAATGTCAGCTTATCAGAAACATTAAAATCCATTATTATCAGCATAAATGACTAAAATCATAGCATAACATGCGAGAAAACTATAAGAAGGGGGAAAGAAAGGAGGACAAAAGGGGACAGACGTTTAATGAGAATTTGGTCTGTGAAAAAACACGAAAAACCTTAATTTGGAAGCCTCTCATGATTAATTTCTTCTGGCTCCTTGAAGAAAGTTCTGTCAAAGCTATAGAACATATCCAATACATCCCATATTCTCCTACAAGAAAATTTATAGAGGATTCAGGTCTCAAAAAAAAAATTAAAATTATACAGTCATCACTCCATCTTAGACTGAGTTTGGGGAATTCTTTGTCCACAACAAGGTAGAAAGAGAATAAACACACTGATTCAACTGCACCTAAAATTACAGGAGCCAGGATCTCGAGACCAGTGGCTAACACGAACAGGCTACCATTTCCACACCTAATCAGTGACGGGCTACACACAAGAACAATAAAGTAGTGATGTTTTTCCTTTTTTAACTGGTTGCATGGGAACCCTCACACACAGGAGAAAGTTCTTTTCCATCTAAGTGGTGTCTGTATTTAGAGATAGTGAAACCAAAGCTCAAAGGAGTAGGAGATTTGGCACAATCAGACCCCCAGTGGGCAGCTTCAGGACTAACCCTAAACCTCTGGCCTCCCAGGTTCATCCCTCCAACAGGCTGCCTCCCATGAGCCAACCTGAGTGAACTCTAACACAGGAAAGTGTAAAAAGTGGCTTTTGACACATAACCTCGCCCAAGCTTTTACGTGTAAGAACTATTTCACCAATAGGTTTAATTATTTTTAAATACAAAAATACTATTTTCTTAGCAGGTATGGACAACCAGCTGTAAGTTAAAACAGAAAGGGCAGCATCCAAAATCGGAATATTATTTTTCTCCACTTCAAAAGAAAAAGCAGGGCCAAGTAAAGTCAAGGATGCCGTAGCATCCTGCTCTAATTAGGCGTGAGGCAGGGGTACTATCCTCAGGTAGAACCACCAGACAGGCACCTGTACCATATTGGGGGGGGGGGTCTCCTGAGTACGGGCACTGAGGAGGTACTTGGAGAGCCTGAGGTAGTGGCTTTTACCAACGAGGGCAAGGGAAGTTTGAACTTGAACACGTAATGGGGCTATTTTGGTGTGTCCTGGCTACCCTGGCTTTAGGGCATATGTGGGCAGGTCCTAGGACTTATAGCATAATTCATGCAGAAGTGACTCTGTAGTTTTTCTCCAAAGGAAATCTTACGTACTATTCTAAAGGTGTAGTTAATGCCTATTGTTAGATTTGATTCATTAAATGATTTCTCTTTTAAAAAAATGTAGTCTTTAAAAAAAATGTCAATGGGGATGAGGTTTATTTAGAACTGGGTACATAGTTCCTCCATCAGTCATGTTCCCTTTCCATACACATACCAAAATCAATTCTCACTCTGGCTCTTTGCTGACAACTGAGAAAGGAAGATAAAAAAACTCAGATTGAGAGGCTAACTCTGGATGAGGGGGTATCCCATCTCTTCTACAATATCGAAATGGGAACTCGGGGATAAGGAATAAAGAGGTAAGGATCCTACTAGCCTTCTTTGTTCTGGATGAGTTCATACAAGATCTCTACATCTGGGTACAGCTTGAGTTCAAACTTTAGTTAAGCGGCTTCTAACCCTCCTCCTCATCACCAGTTTTGATTTCTTCATTACCTATCAAGCTCAGGGTAGATGTATCTTCTGAGGATTCTTTTTAAATGTTGTTGCCACCTTTCTGTGACTTCATAAAATGGATGAATGTCCTGACCTTGACTACAAGGTAAGTATCATGTGACATGTACTTTAATGACCTTTACACAAATACAGCATAATGTGAGATTAAGTCTCACTGCCAGTTCGAAGGTCACATAGTGCCAGGGAATAATCCCTAGATTCTCAGGGGGCATAGCTCTTCCTCCTCAGGCAACTGTGTTGTAGACCACACAGGCGCATTTCTCCTGCAGCTTTATTGCGTATCATATTCCCCCTCTAAAGATAGGGGAAAATGAAAGGCTTCTGATGCTCCTTTGTGGGTTAGTGGGACTATTGCATAAGTAATAGGGTAAATTAAAGAACTACCTCTCAGTGAGGTTAGCCATGAGAAGAGCTCTTGCAGACATAATAGCTTTCCAGGTCACATCTCCCAACTAAGGTTAAAAGGCTGATTGTGTATTAGCATTCTAGACATTCTAGCAACAAAAGTGAAGCACGATCTTGGGTGCTCATGATGTTATCTGTTTTTTCGTCTTATATAAAGTATAACATTAACAGGGCAATCATAACATGAATGCATTTTATATGTGTAGCTTTTTTTTTTTTAAGTGGTAGAAGTCTAATCATGATTAAGTCAAGTTTTAGAGAAAACTGGAGCCCTTATCAGAAGAAGTGCAGCTGGTAATTGTGTTAATCAAGGCCTTTCATTTTTAGAAGCATTATGCCCATTCACATCAAAACCCACTTGGAGTTCTGTGCACCTGGTCATACAGCGTGGACTTCTCCTTCCTGTGAGGCATTTGAATATGAAAGGAGGGAGTGGAGAGGAGATGAAGAGGAACCAATATATCTTTTCAGCACTGGTAGAGATTTCTATCATTTAATTTCTTATATCCAACACCATGAGGTAGGTTGCATTTTGAAGATTTGGAAAGTAAGGTACAGAAAGGAAAAATAAGCCCCAGAGGTCACCTGATGCATATAGCCTGGACTGACAACACATCTGCCCAGCTCTAAAGACAGAGCTTTTCTCACGCCAGATGCTTCCTGCTCTCTCTTCAAAGTCATTTCTAAGGGATGGTGGGATTGAGGGCTCGGAGGAACATGCCAACATCTCTTTTCGCACCACGTCCTGCTAAAAGCATCTGAGTATTTCACATATTGTAGGTCCAATCAATCAAAAATGTGAAAATATTTTAATATTTGTATGCAGGGATTTTACTTCAAACTTCAGTCTAACTGGCCACAGTGCCAAACATCTATCTCTTGGTAATTTTCTCCAGAATAAAATCAGATAGGACTTAATCAGAGTCAAATTGACCCTAAGATGAACTTAGCTAGGGCAGACTCTGGGGAGCACCCCACATTCTTGGCCTCATTTTTCTCTCCTTTTCAACATAAAGCTGGGTCCCACAAGCTATTTGCTATAGCTAAGGACAGTTCAAGAACAAACTCTGTTGTTGAACAAAGCTGGACACCTTTGTTTTCTGTTAGCAAGGGGAATTGCTGTAGAATTGTAAATCCTTGCAAAGAGACTTCTGTACCCTGATCACGTGAATAAACAAACCACTGAAGTCATTTTTTAAACATGTTCAGTTGCCGCACAGCAGTGAACAGACACACTACGTGAGGACCAATTGATGGCTAGAAGGAAAAATTACACTCTTCAAAGCATCCCATTTGGTGGCAGTCATGATCATTAGTGAAAGTAATATCTATTTAAAAGCAGTAAATGCCTATTTCCAAACAGAATAGACTGGCATACAAAGGAAGCGTCATCCCACTCAAACATCCCCAGGCCTCCCAGGGAATCATTATGGTCTGTCATGTTAACTCACTTCCTCCCCCTCCCCTTTTTCTTCCCTGCTGAATATTATCGTCTAAAATCAAATTAAATACTAATGGTAAATGTGCACAGGAATCACTTCAGGAAAGCAAAACAGTCAGACTCAAGAGGATATATAAAAATATTATTTCTTACAGTAAAGATCGAGAGCCCAGATGGAATTGTGAGAGCATTGCAAGAGGGTTACAGTAGCTGAAGCTCTTAACCAGGTGACTAGTTAATAGAACCACCAAAAAGGAACATCTTAATTATTTCAGAAGACTCCAGCTCTCCTTCCAAGTCCCTTCCTCTTAGTTCTAAGATCACTCGTCAATGATAATGATGATGATGATGATATGTGTCAAGATGAGAACTCTTATCTTTGGTAAAATAGCACAAAAAGGCAACACGACACATGGGGAATTCCAGAGTCTGACCCACATGATGATTACTGTTATCCAATAAATACTTAATAAAAATGTCACAGGTCATTTATTTTGGACTCAATTTTCAAAGAGAATGAATTGCCTAATAAGATTTAATGTACTGATTTTTAAATATGGCAAATTTAAGATGGCCCCTGAAATATATAATTATATTGAGTAACCTTCTCCTCCAACACGGCTGATATTTAAGGTAGGTCTTATTTGTATGTTCCAAACTAAGTACTCACTCTTACAAGTTGGTCTTCATATTCTCTTTGGAAAATGACTTGCTATTTATTATTCTTTTTTTATTCTTGTGCTTTTTTGAATGTTCAATTAGCCAACATATAGTACATCATTAGTTTTTGACATAGTGTTCAATGATTCATTAGCTGTGTATAACACCCAGTGCTCAACTGGGGTAACAGGGTGATGGCTATTTATTCTTAAGACAAACCAAGTTAAGACTATTATTTAAGTGCATGGCAATTAAGAAGAGCAAGGATTATAACCAGAACTTCTGCATCTACTTTGTCATGTACAGAACTTCCTGAACCACTCAAGCTAAATGAAAATGAAGTTGTTTCAAATATACTTTTTGAGCAAAACAGGATAAGAGAATGCCCAAGAGATAGTTCTCCAGTTAACATAGCTTCTATCTTCCCAATTTCTATCCTTGAGCCATAAGTAGGCAGAATCTAGCTGGTCTTGGTTGAAACTGAAAGTGCTAATATTCCAAATCAACCAGCTCCCCCTCACCAAAGAGGTCTATCAATGATGAGTTGCTGGTTTTGGAAAAAGAGTGAAGAGCTAAAAATAGACTTGTTCCACAGAGCTGATGGGTAGATGCATATGGAGGAAAGCCCTGGTACTGAGGTCAATGCAAGGGGGAAGCAGACACAGACTGCAATGAATATCCAAAGAAAAAAACCTGTGCTAATGCTGTGCAGTACAAAAAAAAAAAAGCTATTCTCAGGTGGCTGAAAAAGCATATTATTTTAAACCAGAAGAGTGAAGAATCACAAACACTGGTGTTAAAGACCCTAGAAAACTAATTAAACATTCTAATTTTATAGGTGAGAACACCCCAAGAGATAATAAGCCTCATGTAAGATCACACTACGAGCTGGAAGATGACCTACATGTAAATACTGGTTCCCCTGAGTCCATGGTCATCAGCTCTTCTACCACAAATGAGACATTTCTTTCTTATGTACGAGTTCATTTGAGTCAAGTGAGAATAAATTGTGCTAGGTCCTACAAATTGTTCTTACCCTTATGCGATTTACTCCCCCGTATAGGATGCAGAAAATTAGACTTGCAATTATAGTACAGAATGAGGAGAACTATTTACTGACTGTTGGTCAAGCAAGGACACCTACCCCAAACCTGTGGGGTCAACAAAGTCTTATCAGTAGATCTGATATTTAAACTGGTTCCTTGAGGGAGAAGTAGAAATTACACAGGGGATGATAGAGATGAGGAGGAAGCTGTTCTAAATGGAGGGAATAGCTGACACACATGGTCACAGGCAAAAGAGCACTGTCATGTTTGAGGAAATGAAAGGAATTCAATATGGCTGAACACTGAGTGCCTGGGGTGATGTGGTGAGAGATAGGACAGGAAAGCTGAGCAGAGCTCACAAATCCTGAAGGGCTTTATGTGTAGTTAAGAATCTGGAACTTTTCTCAAGGTAGTGGGAAGACAAAGGGTTTTAAAACAGGGAAGTATAAAAATTAGATTTGCATTTTGGAAAGAACATTATAATAGCTGAAAGAAAAAAAATGGCAGCAGAGGTGGATAAGTATAGAAGGAATCAAAGCAGTTAGTAAGCTGTTGCTGTAACCCAGAAGACAGGATAGTTGTCTAGTACGGTGTCTAAAGGGAATAGGGAGAGATGCTTGGATTTGAGATATTCAGGCCATAGAGTCAAAATGCCTGATGATAAATGGATATAAATAGATGTATGTCATTTGGGAAAGAAAGTCAAAATTATTCTAAAAGTCTCTGGTTAAAGACTTGGGAGCTAGGAGCATAAGTCCCCAGTTTAATACTTAGGACCATTCTAGTAACAATAGAAACTCAAGAATGCTCTACATTTTCTCATCATGAGTGAAATTGTGGAGTTCTGGAAGTCAAAGACTGAACTCTACTGGAAATCCTCACGAAAATGCTATAACCTAGTTGTACTTCATCGGGACAGTCATAAATCTCTGATGAGAATTTTCCAAGAAAATAAAAAACAATGTCTAATAGGCACCCTCCATCTCAATGCCCTCCTCACATTCTGGTGGATTATGGGTTAGGGAAGGGGAGTAGGTTCAATGACCTATATTCTGCTCATGCAGCATCAATGGTGATCTCTTCCATTTTATGATGGAAGTTGATTAATCCTAAGGGAGCAGGATTAAGGTTGCTCAGTTATAAGAATTAAACACAGAAAGTTTTAGTATCTCTATATGGATCAGTCAAGGATCTTAAGGTTTCATGGTTTGAAACTGGAGGAATGAAATGAAGTATGTACTTCTGGGCTGTGGTGTGTCACAATCCCCACCTACAACATAAATCAGGTACTCACCCCTTCACCGCCATTTTCACCTGTGTTGGCAAGCATTTCCTGCAGGGCTCTCACAGAGAGGGACTGTTCCAGCACAAAATTGCAGACGCAGAGATCTGGAGGAACATACTGTGGAAATAAAACAAGAATGAGGATACCTTCTCATATCAGTTGGGTATAGATCACACAATAACAATCTCAAGGGCAAAGAGCTTATCAACCAGTGAAAGGTGGATGGATGGATGATTAGGAACATAAAAGGTAGATTTCTCTTACTCATGTTAAGGTGGGTTTCAGGCAGGATTCTAAAGGATGAGAAGAAGAAAATCCCTAAGTCTCAAGGAAACAATGACCAAGCTCTTAGGACCAACTTGAGTGCAGTTGGTGGTACATACAGAAGAGGACACACACACAGCATTGCTGAAGAAGGGAAAGGAAATATACATTGATCAACACTGATGCCTGGGTAGGACCAAAGGAACAAAGCCACTGAGACCTCATCCACGATAATCTGTAAGAGGGCAATGGACAGACCACAGTGTGGCTCTGGGCAATAGTGACCGTGATGGGGAATCTATTTACTTATTAAGAAAACCTGGAGGCAATAGAGGGAATTAAGAGCTGTACAAATATAGTTCTGAACAAAGAAGTGTCCAGAATTATAAGAACTGAAGACCCCTACAATAATCACTCTAATTTATTATGTGCTCAGGTAACATAATCATCATCATGCTTATTCTGGAATATTTGTCAATAACAGTTAAAGACAGCCTTTGGTGCACATTGACTAGTAATAGCTAATGCTCACTGAGTACTTTCTCTGTGCCAAGCACTGTTCTAAGTGCTTTGAATATATTAACTCCCTTAATCCTCATAACCACCCTGTAAGACAGGAATTATTAACTCCAGTTTATAGCCAAGGAAACAGGCATAGAGAAGACAGAGAGAAGTTAGGTCTGCTGCCTGAGGTCATGGCTTCTATTTGGCTGAGTCAGATTCAAAGCCAAAGTCTATCTACTTAATTCTATCTACACTGTTCTGACCACTGATGGAAATATTAAAGCTATTTTTCACAACTAGAATATTTTCAGTCAGCAAATATTTAAATATTACATTTATAGAAAACACAGCGCTTGGTCGTGAGAAAGAGATGAAGGCACACATCATTGTTTCATAGGAGCTTAGACTCTAGTTTCATGATATGCCATTTTCCTTGGGAATATAGCTTATAATCAACTTACACACTAAGCCTTTGTTTCCTATGGGGCACTGGAGAACATGGTCACTAGGAGAAAAACAAGATTGAGGAATGAGGGCCAGAAGTCACCAACAGCTATGTCTAACACTCTGAGACAGGTAAAGTGGTTTCCATGGATCTCCAATTTAAAAGCCAAAGCAAGCCCACTGCTAAGGCACAGATAACCTCTGACGTCAACATTTTCATTTGTAAAATAATGAAATGGGTAATCTCTAAGTTTCCTTTAATTTTGAAGTGTTTCATACATTATTTATCCCCCCGCCAACCTCAACACCACCAAATAAAATGATGTTTTACTTGCTGGACCTACTATTTCCCTTTATTAAAGTTTTTAGACTGCCAAGTCAAGGATGGGTAATCCTATCCCAGGGGTTAAGGGTCTCTGGGCCACTTAAATTTTGAGGACTTTTCTACAAAGCGTGTTTCCACTCAGGGTCACCACAGTCCAAAATCCTAAAAACCCAATCTTCCTAGAATTCTGGTATAACATACAATTGCCTGGTTCTTTTTATGAAAATGACTATAGGAGAAACTATAATCAGGAGACAACAGCTTTTATTTTATATATTTCTTGCTTTGTTTTCAAAGTCTGCTCTTGCTGTAGGTAATTAACTCATCTGTATGGGACTTGAGCGAGCAAACAGCTGTTAATGCCAGGCTGATCGTCACATCCAGAAAATGTTTCTAGAGCACATACAGCATCATTCTAAGTTGCATACACTATGACAGAACACTTCCCTAAAGGTCTTACACCATAAACATATCATCTAACTCCATTTCCCCAAATACAATGCCTTTGCAGAAAATGTCACAGAGATTTCTTCCCACCACTTCTTAGTCTATCTGGATCTCATGTCACCAGAAGAGGAAGCCAAAGAGACAGAGTTTGCGTGTTTCTTCTTCTTCTACTTCAGGAAAGCAGGTGTTTTGGAGATTTTTTATTCAGGAATGTCTGCAGTGATGGTTGGTACTTTAAAGGGAAGTTTTTTTTTGTTTTGTTTTTTAAGATTTATTTGACAGAGATCACAAGTAGGCAGAGAGGCAGGCAGAGAGAGAGAGAAGAAAGGAAGCAGGCTCCCTGCTGAGCAGAGAGCCAGATGGGGTGCTCTATCCCAGGACCCTGGGATCATGACCTGAGCAGAAGGCAGAGGCTTTAACCTACTGAGCCACCCAGGAGCCCCTAAAGGTACTTTTTGGTTAACCAACTGAATGATTTCAGCCTGCATGCTCACTTTTACAGAAACCCTACGGAGTCCATTCTCCTGTAGACATGTCTTCTGTAGATGGGCCCCAGGGCTAGATATCCTGCTGTGGCATGAGACTGTGTGATTCAAAGCCACTTTTCTCTTTCCTGGGTCTGGTTTACTTGGACAGGAGAAAGGAGCATTTCCCCAGCACTGCCATCATCCATCCTGATGGATGACCACCAGTAATAGAGACACAAGACATGCTCCAATCATATTTTTCTTTTTCCTCCAGATAGGTAAGTCCCAAGGCAGTCATGACATCATTACTGGTACAAACAGCACACGTAAATGGGAGACAACGGCCGTGGGAGAAAACCCCTCAAATGAGAGCCCTGTATCTCTCCTTGGTTTACACAGTTTCCTTACGGTTTAATTTTTCTACCTCTGGAGTATGGCCCTCGCCTGGAGCCGGTGCTTGGGGATAAGATGACACCAGTCGAAGAGCACGCAGAACAACATAGGGATGGTGGCGAGGGAAAAGACAGGGCAACAGGAGTATCCGGAG
Organism: Enhydra lutris kenyoni; assembly: GCF_002288905.1. NCBI lineage: Eukaryota > Metazoa > Chordata > Mammalia > Carnivora > Mustelidae > Enhydra > Enhydra lutris. Next base: position 3,110,537 of record NW_019154088.1, read on the forward strand.
AAGGACAAAATGCAAGTAGTACCTTGTGACATAAACGGAGAGCAGAGCCCAGAGCCAGCTGACCTGCTACACCAGCCGCCAGCCTTAATTAAACTCCACACAGGCCTGAGCTCCCACCTTCCCGTTCTTCAAGAATGAGCAAAGGCCACTTGTCCATCAAAGCTAATTTGTTTGCAGCACGAGAGTCCCCCAGGAGGGCGGCTCATCAGCTCTGGGCTCTGGAGCCTGGGCCTCAGTCACTCTGCCCGGCAGGCACGTGGCCCATGTTTACCGATTCTCAGCGTGGAGAGAAGGGCTCTGTTGACATCTGTTCTGACACAGCTCTTTGTCTCTCTCCCCAGCCCCGTCCGCTGCCTAGAGAAGTGCTACATTCCCGAATGCCCTCCAGAAAACCTTGAGATTCCAGGGCCCTGCAAAAGCCAGGAGCGAGCTCTTCATTTAGCTCCATGATGTGGGAAGTAGAAGGGAGGGCCTGTGGACTCCCCATGGTCTGTAAATCCATGTACCATCTTCCTCACTGCACCAAAAGTGGTTTTTTTCAGGCTTACTAAAAGCAAGATGGTGGGCATCTGATGCTCTTGGTGTCAAATTCACGTAGCATTCTTCAGCCTAGCACCTCACAATAAGCTCTCAGCACTGTGCTGGCTAGTACTAGCCAGGCTTTGGGGGAAAGGAAGAGGGAGTCAGTTCCAAGTGGGGAAGAGGCTGTCCTCCCTCTAGTCCCCTGTTAACCACACTCTGTTCTGGCTTGCTAATTCTCATGCAGTGCAGTCTGTTTCAGAGTGTGGGTATCCTGAAAAATCTGTGCCATTCTACTTTGGGTATCCCCAGTACAAAGAACAGCAAGTGCTCAGCTCCAGCGTTCTTGAATGGACTCTGTGTTCTCGAAGACTCTCTGAGAGTATGTGGCTGGTGGTGGCTGTAGCTGTAGGCAAATTGGACTGAGCACTTGCCTGGCTGGCTGGGCCCTTTCGCCAATTTGTTTACGATTCAAAAGGCCCCGTCATGGGTCTCCTTCCACTTCTCCATTAATCTATCTGGATCTCATACAGTCAAGCCTTAATGATACACCACCTAAGTGTATCAATAGCTTTGAATTAAAAGCAATATAGGGTATGTTAGTTAAGTGTGAATACTCTTTTAACATTGGACTCCGTGAGGTCCGATATCTGTTCAACTGCTTATTAGTTGAACAAGGATAAGCAGGTAACTTAGTCTCTGTCTCAGTTTCCTTATTTGTAAAATAGAGATACAATAGTATCTACTTCTCAGCATAGACAGTTCTTATGTGTAAGAACTTAAAAATAAGGTCTGGTACATAGAAACCAATGTCAGATATTATCCATCACAGAGCACTGAAATCAGAACATCAATAAGTCACTTATATGTTCATTTACAGATCTAGTATTTTTGAGGTTCTCATTATGTGTAAGTATAAAGCAAATTCCCCAGGCTTCAGGGTTGTGTGGTCAAGTGCAGTGTCAGGGAAGCAAATGGACAATTTCCAAAGTACGCTTCCAAAGGCTCAGAGTGAGTAAGAAATGAGGAAGCATACAGAATTGAACATGGCTGGGGTAGAAGGATGGGTAAGGGAGATGGTGGGGGAAGATGGGAGCAAGAGAGGGAAAAGAGAGGGAAGCAAGTAAAGGGAGGAGAGAAGCGAGACTGAAGAAGTAGGCATTAGATTAAGAGGGTCTTAAATCCCCCTGTCAAGGAGTTTGGACTTTATCTTCAGAGCAAGAGAACATCATTAAAGGAAGTTATTCAGGAATTAGTCTAATCAAATTTGTATCTTTGAAAGATCATTGCAGGTCCATTCTGAAGGAGGCTAGACCAAGGCAGAGAAACAAATTAGGGGTTTGTTACCATATGCTTGTTATTAGGTGACAATAGCATGAATTAAAGTAATGGAGTTGAATGTGGAGATATGAGAATTAATTTGAAATATCTTGAGAAAGTAGGAGAGGTGAGACCTGGCAATTAATGGAATATAGGAAATGAAGAAGATGACCAGGATGGAAAAGAGTGCAAAAAAGCTGGGGTTCAGTAAGAATAAGCCACACCATATATCAAAAGGACCACAGGGATGGTAATTGTACTTGGCAAATTATCCACCGGAACCTCACATTTGGGCCAACAGAGTGATGACAAGAAAGCGGAGGTCTCTGTGACTATGTATGGGTATCCCCTCAGATGTCAGCAGAGGTAGGCTCATCTGGGAAAAGAGTGGGAACCTGAGAAGATGACGCATATTCTCCTTAATAAGAGAATTCCTGGAGACGCAGCCTCTAGTCAGCCCAATTAACCTAACTTTCCTTTTCCACGTCCATTAAGCAGGTCAGCCAGTATCTGAGTACCACGATGCACATTCAGTACTGCCCTAGCTGCTGTGGGGAAAAAAGAAAAGGCCTGGCTTTTGTCCTTTAAGAAATTTTTTTTTTAAAGATTTTATTTATTTATTTGACAGAGAGAGAGAGAGAGAGACCACAAGTAGGCAGAGAGGCAGGCAGAGGGAGAGTGGGGGAAGCAGGCTCCCTGCCGAGCAGAGAGCCGACGCGGGGCTCAATCCCAGGACCCCGAGATCATGACCTGAGCCAAAGGCAGCGGCTTAACCCACTGAGCCACCCAGGCGCCCCGTCCTTTGAGAAATTTTAAACCTACTGTACTAAAGACTTTATAGAACAACGCAAAAGAGAATACTCAGTCCTCAATGGAGAGGTGGGAGTTCTACGTCCTGCAGGACACAGAGCCCTCTCAGCAATGTTGTGATCAGGAAAGCATAGCCCAGGCTGGCGGCTGGCCTCAAGAAGGTTTATGTGAACAAGAAGTTCCTGGCACATAAAAGAACTCAAATTTTTGTTTAATGAATGAACAAGATGGGGGAGTTATTCTTTCCATTTTCTTGTGTCTTCTTCCCTTCTGTTTAAAATTCCATTAGTTGAAGCAGCATTTTTTAAAAGATTTTTATTTATTTATTTGACAGAGAGATCACAAGTAGGCAGAGAGGCAGGCAGGGAGAGAGGGGGAAGCAGGCTCCCTGCTGAGCAGAGCCCCATGGAGGACTCGATCCCAGGACCCTGAGATCATGACCTGAGCCAAAGGCAGAGGCTTAACCCACTGAGCCACCCAGGCGCCCTGAAGCAGCATTTTTAAGTTACGAGTTTCACTGAACCTCTGTCCTTACTTTCCTTTGCCTTTTCATCCAGCTCCCCTAAGAAAAAGGTTCAAGCACTTCTGAGTGTCATGAGTCAGTAAAGGGAGTAAGCAAAGTAAGGAGAAGGTAGAGAACAATTCCTGCTTACTAATTTTTCTACCTATACCTCCCACTCCAGCCCCAGGTCTGAGCAAGTAAGTGCATGCATGTGACTGACACTGTATTATATTTATGTGCTGATGGGTTTGCATGGACTCAGCCCTACTCCAGGGGGTAGGCTACAGAGTCTAACCTGCAAGGTGAGGTCATTTCTAATGCCCGTCATCTGGGGAGAAGCACTGCATGTGCTAGTAACAGGCAAAGATGGACTCAGTCCCCAGTGGCCTGGCTTCTAGATGCATCGTGTTTGTTCTATTTCACTATACCACCTCAAAAAAAAGACATAACCATCACCCTGTGATGGCTTGATGTAGTCCTAACTCAAAGACCATGGACAAGAAGGCTTCCCAAGCTTCCCGGCACAGAAACCTAATCTCTCCTCCAGAAGATATTCCAGGTGGGTACACGGTGGTATTGGGTAAGACCGATTTCCCATGTAGGATAGCATTAGGATGGCTGGAGATGGCATGTGTGACTTGAATTTCAGAAGCTTTAAGCACTTGACAGACATTATCTCATTCACCTCCATACAGCAGACATGAGCTCATTTTGTGGACTTCCTCTCCTATTGATAATACATAATTATTTGTATTGTGCTTATGCTGTAAAGGCAGAACCAGTCATTAACCAAACTAATACCCACATCTTGTCCCAACCAGGTTTTATGTAAATATTTATGCAGTTAAGTACTTTTTAAACCTACCTTTGTCATCTTTAAGTTTTTGATAAATTTATAATAAAGTTATACACTGAATGTTTAAATCTGAAGATGTTGCCTAGCTTCTGGATTTCTGTAAAGATACAGAATGGGGGGGCACCTGGGTGGCTCAGTGGGTTGAGTCTCTGCCTTCGGCTCGGGCCACGATCTCAGGGTCCTGGGATCGAGACCCGCGTTGGGCTCTTTGCTCAGCGAGGAGCCTGCTTCCCCCTCTCTCTCTGCCTGCCTCTCTGCCTACTTGTGATCTCTCTCTCTCTCTGTAAAATAAATAAATAAAATCTTTAAAAAAAAATATACAGAATGGTTCTACAACTGTTTGAGAGACAACTCAGCTGAGGTACAAAGGAATTGGGTAAAACTTAGACGGGCAAGTGGAGAAACAAGAGTAGAACCCATATGTACATTTTAAATGCATCCATTTACTGACCTATATAATTTTACCAGGTATTGTGCTGAATCCTTTATAAATATTCTCTCATTTAACACTAATCTTGACATTTAGGGAAGAGATACTAAGCCCATTTTACGGATGAGCAAACAGACTCAAGGGCTGAAAAAGCTGCCCCACAATCACATGCTGGAAATGACACCTAAATCCTGAATTTCAAACTCAGCTCTTTCTGATTGACCCTGTGTCAGTACTCCTGAAGGTCTCATCCCTACCCCAAGCTCAAAGAATCCTAACTACTAGGCTGCCTCCTCTCAAGTTTTTTATTTTAATCACAAGTTAAGGGTTTCATATTAGATTCCTGACTCTCTCAGAGTTCTCTATTTTGGAAGAGCCACTGGGAATATAAAGGCTACAATGGCAGTGAGTGAGACAATCAGAGATGAAGAACTTTACAAAACTGAGGTTTCTGGTGGGCAAGATCACACAAGGTTCTCACATCTGAGATGGACTTTCCACATAAGTGCTCTCTTCCAAGAGACAATTGAACTCTGGACATGATGGGACAGGTTTCCACCAAAGACAGACATGTGTAGATTTGAAACATGTACCTATCCAGATGGTAAACATTTTGAGGGAAGAGACTTTGCTTATCTGTATTAAGAGCGGTTATCATGAAACAAGATTGAAGATGTATAAAAACTTGCTTAATTTTTTATGTTTTAATACTCTGCTATGATAAAGGATAGAGGGTCTTTCTGAAAGTATAGACAGTCACTATTCACAACAGTTGAGTTCCAATTTTTGCTTACACTGTTGCCAACAAAAGCCATTATATGAAAGTGGTGTGGTACACATGTATTTTAAAGATTTATTTATTGAAGTAATCTCTACACCCAGCACGGGGCTTAAACTCACAACCTGAGTTGTGATCAAGAGTTACATGCTCTTCCAACTGAGCCCGCCAGGCACCCGTTGCAAAATTTAAACATATAGCTGGAAAACATTCTTTTGGGGAAGAAAAGGAGGAAGAGGTCATTATCTTTGAAAGAAGGAAGTGACGAAGGTCCATTCTGATCCATGCCTGAGAAGTCAGTTACAGGAACACAACACCCTCAGCATCCAGCAGTCTGTAGGTGTGTGCAAGTGAGGGGGGAGAGGGAGGGAGAATCTCAGGCAGGCTCCATGCCCAGCACAGAGCTCAATCTCAAGACCCTGAGATCATGACCTGAGCCGAAATCAAGAGTTGGATGCTTAACCGACTGAGCCACTCAGGCACCCCTAGGTGCATGTCCATTGCAGGATGAGGGAGTTGTTCGGGGAAAAACTGACAGCTGTTGAAAATCACTGCTGCAGCACAAAGATACTAAGAAGAAGCACTCATCACCATGGGCAAGCGAGGGCAGCGTCTGATGCCATGCTGGCCTGAGGTTTACTCCAAGAGCAAGGAAAGGTGAGGAATAAGCGGATCCCATGCAAGGAAAAGGGAGAAGGCTATGAAGTTATTAAAAGGTGTTGATACTAGAAAAAAATAAAAACTACTACCAGGAATCTAAATAATTACTAAATAATTACTCAACACTTGCTGAAAGTTTTTAAAAAAGATTTACTTCTTTTAGAGAGTGAGCCCGCATGAGCAGGGGAGGGGCGGAGAGCAAGGGAGACAAGCAGAGCCCCATCAGTCATGTGGATGAGGTCATGACCTAAGCCCAAACCAAGAGTCAAAGGCTCAGCCAGCTGAACCACCCAGATGTCCCAATGAAACATTTTCTATGCAAGGGAGGTGCCATGGCCACCTAAGAAGCAGGAAGTCCAAACTGCAGGACAAATATCCTTTGACAAAAGTCTTGTCGAGAAATGCCAACCAAAAGTGAGGAAGAACTAGAAACACCCACAGTCACAGTTCCTATGCCTCATCTGTGAAATGCCCAGATACCGGTTATTTAATGGACACTGACTGGCAGACCTGTCATAGTCTAGCTTCTCCTGGGGGTGGGGGGGAAGATTGTTAATTCAAGTGAGAGCAACACCTGCAACATCAGTTATCCTTTTGATGATCCTTGGGGATTTCTCACAAGAGCTACTACAAATAAGCTCGTTCTGGAAGAATGAATGGAGAAATATGGTGGGGCCGAGAATCTCCTTGGTAAGACTGCTAATATTTCAGATTCCTGGGGCCCTAATCAAGGTGGCTACTTTCGAAGACTATCCCAGGTGACTTTGAAGCAGGCAGTCTCTGAACCCAATTTGAGAGACACTGCAGAGCAACTGGACCAAACAAGTGAATTCGGGATCCTGGAAAGTAGTGGATTCTTACTCTAGATCCTTCCTTAAATAGTTCATCAAAATATAAAATTTTCTTTCAAATGAATAACCCCCCAATGTGAAATCCACATGACCATTGTTTTTAATAATCTTGACTGAAATGATCCCATCCAAAAGTAACATCTAGGTGTCCTGGACACCTAGTTTTCTGCCAAGCATCAGTGTTTCTGGCACAGTTGGGAAGAATGTTACCAAGGGCTTGGCAAAAATTAGTGTTACGAAGCTGGTGTTCTTTAAAATAAGGAAGAAAGGGCAGCCAAAGAAGCAGAGACAAAACGCTGGGCAGCTGGTGGCTAAAACTGCCTGCTGGGAGAAAGCGGAAGCGACAGGCTAGATGGCTGGTTTGGTTCTTGACTGAGCCAAGATCCCCCCACCGACCCTCCCCTCCCCCCTGCCCTGCCCAGCATGGTCAGCATGTTAAGTAAGGAAGGTGCCAAAAGGCTTAAACTTGGAACACTTGCATCTCGAAAAAACAAGCTGAGTGGCAAAGCAGAAAAATGTACCTACTGTTTATGGAGAGAGATATCTAAAATGACTCTTCATATGGTCCTTTAAAAAGATGGCTACATATAAAAGCCGAGGGGCACAGGTAATACACCAAGCTCTGTGGATATATAATAAGATCCTAACATCAACTGTTATTTTGCAGAGCTTGTGTATCTGAAAAAGAGTAGAGCTCAGGAAAGAGGCTAGGCAGCATGTCAGCAGGGAGATGGACCCTGCATGCCTGTCCCAGATTCCCTGACGGTGTTAGGGGCATGAACACCAGCTAGAAGAGCACAGGGTCCAAGACGAAGAAGTTAGAACGAGGTGTGGTGGACAGATATACCAAGGGATAAGGTGAAAACTGAGAGGGGTGGGCTGGTAAAGTCTAGCTCAACCTAATATTTATGTGTTAGTCTCCAGCTTGACTGACTTGAGTGTTGGTGTAAGAACATGGACCAGCATTGTACTGCCCAAGTGTTCTCTTCTCCCTTTTGAGTGATGATATGGTTGTCAAAGAACTTGGAAACCATGGTAAGGCTGCTCTCTATCACCAAAGCAGAGGTACTCAGCGGCTGCAGGACAGAATTTGTCTCTTGGCCATTTCATTACACACCAGGAAGGGGATGATTGAGGAAAGCATTATGGGGAACCAAGGAGAGTGGAGAAAACGCCAAGCTAGAGCTGAAGGCTGCCAGAGAGAACAGAGATGCTGGGTGCTCAAAGGCAGTGCTGTTCTCTATGGTGCACTTGTCATCAGCATCACTCATCTCTTTAGGGGAAAGGCTGAAATGTATGGGGTCCTGCCTTGACTGCGGCACCAGCCCCACAAATCTCGTGGACTCGGGATCTCAGGTCAACGCAGAGCTCATGGCAATGAAGGGCAAGGACAACAGCTTGGCTTCCAAATGGTCTGATTTTTTTCCCCCCAATGACTCCTTCCCACTCTCAAATGGCATCCAGATTCCAATGTGGAAATGCAGTTTTTATTTCTGCCCACCCCATGAAGTTTTTGCTTTGACAGAAATAAGCGTATCACTATAAACTAAATTCTGGATCAAAAAATATTTTGGCAGGAGTATATGGACAGATGTTCATAAAATTTGCAGTTATAAAAAAGCCTTTGTGATGATAAGTAACAGTCATAAATATTCTTTGCCAATATGGAAAAAGTACTTTTACACCCATATGGAGAACTAGACCTCATCCATTCTAACTGCCTCATAGACTCTGAGCCAAACTATTACCACTAGATGCTTACATTTACAAAGATTAGCACTGCGTGCAAGGGTTAATATTAAGCAACCCCATTTACAAGGGGGCATATAATACTCATCAAACAGATTTTAAAACACGTACAGACAGCAGGGAGTCAGCACTGTCCGTCAGTAGCTGTAGGAGTTAGAGACATTCACTTAGAATAAGCACTGCTTGAAAAACAAAATGAAAAATAAACTCCTGGAACTATACCAAAATAAAAAGCTCTTACACAGCTAAGATGCAACAAAACAAAAAGGCAACCTACTGGAAGGGAGAATATATTTGCAAATTATATATGTTGAGGGGTTAATATCCAAAATATATAAAAGGATTCTACAACCCAACATCAAAAAAACCCAAGTAATATGACTAAAAGATGGGCAGAAAACATGAATAGAGATTCTTCCGAAGACAACATGCAGATCACCAGAAGACACGTGCAATGATGTTCAATAGCACTCATCATTAGGGAAATCCAAATCCAAAACCACAATGAGATACCACCTTACGCTTGTCAGACTACTAGAACCAAAAAGACAAGTAACAAGTGTTGGTGAGGATGTGGAGAATAAGGAACCTTCGTGCCCTGTTGGTGGGGATGTAAATTGGTGAAGTCACTGTGGAAAATAGTATGGAGGTTCCTCAAAAGATTAAAAAACAGAACTACCATATGACTCAGCAATTTCAGTACTGGGTATTTACCCAAAGAAAACAAAACCCACTAATTTGAAAAGATGTATGTGCCCCTGTGTTTGCTGCAGCTGATTTACAATAGTTAAGATATGGAAGCAACCTAAGCGTCCACCCATAGATGGATGGCTAAAGAAGATGTGATACACAAACACACCCTATTACTCAGCCATAAGAAAGAATGAGACCAGGGCACCTGGGAGGCTCAGTGGGTTAAGCCTCTGCCTTTGGCTCAGGTCATGATCTCAGGGTCCTGGGATTGAGCCACACATTGGGCTCTCTGCTTGGCGGGGAGCCTGCTTCCCCCTCCTCTCTGCCTGCTTGTGCTCTGTCAAATAAATACATAAAAGCTTTAAAAAAAAAACAAAAAAGAACGAGACCTTGCCTTTGCCAACAAATGGATGGACCTGGGGGGTATTACACTAAGTGAAATAAGGCAGAAAAAGACAAAAACTGTATGATTTCATTATCTAAAAACAAAAGAACAGACAACTAAACAGACCCAGAAGTACTGAGAATGAACCGATGGTTGTGGGGGAGGGAAGGGATAGGCAAAAAGGGGAGTGGGACATAGAGCTGTCTAGTTATGGAATAAGTCACAGGGCTACTAATAAAGACTGCTTCTTTGGAGTGGTAGTAGAGAGACCTACGACCTACTTCAGTTAGCTCCTCTTCAATAATGTCTCTCTTACCAGGAAACATTCTAAGTATGGAGTTAGACAATCATCTGTAAAGACCGGTTGGATCCCATTCTCTCCAAAGCTTTCTTCATTGAAGTCACCAATCCCTTTTCACTCAGGACATGAACTGGCTTTGAGCAATGCAAGGAAACCATAAGGAGAGTTAGTCTCTTCCTACTTGAACCCAGTGCATCACTCAGCATCTAGTGAAGCTGGCCAGGAAATACATGTCAAATACTGCCTCTGCCCAACTACCCCAGTTCATATACTGGACCATCACTTAAACTCCCTTCCTCTCAGCTCCACTAAGTAACTAACCCAGGTTACTGAAGTTCACCATCAAAAATGAGGCCAGAGGGGCGCCTGGATGGCTCAGTGGGTTAAAGCCTCTGCCTTCGGCTCAGGTCATGATCCCAGAGTGCTGGGATCGAGCCCCACATCAGGCTCTCTGCTCAGCAGGGAGCCTTATTCCCCCTCTCTCTCTGCCTGCCTCTCTGCCTACTTGTGATCTGTCAAATAAATAAATAAATCTTTAAAAAAAAAAATGAGGCCAGAGAATAGACGTTTGAAGACAGATTACGGAGTTTTCTTTCCCCTCCCCTCCTGGACAACGAGGAGTTACCTCCAGTAAATAATGGTTTCTTAGAGGAAGGAGGGGCAGAGGTAAAGGAAGAGAGAGAATCTGAAGAAGGCTCCAAGCCCAGTGTGGAGCCGGATGCAGGACTCAGTCTCACACCCTGAGATCATGACCTGAGCTGAAATCAAGAGTTGGACACTTAACTGACTGAGCCACCCAGGCGTCCCCCTCTACTACAGAATGGTTGAGTTAACTTGGCTCCATGAGAGAGAATGAACACATTGATGGAAACTGACGGAGCAATGACACACCTCAAAAAGCAAAGTCCTTCTTCATGGTGACCCAAGCAAAGCCTGTCAAGACCCTGTAGAGATAAATGCTTCAAATTACCCAGCTGCTCTCCAGGGGCATTTGTCCTTATGTCCTCAGTGAATAAGACGGAGATGAAAGGCATGTTTCATGTCTTATTAAACTTCTACATTTTGGGAAAGAAGCAACTTCATTCACTACTATAGCAATTAGGAACTTTCAATGGCAGGCTATATGCAAGCTTGAACATGATGCAAATCAAGTCAAGGGCGTAGCTCTGCTTCATTTTGTGAGGACATCTATACCCCTCAGCTGGCTAGCTACTTTATCATTCCTTAGTCAAACAAGGAAACAGGTGTCAAAGGCTGATGACTGCAAATTCAGCCATGTAACAATTTCTAAATTGTGGCTTGAGGAGTACCTGTATAAGAATCATACATTCGTTTTTGATTTGTTTTGTTTTGTTTCTTAAAGAGAGACTCGTAGGTGGCTCAGTTGGTTAAGCATCTGCTTTCAGCCCAGGTCATGATCACAGGGACCTGGAATCGAGTACCACATTGGGTTTCTTGCTCAGTGGGGAGCCTGGTTCTCCCTCTGCCTGCTGTTCCCCCTGCTTGTGATCTCTGACAAATAAGTAAATAAAATCTTAAAAAAAAAAAAAAAAGAACAAAAAAGCAGATTTCTGGCCCCACCCAAGACGAGATATAAGAGAATACACTCACTCAAGTTTGAGGAGCACTGTCCTTCCGGGTGAGCTCTGGGCCAAAGCCCCTAGATGCTGGCCAGGCTTATTTTGTTTTTTAAAGATTTTATTTATTTACTTGAGAGAGAAAGATACAGAGAGAGAGGAGGAGCAAGTGCACGTGTGCGCACCAGTGGGGGGTGGAGAGCAGCAGCAGAAGGAGAGGAAGAAGCATGCTCCCCATTGAGCAGGGAACCCAATGCAGGCTCAGTCCTAGGACCCTAAGATCATGACCTGAGTGCAAGCAGACACTTAACTGACTGAGGTGCCCAGGCTTATTATCTTTAAAGATAAAACATTCTGACATGACTTACTTGGAAAACTAGGTAGTGAGCAAACACTACTTATTTTTCAGCTTGAACGGAAATCAGAGAAGACTGCAGAAACTTTCTCATGAACATCCAAAAGTTCTCCTCTTTCTTGGCTGTATTTTGCACCCAAACTAATCTCTAGCTGTTTACTAGAGGCTCTGCCAATGAGAACACTATGGCTTCTTTGTTGACACGGTCTCAGAGCTTGCATTAATTACTAAAAACCCACCTCATCTTCAGGTGAAAGAAGTGAAGCTGTCTGAACCCCGATTCCACAGCTAATCGGGGTAACAATTCAAATCTCAAGTCTCGAGGAACTGCTTCTGGGATGAAAGAGGTGGCTTGGAGATCAATGATCCCACCCTCCCTCCATTTCTATGCGGCAGCATATGTGAACCACCCCAAAGAGAGGACAGTCTGTTCTGTTTGGAAGTAGAAATATCCTGGGGTGTATAGAGAAGTGCTCAAGTGGGGCTTGAGGCAAAAATCTTTGATGAAAGTGCTCCAAGAAGAAATGAATCATTAGGCCAAAGGGTTTTTAATTTTGTCAACCACTCTACAGTTAAGAAACAACTGTCTGAGAGAGGCTTACAGATAGCTCTCTTGCAACCAGCTGTTTGCATCTTCTAAAGGCTTTGGATAAGGCTCAGTTGAGTTTAAGTGAACTGAGAGGAAAATTATATGAAAATGTCCTAATAGAGAAATCAGCTCAATTCTGGAATGACTGCGTTAAGAACACTTTGTAAGCATTCCCTGAAATATAATGTGCATGAGCAAAAACAAATTAATTCTCCAATGTGCTGGAATTATTTTAAATCACCTATTTGCTGCATGTCAGCAAATGAAGAACAAACAAAATATTGTTTGCAAAGGATTCACAGGATTTTTCAGTTCATATAGTTTGTTCAGGTCACTTTTTTTTTTTTTTAAAGATTTTAATTATTTATTTATTTGAAAGTCAGAGATCACAAGGAGGCAGAGAGGCAGGCAGAGAGAGAGAGAGGGAAGCAGGCTCCCTGCTGAGCAGAGAACCCGATGTGGGACTCGATCCCAGGACACCGAGATCATGGCCTGAGCCGAAGGCAGCGGCTCAACCCACTGAGCCACCCAGGCGCCCCAATGTTCAGGTCACTCTTAAAAAGAATGAAGCTTTAGGGGCACGTGGGTGGCTCAGTCACTTAAGCCTCTGACTCTTGGTTTCGGCTCAAGTCATGATCTCATGGGTCATGAGATCAAGTCCTGAGTTGGGCTCTGGGCTCACTGGGGAGTCTCCTTGAAGAATCTATCCTTCCCATCATTCTCTCTCTCTCTCTCTCTCTCGCTCTCTCCCATAAATATATAAATCTTTTTAAAAAGTAGGAAATTTTAAAGAATAAAACTATTGAATTAAGTGCTGAAAAGGAGAAGGTGTCAACTTAAATATCTGGAAATCTTAATTTCGAAAACAATATTAAACATTTCCTTTACAAAACTCTCCTCACAGGACAGTCACAATCAGACCTGAGGGGTTATCTCGTGTAACATTTTACAGCAAGCTGGAGGGAGAACTTTCCCACATCACTGTCCAGTGTTCTTTAGAAACACCTTGATCTGTGAATTATGAATATGCACATAACTTCAACAGATTACACAGAAGTTCATAATTATGACTTAAGTTTACCCCCAGGTTTTAAAATACCCATGAGCGGGGCGCCTGGGTGGCTCAGTGCGTTAAGCCGCTGCCTTCGGCTCAGGTCATGATCTCAGGGTCCTGGGATCGAGTCCCGCATCGGGCTCTCTACTCGGCAGAGAGCCTGCTTCTCTCTCTCTCTCTCTGCCTGCTTCTCTGCCTACTTGTGATCTCTCTCTGTCAAATAAATAAATAAAATCTTTAAAAAAATAAAAAAATAAAAAAATAAAATAAAACAAAATACCCATGAGGAATACAAATGATACACATGACATGAATTGCATTCTTAAGATTCAAGTTCTAACACAAATGCAGCACACCATGTTTCTTCCACGTAAAAGCAACAAATGAAAAAGAGGTAATCAAGGGGGAAAAGAAGGCAAGTCTTTGTGATATAATTAGGAAGTTCAGGAGTTGATGGAGGAAGAAAAAATCCTGCTAATGGAGATCAAAATAGCAGCTATTAGGTCTGAAGAGCAAAAGTGCTCAGGACTGTGGAGGAGCCCGGGTGTGAATCATACCTACTCCTAATTCACCTGGGGCCATTTGCCTGCTGCGAACAAGTAAATGACAAATGAACAGCAGAGCTATGGTGCCACTTTACACACTGAATGAATTCTTTGTAAAGATTCCCACCACTAAGGTACAGACTGTCTTTAAATAAAAAGAGGAGACTGGTGTTGCCTTAAGCAGATAAGTTATCACAACAGTATTAATAACTCAAGTAGGAAGGTGAACAATACAGAAGAGGGAAGATCTCAGAGTTAAAAGATTTGATTTTTCTTTTCTAAAGAAAACTAGGTCCTCAGACACAGCAAATGATAAATGCATTGAAAAACCTGACACATGAGGGTCACCTGGCTGGCTCAGTTGGATAAGCATCTGCCTTCAGCTCAGGGTGTGATCTCGGGGTCCTGGGATCGAGGCCCCCTCCCCCAACACCTGCCCCTCAGGTTCCTGGGAGGCTGGTTCTTCCTCTCCCTCTGCCCCTCTGCTCCCCACACATGTTCTCTTTCTCTCTCAAATAAATAAATAAAATCTTAAAAAAAACCCTGACATGTGTTAAACTTGACTTTTATGTTATTTCTTTGGATAGCTGTTTCCCTTCTCATCTCTTGACAGTCAGAAATAGCGAAGTATGAGGCTCCGTGTGGATGCAGAAATAAGAATAAAACTTCCTGAAACAAAACAGTCGAGCTGCTAATTGAGAAGAACCGGAGCCGTGTCTTTCAGAATCTGAGCACAGTTAGAACTGTACTCCAGCCCCCTGACTTAGTGAATTCACATACAGACCAACGGGAAATGAACCTTTTTTTTCCTCCCTGCGCAAAGCAATACTAGTGTCTGGCCCACTGTGAACGGTAACTTGAGGCAGAGTAGCTGCTCAGTGCAGAGAGCCTACCCGGTTCCCCAGGACTGCACAAGAGGGCCAGCTTACCAGGCTGGCACGACTGTACAGAACACTCCTAGCCATTTCTGTTCACTTGTACACGTTGGACGGCAAGCCTTGGACATGCAAACAGGAGCTCCAGCAGCTAAGAGAAAAAGAACATCTTGTCTAACAGAATGACTCTCCAGTCTCCATTTCCTCATGCCACAGCATGGCCGCCATCCTCCAGAAGACTGCAGGCTAAGCCCACAAAGGCTATTACCTTTTTTTCTCTTGGAAAACTTCCACTGTGTAAATTCTCTTCCCATTATTTTTCCTCTTCTGTGTGGTCCTTTCCTTAATGCTCTCCCCCTCCAATCTCCTCACTTAGCCCCTTCTAGCTTTCAGAACACCTACTCCATGATCAACATGCCCCATCATCCGCTCTCTACGTTCTGCCTGAACACCAGCTGAACAGATGAAACCCAACTCCTCCCAAAGGACCCCACGTCCCTTGGGGACCTCTCAATGACAGGATGCTCATTCTCTCACACCTTGTGTGACTGAAGGTTAAGAGGTGGGTTCTGTGACTCCTTCTCCCATCAAGGCTATCTCCAGATCATTACTCTTCCACAAGTTAATGCCTCTTCTTTAAGCTTCCTACTCTTGGTAACCTCAATCTCCATTCCTCACTGCTCTTTGTGTATTTCCTGGACCTGCCTTTCACTGAAATCTCAGATTCCTTTCATTCCTACTCCTGGTCATTTGAACATTCACACTATTACATGTATTGTTGAATACCTGTAACACTAAACATTAAACACTAAAATTGTTGAATTGTGTCCTCCCAAAATATGTGAAGACCTGACCCTGCGGGGTCAGGTGAATATGTGAATATGACCATATTTGGAAATAAAGTCTTTGAAGATTATCCAGTCAAGGTGAGGTCAGTGGGGTGAGACCCAATCCAATGTGACTGATGTCCTTATTATAAGAGGGAGACCCCACATGAAGACAGCATACATAGAAGAGGGCCATGTGAAGATGAAGGCAGACATTGGGGTTATGCAGTTATAAACCACAGAACACATGGGGCTACCTAAAATTGGAATGGGCAAGGAGGGATCCTCCCACAGAGATTTAGGTTGGGAGCATGTCTCTGCCAAAACCTTGATTTCAGATTCTAGCCTCCCGAACTACAAGGGAATAAGTTCTGTTATTTTTAAAGATTTTTTTTATTTATTTGACAGACAGAGATCACAAGTAGGCAGAGAGGCAGGCAGAGAGAGGAGGAAGCAGACTCCCTGCTGAGCAGAGAGCCCGATGCGGGGCTCGATGCCAGGACCCTGAGATCATGACCTGAGCCAAAGGCAGAGGCTTTAACCCACTGAGCCACCCCAGGCACCCCAAGTTCTGTTATTTTTAAAGCCACTTAATGGGTGATAATTTGCTACACAGCCATAGGAAACTAATGTATTATAGGAATAATCCATCACATACTATGGCCTCTCAGTGACTTTGCTTCTTCCTTACCAATGATCTTCTATTCTCCAGCTCAGCCACCCTCTCTCATGCTCACACTCTGGAACCATGTTTTCAACCAAACCACTCCACCATGAAACCTCCAGCGAGCCTACTGTCTCACCATCCACCCATCTTCCGGCTTGTTTATACACTCAATTGCTCTCATTTCTGTTTTTATCCCTATCTCTTCTTGCCTGCACTCAGCTTAAATTCCAAGAACTCACTGGTCAGAGTCCCAGACTCTCTTGCCCCTTTATCATTGATCAAAGACACCTGCAACACCTTGACCCTGGCTGAATCAACTATCCACTGTCTTCATGTGCTGGGATGGCTAGGCACTGCTGAGGAGAACACAGAAAACTGACAGCACTAAAATTAACCTCATTAACCTCAAGTGGCCCTCGATGCTGGGACCACACACTACTCAGCAACCCACACTCTTCTCTCTCCAAATGGACAGAACCTACCCAACTACTCTCATCCATGCCTTTGTTTTTCTCATTCAATGGCACAGAATTTCCTCCTTTACTTGAAAGTTAGTTCCTCCTCAGTTCCTAACCCCAGTCCCTTTCATTATGCCAGCGATTTTCACAATCAGCCATCCCTTTCCTCTCCTGCATCTTCTCTTCCTCCTCCTCCACGTGCACCTTCCCATGAACACTTACACATGCTGAAGTCTTTCCGATTACAAAAATCCCTCCATTCTCCAAAACTCTTCAGCCACTGCGCTCTCTTAGAGATCATCTGCATGGGTTGCCTTTCTTTTTTATTTCTAAATCTTTACTTCCTCTAAATCAGCTCCTGAAACTATAAATCGGCCTGTGCCTTCATCACCCCACTGATGACTCACCAAGACTGCTGCTGGTCTCCATGTCCCTACGTCTAATGGACACATTCCATCCTTAAATTACTTGACTTCCAAGTGGCGTTCTACCCTACTGACTATACCCCTTCCTTTGTACTCTTGCCTTTGCTTCCTATGGCTTCTAGAACACCATGACAACACCCATGACTCTTCTTCCCTGAGCTCTCAGGATGCTCCTTCTCATTCATAAATGAACCTTAATTCATAAGTTCCTCTTCCTCCACTCATTTTTAAATATTGACATTTTCCAGGCCGTCTTGTATTTTAATCCATTAATTGCCACTCACTCTCACAGATTGATTTACTAGCTTTAAGCCATTATCTCCTAAATATTACCTCTGTCCTAACCTCTCTTCTGAAGTCCTGATCCATATGTACAGATGTCTATCAAAATTTTTTCCTGTGTCTCTTACTGGCCTTTTGAATTCAACATGTCCAAACCTTAATTCGTAAGCTCCACCACCACCCTCTGGCCTAATTTATGTCTTTCCAAATAAATTCCTTTCACTAAATAAAATGCCCTCTACAGGCAGCTAAAGTATTAACTCTGGGGTCACACTGGACTATTCCCATCTTCATTCTTTAGCCATCCTATGCATTCTGTTAGTCATATCTGAATGGCACGTATTGCATGGAGCACTGGGTGTGGTGCAAAAACAATGAATACTGTTACACTGAAAAGAAATTTTAAAAAATTACACAGGAAAAAAATAATAAAAAGTTAAAAAAGAAAAATAAAACACTAAAGAATAAAAAAAAAAAATTCCTGTCTATTCACTTCCCTTTTTCGTATGAGGAATCCATACAGCTTTCGTAAGTTCATGTTCTCCTATGACAACACATTCCTGTTCACATTCAGCTCTTATCCTTGCTACTTCAAAATCCCCTCACCTCCTCTCTTTCCTTTTGCATATGCTAAAGCTGCACTCAGTTTAATCCCCTCACTAATAGTGCCATCTCTTAGTTCTTTCTTTTGCAACCTCAATCTCTCTTCCTCTAGAGACTCTTTCTCTGCCTGGAAATGTGTTTGTGTTTGTCACTGTGGAAACCCCTCTATAACCTGGATTCTGCTTCAACACTATTTTTGCTTCTTCCTTTTGTGGGTGGTTGGGGCAGAAGGAGAGGGAGGGAGAGAATCTTAAGCAGGCTCCACACCCAGCACGGAGCCTGACGTGGGGCTTGATCTCATGACACTGGGATCATGACCTGAGCCAACGTCAAGAGTAGAAGTCTTAACTGACTGAACCACCCAGGCACCCCTATTCTTCCTTTTAACATTAAACTGCTTCAAAGAGTGGTGAACACTCAATGATGAAGTTCTGATTCAGGTAACAACGGAGAAGCTTATAGCAGAGTAACTCTCTTGACAACTGCTATAAATTCTGAACAAAAATTTTTAAAAACTCTTTGAAGGCACTGGAGAGCAACCTAAAGCTGGAAGGAATAGGACTCTATTCCTATAATGGGAATATAGGAATAGATGGGAAGCCCAATAAGCGCTATCTACATTTGACTAAATTTTCCCTTGAGGGAAACAGAGGGAAAGCCCTCTGTTCATGGGCTTCATGGGGATAAGCCTCAGGAAAAAGCTGCTATGGAGCCAGAGGCCTGACTCTGGGCTGTCAGAATGTCAGGAAATTAAAAAGGAGAATGCTGGAAAAATCAGAACCACCACAGATGAAAACTTAAAGATCAGCACACGAATGTCCCTCAAATTGTTTGGCCAACTCAAATGCAGGGCAATATTTTACAGATCCAAAGGAAGGCAACAGTTAGAACACTGAAAGTGAGCGAAAGTTTCAGCAGCTACCCAGTTTTAGAGTGTCAGAATTTGATGTTCAATTCTTGCTATTTAGAAGGGGTTAGGAAACACCTCTAGAGTTTCATTAAAACTCAGAAGGGCTTATTTGAGATGACATGGATGGAACTAGAGGGTATTATGCTTAGCGAAATAAGTCAATTGGAGAAAGACAACTATCATATGATCTCCCTGATATGAGGAAGTGGAGATGCAATGTGGAGGGGGTTGGGGGGTAGGAAAAGAATAAATGGAACAAGATGGGATCAGGAGGGAGACAAACCATAAGAGACTCTTTTTTTTTTTTTTTTTAATTTTATTTATTTATTTGACAGAGAGAGAGAGAGAGATCACAAGTAGGCAGAGAAGCAAGCAGAGAGAGAGGGGGAAGCAGGCTCCCCGCTGAGCAGGGAGCCCGATGTGGGGCTTGATCCCAGGACTCTGAGATCATGACCTGAGCTAAAGGCAGAGGCTTAACCCACTGAGCCACCCAGGTGCCCACCATAAGAGACTCTTAATGTCACAAAACAAACTGCAGGGAGGGGAGGGAGAGGGTGGTGGGGTTATGGACATTGGGGAGGATATATGCTATGGCGAGCGCTGTGAAGTGTGTAAACCTGGCAATTCACAGACCTGTACCCCTGGGGCTAATAATACATTATATGTTTATTAAAAAATTAAAAAATTATAAAACAAAACAAAACTCAGAAGGGCTTGAATCCCAAGAACAAGGACTATATTCTAGGACTAAAACTCAAACCAAAATAGACTAAGCCTCCAGAAGATCGAGGAGATCCACCAATAATTTAACTGCCTGCTATATTATACAATATACAATTATAAAATACTCTTCAGGATAAAAAAAAAATGAGAACTACAAAATGCCACCTACAATCTTCTGTATACCATCACTAGATATCAAAAGAAATAGGAAAATGTGACTCATAATCAAGAGAAAGCTCAGTTACTAAGAGCAGACCCACAGACAATCTGGATACTGGTATTAATAGTCAAGTATTTAAAATAAGTATTATAAATATGTTAATAAATCTATAGGAAAAATGGGAATAATGGCAAAAGAGAATTTGAGGTTACTATGTAAAACCTTACAAGTGAACTGATGGAAATTTCAGAATTTAAAAATACATAGCTAGAAAAAAATTCATTGTTGGGAGTTAATGGCACATTTATTTATTTTTTAAAGATTTATTTATTTATTTATTTGACAGACAGAGATCACAAGTAGGGAGAGAGGCAGGCAGAGAGAAGAGGAAGAAGGCTCCCTGCTGAGCAGAGAGCCCGATGCAGGGCTCGATCCCAAGGCCCTAAGATCATGACCTGAGCCGAAGGCAGAGGCTTTAACCCACTGAGCCATCCAGGTGCCCTAAATGGCACATTTGTATTAAGTAAAAGTATCAATTAATATAAAGACAAGCCAGAAGGAAATAATCAAACTGAAGCACAGAGAGAAAAATAGTTGAAAAAAATAAACCATTTTATAAACATATAGAACACTATCAAACAGTTTAATATATAAGTAATTAGAATTTCAGAAAGAGCAAATGTGGCAGAAAAAATATTTTAAGAAGTAATGGCCCCCACGTTTCCAAACTTCATTAAACATAAACTAAACCACAATAACCAAAAGATCCATGAAGCTCAGCCAAACCCAGGCAGGATAAATGCAAAGAAAACTACCCTCAAATGTAATCACTCAAACGAAAAAGCAAAAAGATGTTCTGAATCTTGGAAAAGATTATCCCAACTTCTCTTCTGAACTTCTGTTTTATATATTCAGATGCCTATCAAAATGTCTTCTTGGATGTCTTACAGTACTTTTGAATTCAACATGTTTAAAATCAAAGATAAAGAAAATTCTTAAAACTTGCCAGCAAAAAAAAGACTTACTACATAAAGAGGAATCATAAGAATGATAGCTCACTTTTCATTTAAAAAAAAAAAGAGACTGAAAGATGGTAAAACACCATATTTAAAGAGATAAAAGAAAAAAAATCAAGAAATTTACAGAGAAAATTTCCTTCAAAAATGGAGACAAAATAAAGACATTGTCAGTGAAATAAAAGCTGGGAGATTTTTGTCACTGGCAGACCTGGGCTATGAGAAATGCTAAAGGACATTCTTCAGGCTTATGCTACTAGATGGGAGTCTGGATCTAGAGACTGAAGAGCACTGACAATGGTAAATATGTCAATATTATAAAGGATGATTTTTTTCCTTTTCTTAATTTCCTTGAGACAACTGACTTTGAAACAAAAATAAGAAAGTACTGCTTATTATGTAACTTACAAAAATAAAACGTGTGACAATACTAGCACAAAGGATTAAAGGAAAGTGGTATAATGCTACTCCAGACAGACTCTGAGAAGTTAAGGATTTATCCTGCAATCCCTAAAGTAATGACTAAAAAATAATGCACAGACATAGAGCTAAAAAGTCAACTGAGGAGACAAAATAGAATACTAAAATATATTTGATTTATCCTAAGGAAGTTTAAAAAGAGAGAGAGAGAGAAACAAGAATAAAAACCAGAGGAAACAAAAGAAAACAAATAGCAACATGGTAGACTAAAACTCAATGGTATCAATAGTTACAATAAATTTAAGGGACTGAACACTCCAATAACACAGCAGAGATTGTAAAAAAGGGTGAGGAGTGACATGTAACTCTATGTTTATGAGGGACATGCTTTAAATACAAAGATATGAAAACAAGTTGAAAACAAAATAGAAAAAGAAAAAGATATACCACAAAATAGTAAGCATAAGAAAGCTTACAGCTATGTTAATATCAAAGTATACAATAAGATCAAGGATAAACAGGAGCATTTGATAATGTCACAAAGATTAATTCAACAGGAAAATAAAAATCCTATACACACACAAACACACACACACACACACACACATACCTAAGAAGAGAGCTTTAAAATACTTGAAACAAAACTGACAGAACTCAAGGGAGACATACACAAGTCTCCATAGTTTTTAATACCTCCATCTCGGTGATTGATAGAGCATATAAATACAACACAGTAAGAAGAGAAGATTTGAACACAATTTGAACCATCTTAATATTCATAAAACACTAGCTAACAACCAAAAAAGATCCACTTATAAAAGTAGAACACACGGCGGGCACATGGGTGGCTCAGTGGGCTAAGCCTCTGCCTTCAGCTCAGGTCATGATCTCGGGGTCCTGAGATTGAACCCCAAATCAGGCTCTCTGCTCTCTGCAGGGAGCCTACTTCCCCCCCTCTTCGCCTGCTGCTCTGCCTACTTGTGATCTCTCTGTGTCAAATAAATAAAATCTTTTTAAAAAGGAGAACACATGGAATATTAAGCAAGATAGACCACATGCTAGGCCATAAAACAGTCCTAATAAATTGCCAAGAATTTAAATCTACATAGCATGGTTTTGGTCATATCAGAATTAAATTAGAAATCAAAAATAATAAAAACGTACATCCCACTGATTCACTTTATTTTTTAAAACTATTCACTCATTGCTTAATCCTTTTCATCTAACTTACCCTGACTCTCATTCATATTTCCACTTTAAATGTCGTAAATGTCCTGCTGATGGTTAAATCCAGCAAGTCCAAATAAAATACTTATTCTTACACTATACACAAAAATAAACGCAAAATGGATTAGAGACCTTAATTCGAGACCTGAAACCATAAAAATCCTAGAAGAGAACACAGGCAGTAACTTCTCTGACATTGGCTGTAGCAGCATTTTTCTAGTTATGCCTCCCATGGCTAGAGAAACAAAAGCAAAATACTATGGGAACTATATCAAAATAAAAAGCTTCTGCACAGCGAAGGAAACAATCAACAGTACCAAAAGACAACGACTGAATGGGAGAAGATATTTGCAAATGACATATCTGATTAAGGGTTAGTATCTAAAAATAAAGAACTTCTACAACTCAACACCAAAAAAACCAAATAATCCAATTAAAAAACGGGCAGAAGAGGGGCACCTGGGTGGCTCAGTTGATTAAACATCTGACTCAGGTCTTGATCTGAGGGTCATGAGTTCAAGCCCTGCCTTGGGCTCCACACTAGGTGTGGAGCCTACTTAAAAAAAGATGGGAAGAAGACATGAACAGACATTTCTCCAAAGACATCCAGATGGCCAAAAGACACATGAAAAGATACTCAACAGGAGTCATCACCAGGGAAATGCAAATCAAAACCACAATGAAAGATCACCTTATATCTGTCAGAATGGCGAGAATGAAAAAGACAAGAAATAACAAGTGTTGGTGAGGATGTGGAGAAAAAGGAACCCTCATGCATTATTGATGGGAATGTAAACTGGTACAGTCACTGTGGAAAAACAGAATGGAGGCTCCTAAAAAAACTAAAAATAGAATACCATATGATCCGGTAATCCCACTACTGGATATTTACCTAAAGAAAATAAGAACACTAGCTTTGAAAAATACATGTATGCTTACGTGTATTACAGCACCATTTACAACAGTTGAGACATGCAAGCAGCCCAAGTGTCCTCTGATAGAAGGATAAAGATGTGGTGTGCCTACACAATGAAAACATTATTCGGCCATCAAAGAGAATGAAATCTTGCCGTATGTGACCATGTGGATGGAACTAGAGGCTATTCTGCTAAGTAAAATAAGTCAGAGAAAGACAAATACCTTATGACTTCACTCATATGTGGAATTTGAGAAACCAAACAAAAGAAACAAACAAAAAAGCAGACTCTGAACTCTAGAGAACAAACCAATGGTCACCAGAGGGGAGGTGGTGGGGGAGGGGTGAAACAGGTGAAGGTGTTTAAGAGTACACTATGATGATGAGCAACGAGTTGTTGAATCTCTATACTGTATACCTGAAATACAACACTGTATGTTAATTATACTGGAATTAAAATTAAAAAGTAAATATTTAACTAATTTAAATATTTAACTCATTTAACTAATTCATTATGTGGATTACTCATCAAGCAATGGTTCCTGATGACCTAACGTGTGTCTGACTCCATACTTGGGATAATAAGAGCTACTGCATAAAAAACACTTTGCTGTGTGTAAAGCACTGTTATAAGTGTTTTATAATTAGAAACTCATGTAACTGAATCTTAATAATAATCTATAAGGTGGATACAGTTTTCAAGTCAAGGAAACTGAGGCAGCAAAAGGTAAAGTCACGGGAGCCATGGTCAGAGAGGCATTAAGCAGTGGAGCCTGAATTACCAGCTCAAATAGTCTTGTTCCATGGTCCACAGTCATGTGTCTTAACCATGGTCTTCACTCCAGTGCTCACAGACTGGTGGAGCGGAGGCGTCAAGACAAGTAAACTATCCAAATTCAGTGCAGTAGACGTTTGATTCCACATTCCCAGTGTTTCTGTGCCTTATATCTTAAGACCGAGGCACTTAATAATCTGCCTTATTCCTCTGTATAAACTTATTTTCGAGAAAATACCTAATGTCATTTATACTAAAAAAAATTAGCTATAAAAATTTAACATTGCTTCATGTGCTCTCTTGGAACATTTGCATTTTAATAGTTTCTACTTGATTTAAGCAAAATACCTATTTCTAACTTTGGAATGTCAGGCATTCAGAGGACAGACGCAGGAAGGTTGTGGGAGGGGGTCTGGAGATCTGTCCAGGTGATCTTAAAAGTTACCACATGAAAAACTATGGTTTCTCTATCTTTAAGTAAGTTGGATCCATGATACTCTTAATTGCTGAGTACTATAGAATTAGTCATACGAGTTTGGAATTTACTTAACTTTATATGAATTCTTGCATCCTTCTCTGTAAATGAGATCAGTATTCGCTCCATAGGGCGGTAAAAGTTAAATGAGAGTATGAAGGCTCCCCCATGGTATGCAGCAACCAGCACATGAGGCCTGATAAACGGAAACCAAATGATCAAAACGGGTCACATTTTCCACCTCTCATTCTCTCTCATGTGACAAGGCAGTTTTGATTTTTTGTTTTGTTTTGTTTTGTTTTTAAAAAAACCTAAGTTCTATAATAGTTTGGCTTTTCATAAGATTGTAAGTCTGGGAGACTACTACACTCTAAAATAGCGATCAGAAGTTCAAAGAAGGGGCGCCTGGGTGGCTCAGTGGGTTAAGCCGCTGCCTTCGGCTCGGGTCATGATCTCAGGGTCCTGGGATCGAGTCCCACATCGGGCTCTCTGCTCAGCAGGGAACCTGCTTCCCTCTCTCTCTCTCTCTCTCTGCCTACCTCTCTACTTGTGATTTCTCTCGGTCAAATAAATAAATAAATAAATCTTAAAAAAAAAAAAAAAAGAAGTTCAAAGAAAAGCGCACACTCTCAGGCTGAGCCTTCTCTGCAAATGTGCACAGGCTTAGGTTTGTAGAAGTCAACAGTAAATCTATTCTGAGCTGAAGATAATAAAAATAATAGAAAATAAGTTATTTTTAGCCTGGAATTCTCTCCTAATTCATGCCATCTACATAATGATGTCTGCACGATCACAAATGTTTAATCCTGGGTCCTCAGAGCCTATCCAACCTCTCAGAAACCACAGCAGACTGTTATTTTTTTTTTTTTTTTTCAAAAGAGGAGGTGGAGGGGAACAGGACTGCAGTTTGAAAACTGGATTTGAAATCGGATTGTTCATTTTGAATCCACCATGACCAGGAAGTATTCCCTGACTGAGAGGCAGAACTTCAGAGACACTGGGAGCCTAAAGATTCCAGACATGCCACTGGCTTTTACAGGGCACGAGGGTGGGTGGTGGGGTGGCTCAGTTGGTTGAGTATCCATCTTTGGCTCAAGTCATGATACATAATAACCCCAGGGTCCTGGGATTGAGTCCTGAATTGGGCTCCTTGCTCAGTGGGGAGCCTGCTTCTCCCTCAGCTTGTGCTCTCTGACAAATAAATAAAATCTTAAAAAAATTTTTTTTAAAAGGCACAAGGGTTAAGTTTTTCATTTCACAATTTCCATTTCATCCTCATTAAAGTCAGTGAAACAATAAACCTTGGTCTGTTGAAACTGATCTTCAACAGAAAATTCCCAAATGCTTCTTACGTTTTGATGATGTGAAATTAGGGAAGGCGGAAGTGAGGATTTGGAAAGGTGCTGGGGTTCCAGCCACATCAGACAAGTCCAGAGTAGTTAAATAATCGTCCTCAATGAAGATTGCTGGGGGAATAAGGCTTACAAAATTCTTTTCTCCCACTGCATGAGAATAGGACCTTCAGTTAACTGTCCAGTTTTGTTCTTAGGACAAGCTGGGGATATGTGAATTATGTTACTCGGGAACACTGCTTACGGTGAAAAAGATCCCTGACCGGCAGCCTGAGTCGGTACCGAGAAGACACCAATACCCCACAAAAGAAGCCTTATCTTCACAATTCCCCAAGTGTAAGACTCTCCCGGCTTGGGGGAGATGTCCTTTGTGGGGTCCCTAAAAGTTAGGCCTGCAGAGTTGTTATAGGAAACCCTGGATCCCATGGTACATGAGGCTTGTATGTCATGGGACCTGCCTGACGTGGACCTTGTCTCTTTGTATTCGAGCTGTCACCTGGGGTGGGGATTCAGAAGCAAGGATTCCCCCAAGGTGTGCCTGACACATCCCAGCAGGCAAGTGGTTCCGGTCCCACTGCACAGACTGGTGCCAAGCAGTCGAGGAGAGTCTCAGGAGTTTGGATGTTAAGTTAAACCAAGTAAGATCCACCACCCCTTTCCCCAGCTGGTACTATTAGTACAAAACAGAGGAGATAATATGGGCCAGAGGAAAAGTAGTAAATTCCTGTGAACAAGTTTTCCACTTAAAAATGACCGTAAAATGTGCCTGTGTTGCTCCACCGGTTAAGCATCTGCTTTTGGCTCAGATCATGACCCCAGGGTCCTGGGATGGAGCCCTGCCTAGGGCTCCCTGCACAGTAGGGAGTCTGCTTCTCCCTCTCCCTCTGCTGCACACTCCCTTTGTCAAATAAAATCTTAAAAGAATTTTTTTTTTAAATAACAGTAAGATAGTATCTGCTGTTATTAAAAAAAGAAGCAACATTTCCTTTCCATGTTTCCTGGTCTCTGGTTGTAATTCTGAAGTCGTTCTTATAAAACAAGACCCCTTTTAATTCCTGGAGCTGTGCATCTTTGAAACGGAAGCTGAGTAACAGTGCTCCCATCTGCTGACATTTGCAGTTTCAGAAGACCTTCAGAGAAGAGTGGGCCACGGCAAACAGAAAGTCACAAGAACTCTCCAAAGTGTAAAATAGTCTCTATGTCTACAGCAAATGTTGGCATACTTTTGCTTCTCGTTCTACTACCTTCTCACTCCTCACTTCAGGGTGACCTCCTTCTCTTAGGGCTTGTATACTAAGAATATCTTTTGAGAACCTTATCTCATCTCTTCTTTCTCAGAGGTCTGTCTTCTCCCTAGAATTTATTTCAATTTTATCTCTCTGGGTCTCAACTACCCTGAAATACCCTTGACTAGGAACGCCAAGGTCAGGGGTGGCTCTGTAGCTGGTGCTAAGAGTGGTGTTTGAGGTACGTGCCTCACCCTCAGTGCCAGGCTTGGGAATACACTTTCCTATTTCACTGCACATCTTAGGTTAGCTTCTGAGAACCTAAGAATGGCACAGGTGGTTGAGAAATTTCATGGCAGGGAATTAAGGGAAATATTTCATGGGCAGGGAGAGGACAGGTGCCATAGTTGTAGTGGACTACAGGAAAGACTGAAGCCTCAGAAAATGGAGGCTAGCAGGCGGCTCCCTGGAATGGTGACAAGAAGTTGTGAGAACTTTATCCTCTCCATGAATTTCACCCTGGGTTTTTGTTTTTTTTTTTTGAGAAGCACTCCTGGTGCCTTTCCTCATACTATATATAGAAGGGACAACCGCTCACGTAACAATAGTGGGCATGTCAGCTGTGACAACTGCTGTATCCTTTGGGGAAAAGCAGCCAAATACTGTTCATGTTCCTAACACCAGTCATTCTTCTCCTGTACATTTACTCTAAGAAGCAAAAGTAAACTAGCAAAGCCATATACATGTTTCTTAAGACCCATGAAGGCTACAGAGCATTATGGAATGGGCTAAAGCGTCAAAGAAAAGAAAGCAGAATACCTGTATATCCACTCCAAGTACAACACTGAAAACATGCAGGTACATGTGGACAAAGACCGAATGAAAAACAAATGAAAACAGTTGTAACAAGATGATAAAATTATGATGTTACATCTCTTTTTTAGGTTATTACCTTGTTCTAAATTTTAAATGAAAAATTAAAATAACACTTAGGGAAGCGTGGGGGGCTCAGTTAACTGTCTGACTCCTGATTTTGGCTCAGGTGTCATCTCAGGGTCATGAGATCAAGCCCTGCATCAGGTTCAGTGCTCAGCAGGGCGTCTGCTTGGGTTCTCTCTCCCTTCTGCTGCCCCTCCCCCACTCTGTGCTCATGTGCTCGGTTTTCTCTCTCTCAAAAAAATAAAATAAGAACACTTATTCAGGTGCGTGTTAGGAAGGATATTTTCTCATCCTCAAATGCATTTATGTGTGCTATGGGTTATTTTTATTCCTAGGGGATACAAAATATTCTTGGATTTGGATATACAGTTGTTTTTCATCTGGTTTAGGTATGATTAAATCATAGTAGTGCATGGTTACATAGACTCTACAATGTGCTAGGCACTTCGAGTGTATCAACTCACTTAATTCCCACAACAACCTTTTTAGGTCGTTACTATTAAATTCCCATGAAGCAGATGAGGAAACTAAGCTCAGAAAAGTGGAGTACCTCCAAGATCCTGACTTAGCTGGTGAGTGGTAAGAGATAGGACTCCAGTTCTGACAGTTTGGCTCCAGAGTCCGTGCCCTAAACCACCGCCCCAAGCCCTATGCAGGGGATTACCAGAAAATGGACCACTGGTTTCCACCTCAGGCCAATGTTCTTTCTAGTGCACTGGACCATACCTCATCTGGCAGATGAGAAAACTGAAAACAAGTTTTGAGTGGCTCACCCATAGTTACATGACTAGCTAGGGGTTGAGATCTAAATTCCTGATTTCTACTTCAGTGATCCCTGATTTTTTACTCCAGTGATCTTCCTATTATCCCAGACTGCTGGGAATGAAAAGAAAAATATCTAGCTTAGGACAAAAGTGAATGAAGAAGACCTCAGGGAAATCTAGTCTAAAACCTTTGAAAGGAAAAAAAAAATCTTCCTTTTCTTTTGCCTTTTTAAAAAGAGTTATTTATTATGGGGGTGGGGGCAGAGGGAGAGAGAAAATCCCAAGCAGAGTCCCCACTGAGCTCAGAGCCTGACATGGGGCTTGATCCCAGGACTCCGAGCTCATGACCTGAGCTGAAATCAAGAGTCAGAGGCTTAACCAACTGAGCCACCCAGTGACCCTCTCTTTATCATTTAATGGGACTCTGTCCTGACACTGGCCATTGTCACAGATAGTCATTTGTACTTGGGAATTGGTGACCCCCATGGGAGGGCAAAAACGTGATGGAGAGGACAGGGGCATCTGGGAAATACGGCCAACATGGTGCATATCTGGTGCTCTAGGGTGAACTACGGGTATGTGTCTGTGTCTGGTGTTCTATCGGGTGAACTACACATGTGTGTCTGTGGATTGTGTAGAGTCCTGTGGAGAAATGACATGCCCATCAAGTGGGCCTACTGAAAAATACACTAACCACTTTCTGCTTTAAAAAAACCTAAAAAACAATAAACAACAAAAAAAGTGGTTGTGAGAAAACTGACCTTGGAGGGTAGGATGGTCACTTGTATGTCAACATGGCTAGACTATAGTACTCCATTATTTAATCAAACAGCAATCCAGGTTTCGATGTGAAGGTATTTGAGAGATGTGATTAACATCTATAATCTGTTGACTTCAAGTAAAAGTCACCCTTGAGAATGTGGGTGGGCCTCACCTCATCCTTTGAAGGTCTTCAAAAAATAACCCGGGGTTTCCCGGAGAAAAAGTATTCTGCCTCAAGACAGCATGAACTTCTGCCTGAGTTTCTAACCTGCTGATCTGATGTACAGACTTCAGACTTGCCAGCTTTTTTTTTTTTTTTTTTTTTTTTTTAAA